>NC_043701.1:84049309-84057234 GCF_006229205.1 Suricata suricatta | reverse complement strand
GCTCCGTTCCCGCTACCGGCGGAGGGGGCGGCGGGCGGGGAGCCCGCGGCGCTGCGCCGCATCCTCTGCGGCGGGGGATGAGGGGTCTGAGAGGAACTGGAGGAGGAGGCAGTGGACATGGTGGCTCCGCGGGCCCGGGACGACGCCGGCCGACACGGAGGCGCGGAACGGGAGGCGCGCGAGCGTGTGGGAGCCGGCGCGGTAGTGCGTGCGAGTGTGTAAGGGGGAGGGGCGGGGGTATCGGGGAGGAGGAGGAGGAGGAGGAGTCTCTCGGCTCCCCCTTCCCAACGCGCACCCCCGCCGACTCGGCGAGGGGGGAGGGGAAGGCTGCGAAAACAAACGCCCAACGGCCCCAACCGCCGGGCCGGGCTCGGTGTGGCGGTCACGGCCGGGGCCGCGAGGAGCCCGGAGCCACCGCCGCCCCGGGCATCGCGCTGACAGGGGAGAGGGACAACAGTCCGGATCACGCAGCCTCGGGGGCCGCTCGCTGCCTTGCAGGGCTGCACGCGCGGGATCGCCCGGCAACTGCAGGAAGGGCCCGGACCCCTGCTTCTGGGGATCTGGGTAGGAGGAAAGGGCCTCGAGGTGTCTGGCTCTCCGCGGATTCCGCGCCACCGCAAACACCGCCGCCGCCGCCGCCGCCCGCTCCTCACTCCAAATGGCAACTGATTCCCCACCCGCACCCCGCCCCCGGCACCGCCTACCGGCGCTCGGACCCGGCAGCTGCCGCAGCGAGCATGCCCATTGGCTCCGCCGCTCTCCACCGAAACTCGAGTGACTGGTTGCAGAGTAAGAGTGAGAGGAGCACTTACCAACGAGAGAGGGACGCCCTACTTTGGAGGCGGGGCGTGAGGGAGTGAAAGAGTGAGGAGGGGGCTGGCTGAGAGCGCCGAGAGGCGTGAGAGTTGACAGCCCTTGAGCTGAGAGCGAGAGTTTGATTGGGCTGCGGTAGGAAAGTGGGTCCGTGTGTGTCCTGCGCGTTCCGCGACACCCACTGGCACACGCGCAAGCCGGTAAACAGGGTGCGAGGGCTCCACCCTCCTGGGCCAACTCTACAACTTGAGACAGAGGACACTTAAGGCTAATTTTACTTTGCAAGTACACCTGTTCTGGTGGGACGTTTTAGAAGTTGGAACCAGAATATCTCTTCCTCTCTAACTTTAGTAATCGGAGGTTTTGTGACAAGTAAAAGAGCTTCAGGGCATCAAAAGCAAAGTCTAGAAGGATTGAACAGTGGGCCAATACTTCTGTAAAAAGTCTAGCCTAACATCTGTTGTTAGGCAGTGAAAAGAGAATCCCATCTTATGTTCCAAGACGATAACTGTGAATGGGAAGGGTTAACCAGGAATCGTGCATCATTACACCATCAGTTAGCTGTATTAATGGAGGCACCCTGTTGCCTTTCCCCAGAAGCAGACGGCCTCTTGGGAGAAATAAATGCCGGACTTGATGTAGCAATCCACTGTGGTAAATTTGGTTTTTATTCTGCAGTGAAACTAGAGAGAAAGATTTTGGATGACCAACAAAAGCCTAAGTTTACTTTACAGTAAACCAAGGTTTTACACCTTAGACAGGAACAATTAATTTAAGGGTCTACATCAGATACGCTCCATTAATTTCCATGAGATGAGATGAGATGAGAGAGAGAGAGAAGTGGGTTATTAGATTGGTCTGGTTTTGGTGTCTGCCCACACTGACAAGCTTCCTGTGATTTCAGGCACTCTATGCAGAGGTTAGTTTCACTTAGAGGAGCCATCGCTCTCTACTTCCTTGTGCTCCAAGACCAGAAAGCCTACTATCTTCTGTAAAAAGTAGATGAAACCCAATACAAATACAAGAATTGCATCCAGTATTTCTCATTAAGATTCCTCACTTCATCGCACACTAGAATAATTCTAGTAACTAGCTAACATTTAACGAGCATTCGTCATGTGCCAGCCACTGGTGTAAGAATATATTATGTGTTAACTCATTTAGCCCTCCTAAAATGCACAAGGTAGATATGTATTATCTACACTATATTCTCAGCAAAGACACAAGAATGTTAAATGTCTTGCCTGAGATTACTCAGCTAGTAAATGCGGAGCTAAGAGCCCAACCTAGGTGAACTAACTTGAGTCTGTGATAAACCCTCTGTTCTAGCACATCATGGCTTAAAGCTGTGCAGTACATGATTGGTAGAGAATTTAACAACAGTCCACAAATCTCCTATGTGAGATAAGTTCCCATTAGTTCAAAAGAAATTTTACAAGTGAAGGCAGCCAACTGCATATATTTTTTTCTTTCCATAGTAACCTGTTTTAATTTAAATAGAGTAAAAACCGAACTCTTTCAAATTCGGTGTAATTGATCTATTGTGTTAGTTTTTTCCATCTAAAAGTAAAGACTCTTTTTTTAATTTTTTTTTAATGTTTTTTATTTTTGTAAAGACTCTTAATTAATTAGGAAATTGCATTCTTTCCTGAGGAAAAGGAGTAGGTAGCTTCTTTCCAATGACTTTTTCAGAATATCAAGAACAAAAACTTGGACAGATTAAAATTTGTGAAGTTAAAAAAAAAGGCCAATAAATTTCTCAGTTATTGGTTTGATTACAGCATAGTTTCATTATAGAAATGTCCTTTCTGACCACTCCTAAATATAAGTATGGAACAACCTCAACATATTGGATTACAATGATTCTAACTTAGACCAAGCCACAGTCATAATGATCAATACTTGATTTGGATCTAAAACCATATAGCTAGGCATATTTTAAAGGTTTCTGTGTCTGGTCAAATTTACCATAGCCAATTAAATCAGACATCTAAAGCAAGTCTAAACAACCCACACAGAGAACTACTGTGATCTTAAAATCCTATTTTCAGGTATTTATAAGTCATGACCTGTTAGGATGTTCAATCAGCTTCTCTTTGCTAACGAAATCTTGGTCCTCTCTTAAACCTTTATTCTAGTGAAATAAGTACTGATCTTCATGTGTGAGGAATTCAGTCTCCAAACAAATCAAAGGTGGGCTAAAATAAACTAAACCTTGCTTCCAAATATCCATTTATTGAGTTCTTAATAATGTTTATTTTTATCAAGGATGAGTGTGGGCTCCGAGGGCAGAGCAGAAGCTGTAGGCAAACGTTCTCAGTAAATTGGAATACCCTTGGGAGGGGCAGATTGCTTGGCTAGTAGAGCACTGTTCTATTACTTTGCCAGTTATGGGAGAGAAAGGTCCAGTGCAGATTATTTCTATTTGTTGAATATAAGCATGACAATCTCTGGAGATCCTATGTAAGATTTAACATTAGTATTGACCTCTTTACTTTGTGGCCCTGGCTAGAACTAAACAACATTGAAAAAATAATTTGGTAGTATTTCCATCTTTGTTCTCAGTAGCCCTATGTGTTGGCTGTCCACCATTAGCTCATTTGAGGCAGAATTCTATTATGTTTACTTCTTAAATCATATGTGGTAACGGATATATTTTAGATTAAATTAAAACTTGGGATCATTGGCTACATGTGATTAATAAGCAGCTGCATGTGGAGAGAAAATGAGGTAAAGAACCATCAGGCCTACAGAACTACCAAAACCTCTCTTTTCTGGTTTCATCCAGGTTTGCCAGGCTGCAATATCCCAGGTTCACCCAAATCTAAGAGGCAGTCCAGGCTGTCAGTATTAGCAATGAGGTCATGGCTGAGAGAGAACACTAAACAGATCTGCACTGATGTTCATCTTAAGCTGATTAAGCTCTCTTGTAGGTGGATTCTTTATGGCAACAACAACAACAAAAAAGCCTTGCTTGAATTTTAGTCCCTGGCAGATGCTTACGGTAATACTCCTTACTGCTTGTGACAGGCTACGTGTGCCTTTGCCCAAGGTGTTCCCTCTGCCTGAAGAGTTCTTGCCCCAGATATTCACATGGCTTGTTCTCTCCTTTCCACCAGCTATTTACTCAGATGTCACCACCTTCACAATGAGAGCTGTTCTGAAAACCCTGTTAAAATTGCAAGCATCCCCTAGGCATTAACTATTTTCCATCTTCCCTTTTTCCCCCCCAAAACCTATCACAATCCAACTTATTACATTTTTTTTTGTTTTTCTGCCTAGAATATAAGAGTCATGAAAGCAAGACTTTTTGTTTTATAACTGCTGAATCTTCACAATAGTGCTTGGTATACGTAGACAATCAGTATTTGCTCAGTATTGTTGAAAGAGTAGCAAATTTTACCCAGTGTTTGTCCCATGAACCAGAACTGTAGCTTTTATCAGAAAACACACCTATAATCATAGGCATATCTGCTGAAAAAAACGTAGTCACAGAGTAGAAAAATGTTCCATATGGCTACTATAAACCATATAGATATTTGCATTAGAGCTGGCATACAAAAAGAAAGCATATCTTTTATTCTGGTCCTTATATAGGCATAGTGAAAAATATTCATCCTAGTGGATCTTGGAGGCTTAATAGAGGTTGGAAATGGACAGTGAAATTGGTGATGGAGAAACAGGCAGTTGAAATTTGCAGAAAAAAATAACCAAGTGAAATTGACAGAGAACCACAGTTGAGGACAGTTAGGGAATGACATCTGCTGATTTGTAGTTAGTTCTCTCTCACTGTTAGGAACAGCTATTCTCAAGAGACCTGTATAAAGGAACTGAAAAAAAATTGTATTTAAGTAGAAAGGAACATTTCATATAAGTAATAAAAACTTTGCTGTTTCTTTGTCCCTAGCTTTATTGAGATATAATGACATGAGATTGTGTAAATTTAAGGTATATGATGTAATGATTTTGTGCTATATAGGTCTGAAGTGCTAAATGATTAACACAGGAAGGTTAGTTAACACATCTGTTACCTCACATAGTTACATTTGTGTGTGTGTGTGTGTGTGTGTGTGTGGTGAGAACTTTTAAAATCTATTCTCTTAGCAACTTTCAAATATACAATATAGTATTGTTAACTACAGGCACCTTGTACATTATATCTCCAGATATTTATTCCAATTTATTATTCATTTTATAATCGGAAGTCTGTGTCATTTGACCACCTTCACCCCTTTCCCTCACTGCCCACTGTCTACCCCTGATAACCTCCCATATGTTCTCTGTTTGATGAGTTGGGGGTTTATTAGGTTCCACATATAAGCGACATCATATGGTGTTTGTCTTTCTCCATCTGACTTATTTTGCTTAACATAATGCCCTCAAGTTTCATCCGTGTAATCACAAATGGCAAGATTGTTGTTTCTTTTTTATGACTGAGTACTATTATATTGTATTATGTATATTTTATATTTATTTACATATGTGTCCATGCCTTGGCTATTATAACTAATGCTGCAATGAACATGGCGGTTACAAATATCTCTTTGAGATACTCATTTCATTTTCTTTGGATAAATACCCAATAGTGGGATTGCTAGATGATATGGCCACTCCACTTCTAATTGTGTTAAGAATCCCCATACTGTCTTCCAGGGTGGCTATACCAATTTACATGTTTACCAGGAGTGCACATGAGGTGCTTTTTCTCCACAACCTGACTGACACTTGTTATCTCTTGTATTTTCTGTAAAAGAAATTCTAACAAGTGTGAGGTGACCTCTCATTGTGCTTTTGATTTGCATTTCCCTGATGATTAATGATGTTGAGCATCTTTTCATGTACCTGTTGACTATCTGAATATTTTCTTTGGAGAAAGTGTCTACTTAGGTCCTTTGACCATTTTCTTTGCTGTCTATGCAGAAGGCTTTTTAGTTTAATGTAGTGCCACTTGTTTGTTTTTGCTTTCATTGCTTATGCCTTGGGCATTGTGTCCAAAAATCCTTGCTGAGACCAGTATCAAGGAGCTTTTTTCCCTATGCTTTGTTTCTAAAATAAGTTCAAGAGAAGCAATTAAATAGGGGATATTTTATTTCTAAATGGTAAATATCACAGGAGTGAATATATAATTATTCTTAAGAGGATAGAAAACCATGATGAGGACCACCAGTTTTTCAGCTTTCATTTCCACAGCAATTTCTATTGCCAGCTATGGTGCCAGGGGCACATGCCCTAAGCTGATCTATAAGTTGACTTTTATTATTTAACTAAAAGACAGGGGCATTCAGAGGCTGAAGACATGGGGACCAAATAATTGCAAATATCCTTTTTCCATAGTATGGCATTCCATTTGTTTTAGTTCCAAACGTGGTGTCAACAATACATGAAAGCAACAGTAGTCCTGTGAAGAAAGTATACTTGATAATTACAGTGTTAAATTTTTAAGATCACTTTGGAGTGATCAAAATGTGTCCTGGATTAATTTCCTCCTTATGTGTCTGAATTTTACTTGTTACCACCTGAGTGAGTTGAGGGCCTGTTGTTAAGGTGCATTCAATTCATCAGCAGTGCTGGACTAGAGAAGTTTCTTGTTATTGTAAGCTTTTTGTAGCATACAATATTCACTGTCCTACTCAGCATCTTATTGAAAAGGCCCACACTAATACATCTGATAGGCCTATGTGAAGGTTTAATAGCACATTACTGGTAGCAGGCCTTAGGAACTCACCAACTTACTTATTAAATGTCTTCAGAGTGTCAGACACTACGGTATGCTCTGTATGGTACATCTCTTCTCACACTTCAGTAAATTGTAGTCTATCAGAGGCAAAAAGCTCTGCCGACAAATAAAGGTAAAAATCATGCCTAAACACAGGTCTTCAAGAGGAGAGCTATAAATAAAATAATATGGAAGTGATGGAAGGGAAAGATCACTTTTGAGGAAAGGCATCAGGAAGAAGAATATGATGTCTTGTCATTAGGAAGACACAGGATATGTTAGGAGATAATTGGACCGTCTACCTTGATTGATGGTTAATGAAAGATAAATCTGGATCTGTTGATGACAGGTCAGGGACGCTGGTAGGCAAGGCTTGTCCTTGATTGAGTATGCAGTGAGGAGCTGTCAAAGATTCTTGAGTGGGTGGGGAGAACCTGAGTGCAGCTGTGCTTCATGAAAGTTAATGCAAGGACAGTTTGCAACACAGATTAGAGGCTGTATACTGGAAGATGATTTAGCAGACTTGGACGATAATCCATGTGAGTTTGGGTCATGAGAGGGGAATGGCAGAGGATGTGGAGAGGAAGAAGAGATGAAAGTGACAGATCTTTCAGCTGATAGACCTTGAAAGTAGGAGGTCAGACAACTCTGAAGCTTCAAGATTGGAATGCTGGTAGGATAGTAGTGGCTTGAACAGGGTAGCTGGGAAAACAGGTTTGGTGAGAAGATAATTATGAATTCAGGGATAAAAGAACCAGAGGATGTTCAAATGGAGGCAGTTTTTTCTTCATTTTTTGAGTTTATTTCTTCTGAGAGTGAGAGAAAGCATGGGGGAGACAGGTGAAGAGCAAGGGAAAGAGAGAAGCCCAGCAGGCTCCATGCTGTCCGCGCAGAGCCCAATGCAGGGCTCAAGCCTATGAACCACAAGATCATGACTGAGCTGAAATCAAGAGTCCTATGCTTAACCGACTGAACCACCCAGGTGCCCCTCTGTCTGACTAAGATGTAACTGACACACAGCATGGTATAAGTTTAAGGTATACAGCATCAAGATTGGATTTACATATTTGTATTTCAAAATGATTACCATAATAAGGTTAGTTAACACCAACCATCTCATAGAGATACAAGAAGGAAAAAAGAGGGCAAAAAAATGTTTGAAGGTAGGTTTTAAATGATAGCATAGCTGCAAACAGCAGAGAAAAGGATTTTGGGGTATCCACATAGATAGGGTATTTGAAGCCAGGGGCACAAATGAAATTGGCAAGGGAGAAAAATGTAGAAGATCAAGGACAAAATTTTGAGAATTTATACATTAGTGGAAGAGAAAAGAGTTAAAACAAAGCTAGAAAAGAAGTCAGAAAGGAAGCACTCCTTAATAAAATGTAGAGCGTTT
>NC_043701.1:84031117-84049209 GCF_006229205.1 Suricata suricatta | reverse complement strand
AGAGAAAAGGATTTTGGGGTATCCACATAGATAGGGTATTTGAAGCCAGGGGCACAAATGAAATTGGCAAGGGAGAAAAATGTAGAAGATCAAGGACAAAATTTTGAGAATTTATACATTAGTGGAAGAGAAAAGAGTTAAAACAAAGCTAGAAAAGAAGTCAGAAAGGAAGCACTCCTTAATAAAATGTAGAGCGTTTGGTGTTTCTGAAGATAAGTTTGGTAGCAGGGGGAGGCGAGGGAGAGGGGGGAGCCTGACCGTATGTTCAGTTCCCCATGATGACTATTTTATTACGTACCCCCTTTTTTTCCCCCAATCATCTAAAACTGTCTCCACACCTGCCTACCCTGGTACAACTCCAGTATACCCCTACCATCAGATCTGCAAATCTTTTGACATTTGGCTCAATTTCTCTTTCTATTACAAGTGATATGTTTTCTCCTCTCCTCCAAAAGCCATTTCCTCTACTTGTGATTTAAATTCCTTCTCTTCTTAACCTCCCTCTTGTTCATCATCAAATGCTTGATTATTACCAAATATGTATGAACAAGCTCCATCAGAACATTTTAAAAAGCAAAACAAAGATTCTTGTTTTATCCTTTTCCATCTGCGGCTCTAATTCCCTGATCCTTCACAGCAACGCTTCTTGAGAGAGTTGTCTTCAAATTAACTGATTTCCTGTTCCGTGTAGTTTAATCTGGCTTCCACCCTCATCATGCCACTGAAAAACAGCTACTTAGTGTTGTCAACAGCCTCCATATTGCCAGGCCCAATCAATATTTCTTGGACCTCATCCTAATCCAAATTTTAGCAGTTTTCAATATACTTGGTCAGACTCAGCTTCTTGACAAAAGATCTGTTGGAGTCTAACTGCAATTGCCTGGTCTGTCTGATAACATTTCTTTTTTTTACCCCTACTTATTTTTTTTTTATTTTAATTCCAGTGTAGTTAACATACAGTGTTATGTTAGTTTTAGGTATACAATATAGTGATTCAACAGTTCTATATATTAGTTAGTGCTCATTAAGTGTACTTTTAATCCCCTTTCCCTATTTTACCCATCCCCCCCATCCACTTTCCCCTCTGATAACCATCTGTTTGTTCTCTGGAGCGAAGAATCTGTTTTTTGGGGTTCTTCCTCCCCTCTTTGTTTGCTGTTTTGTTTCTTAAAGTCTACATATGTGTGAGGTCATATGATATTTGTCTTTCTCTGATTGAATTGTTTCACTCAGCATTATACTCTTTAGCTCCATCCATGTTGCAAATGGCAAGATTTTGTTCCTTGTTAGGGCTGAATGATATTCCATTGTGTGTGTGTGTGTGTGTGTGTGTGTGTGTGTGTGTGTGTGTTTGCGCACGCGTGCATGCCCACCACACCATCTTTATCCATTTCTTTATCTATAGACACTTGGGCAGCTTCCATAGTTTCACAATTGTAAATAATGCTGTAGGAAATATAGGAGTGCATATATCCCTTCAAATTAGTGTTTTCATATTCTTTGGGTAAATACCCAGTAGTGTGATTACTGGATCATAGGGTAGTTCTATTTTTAATTTTTTGAGGAGTCTCCATACTGTCTTCCATGGTGGCAGCACAAGTTTGTATACCTACCAACAATGTACAAGCGTTCCTTTTCCCCCACATCATCTCCAACACTTGTTTCTTGAGTTTTTGAGTTTAGCTGTTGTGACAGGTGTGAGATAATGGCTCATTGTAGCTTTGATTAGCATTTCCTTAATGATGAATGATGTTGAGAACCTTCTCATGTATCTGCCAGCCATTTGTATGCTTTCTTTGGAGAAATGTTTGTTCATGTCTTCTGCCATTTTTTAAATTGGATTATTTGTTTTTGGGGAGTTGAATTTTATAAGTTCCTCATAGATTTTGGATACAACCCTTTATGGGATCTTCTCCCATTCCGTGGATTTTCTTTTAGGTAGGTTGATTGTTTCCTTTGTTGTGTAAAAGGTTTGTTTTTTTTTATGTTGTCCCAATCATTGATTTTTGCTTTTGTTTCCCTTGTTTCAGGAGATGTATCTAGAAAGATGTTTTCTACAGCCAGTGTCAGAAATACTGTGGCCTGTCCTCTTTTCTAGGATTTGTATGGTTTCAGATTTCACATTTAGGTCCTTAATCCATTTTGAGTTTGCTTTTGTGTATGGTTTAAGAAAGTAGTCCAGTTTCATTCTTCTGCATGTTGCTGTCCAGTAATCTCAACACCATTTGTTGAAATGTCTGTCTTCTTCCCCTTGCAACAAATGATTGCCTCTTCTGTTGAAGATTGATTGACCATATAATTGTGGGTTTGTTTCTGGGCTTTCTATTCTGTTCTATTGATCTATGTGTCTATTTTTGTGCCAGTACCACATTGTTTTGATTACTACAGCTTTGTAATATAACTTGAAGTCTGGAATTGTGATGACTTTCTTTTTCAAGAAAGAAAAGCTTTGTCTATTTGGATCTTTTCTGATTTCATAGAAATTTTAGGGTTTGTTTTTCTAGTTCTGTGAAAAATGTTGATATTTTGAGAGGGATTGAATTAAATCTTTGGATTGCCTTTGGTAGTATAGATATTTCAACTGTATTTTTCCTAACCATGAGCATGAAGTGGCTTTTTTTTCTTTATGCCATCTTTAACTTCTTTCATCAATGTTTTATAGTTTTCAGTGTACACATCTTTCACCTTTTAGGTACTTTATTATTTTTGGTGCAACTGTAAATAGGACTGATACATTAATTTGCTGCTTCATTATTAATGTATAGAAATGTTATGGATTTCTGTACATTGATTTTGTATTCTATGACTTTATTGTATTCACTTATTAGTTCTAATAGTTTTTTGGTAGAGTAGGATTTTCTATATATAGTATATCTTCTCCATGTAGTAAAAGTTTTATTTCTTCCTTACCAATTTGGATACTTTTTATTCCTTTTTATTGTCCATTTGCTGTGGCTCAGACTTCCAGTATTATGTTGAATAAAAGTGGTGAGAGTGGACATTCTTGTCTTGTTCTTGACCTTGGGGGAATAGCTCTCCATTTTTTCCCAATGAGTGTGATGTTAGCTGTGGGTTTTTCATATAAGGCCTTTAATGTGTTGAGGCATGTTCCCTCTAAACCTACTTTGTTGAAGGTTTTCTTTAAATCATGAATGGATGTTGTAATTCATAAAATCCTGTTCCTACATCTGTTGAAATGATCATATGGTTTTTATCCTTTCTCTTCTTGATGTGATGTATCATGTTGATTAATTTGCATATATTGAACCACCCTTGTGTCCTGGGAATAAATCACACTTGATTGTGGTGAGTGAATTTTTTTAATGTACTGTAGGATTCAGTTTGCCAATATTTTGTTGAGGATTTTTGCATCTACGTTTATCAGAGATACTGGCCTATAGTTCACTTTTTTGTGATGTCTTTATCTGGTTTGGGTATCAGAGTAATGCTGGCTTCATAGAATGAATTTGGAAATTTTTCTTCTTCTATTTTTTGGAATAGTTTGAGAATAGGTATTAAAACTTTAAATGTTTAATAGAATTCACCTATGAATCCCTCTGGTCCTGGGGTTTTAGAGTTTTTGGGGGGAGTTTTAGATTACTGATTCAATTTCATTGCTGGCAATCAGTCCATTCATGTTTTCTACTTCTTCCTTTAGTTTTAGTATGTTCTATGTTTTTAGGAATTTATTCATTCTAGGTTTTCCAATTTGTTGGCATATAATTTTTCATAATATTCTTAACAATCCTTGTATTTCTGGGCTGTCTGTTGTTATTTCTCCTTTTGTGTTTGTGATTTTATTTGAGTCTTCCCTCTTGTTTGTTTGTTTTTGTTCTGTTTTGTTGGTGAGTCTGGCTAGAGGTTTATCTATTTTGTTACTCTTCTCAAATAACCAGCTTTGGTGTCATTGATTTGTTCTATTGGTTTTTTAGTTTCTATAATAGAAACCAAATCATTTATTTATTAAATCACTTATTTTTCCTCTAAACTTAATTCCTTCCTTCTACTGGTTTAGGGTTTTGCTTGTTCTTTTTCTAGTTCCTTTAGGTGGAAGATCAAGTTGTTTACTTGAGATTTTTTTCTTCTCGAGGTAGGTCTGCATTGCTGAAAATATCCTCTTAGAGCCACTGTCGATGTATCCCAAAGATTTTGAACGATTGTGTTTTAATTTTTTTTTCCACGTTTTAAAAATGTTTTCTCTTTTAGTTTTTGGTTGACCCATCCATTGTTTAGTAGCATGTTATTTAAACTTCATGTTTGTGGTCTTTCCAGATTTTTTCTTGTGGTTGACTTCTAGTTTCAAAGTGTTACAGTCAGAAAATATGCATTGTAGGTCTTAAGTCTTTTCAGATTTATTGACACTTGTTTTGTGGCTTAATATATGATCTATTCTGGAGAAGGTTCTGCATGCACTTGAAAGAATGTGTATTCTGCTGTCTTAGGATGGAATGTTAAGAATATATCTATTAAATCCATCTGGTCTAAGGTGTCATTTGAAATCTGTTTCCTTGTTGATTTTCTGTGGATGATCTATTGATGTAACTGGGGTGGTAAAGTCTGCTACTAATATTGTAATATTATCAATTCATTCCTTTATGTTTGTTATTAACTGTTTATGTATTTGGGTGCTCTCATATTGGGTGCATAAACACTTACAGTTATTATATCTTCTTGTCGGATTGTCCTCTTTATTATTACATAGTGTCCTTCTTTGTCTCTTATTACAGTCTTTGTTTTAAAGACTGTTTTGTCTGATGTAAATATTGCTATCCAGGTTTCTTCTTACATCCATTTGCATGATAAATATTTCTTCATCCTTTGCTTTCAATCTGCATGTGCCTTTAGATCCAAAATGAGTATCTTATAGGTGACATATAGATAAGTCTTGTTTTTTTATCCATTCCATCACTGTAGGTCTTTTGATCAGAGCACAAAGTCCATTTATCTTCAAAGTAATTATTGGTAAGTATGTATTTCTGCCTCCAACTTTTCTCATCACTTGTGTTTAGTGTCCTATAGGGGAGTTTCCTCCTCCAGCCCCTCTAATTCCCATGGTATTAAATGCTCTAAAATTCTGGTGACTGCCAAATTAATCTCTCTAGCCCAGACATTTCCTTCAAATTTGGTATTCAGTTGCCTATCTGACATATCCTGTTACTATGAATATCTGAAAGTAATGTATCTGAACTAAAACTGAAATCTTCATTTCGATATTCTGCTTTTCTGCCATCAAAAAGAAGTTCTATTTGTATTTTCCCCCCACTTCAGTAAATGGTATCAACATCCACCCAGTTATTGTAAACAAGATGACCTGGGCAATATTCTTGATTTCTCACTCTCCTTTCTTCCCCAACTCCAACCCATCTGTAATGCTCATTATAAGTTGTAAATATACATTTGTTTACTCGCTATGGTAAGCCTCCCTTACTAGACTGTAAAATCTACAAGGCAAGGGCCTTGTCTCAGTACTTGATCACTTAATGCCTAGCTAGTGCTTAGAATATAACAGGTGATCAATAATCACTTGTTAAAACATTATCGTTACGGGAGTAGCTTGGTTGGTTGAGTGTTGTGATCAAGCCCTGTGTCTGGCTCCCTGCTAAACATGAAGGTGCTTAGGATTCCCTCTCTCTCCCTCTACCCCCTCCCAACTTGCACTCTTTCTCTAGGTTATCAGCAATATCAAATGCTACTGAATGGGCAAGAAGGTTAAGGCTACACAAAAAGCCACTGGATCTCAACACTAGTAATCTTCAAGTCAACACTATCTATAGAATGTGGCTCCTTGGAAGCCAGGGTACAACTGGCTTCATGAGAAGATTAAGAAGGTAGATGCAGCCAGTGTAGAATGCTCTTTTTGAGAAATTTTACGTAAAAATAAGGCATGAATTAAAATGGGATCTTGTGATTCAACAGAGACCAAGCAAGTATATGTTGGTTTAGTTTAACAATAATATGGGAGAAATGTTTATTGTCTATAAGCCAAAGAAGCCAAAGGAGAAAAAAAAAAGCAAGGTTTGAATGGGGAGGAGGATTCATAGATACAGCTTCCATGAGGCAATAGAGAATTGGATCAAGAGCACAAGTTTGACAAAAAGGGATAATGTTCCCCCCTCCCCATTATGGGAAGGAGGGAAGGTAAGAGAGTGGAAGTAAAGAAAAAATTATGTAGCACAAAGGGAGGTTGAGTGTGGCCACCACAGGAGGCAGCAAAGTCATCAAGGGGAGGGGCAGAGTCTCTAGAAAGGCTTCTCTGAACCACACTTCCATCTCTCTATCACCTCCCTGCCCAAGATTGTAGATGCTACCCACTGCCACTGTAGCAGAGACTCAATGCTGCTGAAGGCTGCATTGGTTGATGGGAATTCACCTTATTTCTCAAGGGGGGATGGAACAGGAAAAGCCTTCAGTCACTGGGGAAAAGGGTAGTTAAAAGGATATGTGTGGGTTTGAAGCACTTTGACATCATGAGGAATAGGAGAAGGACACAGAACTGTGTCAGTAAATCTGGGAAACAATGAATTAGAAATGAATAAAAGCTCATTGACTTTAATTGTGGAACCCAAATATTTTCTCATTTTTCAACCAAGTACAAAGAAATGTTGATAGTTGGTAACTGACATCAGTTTGTGGAAACTATCCAAATAAAACAGGCTTCAAAGAATTAGTATCTAATTCTCTGGTTCAAGAAAAATATACACTGACATGTAAAGTATAAGAGTAGAGATTTTTTAAATTATTATTATAGGGAATTTCATTGAGGAAAAAAGTAAATGGAATGGACTGGCTATGTCATTTATAATAATGAGCCATATTTAAAAAAAATTTTTTTAGTTTATTTTGAGAGAGACAGACAGAGTAAGTGGGGAGGGGCAGAGAGAGAGGGAGAGAGAGAATTCCAAGCAGATCTCCACAGTGTCGGCACAGAGCCTGATGCAGGCTTGAACTCACAAACCTTGAGTTCATGATGTGAGCCAAAATCAAGAGTCAGATGCTTATAGTCAGCTATTTTAAAGCTTGTTCTGCTTCTCATTTGCTTGGCTCTCAGATTAATGAACTAAACATAATATAATCTAAGAATGTCACTTGATTTTTATCCATTCTCAACATTCTTGAAGAGGATCTTTAGCACACCAGTTCGGGTCCCTTTAAAATACTTCAAAATATCACAGAAAGGGTGATTTGTATTGATATACAACAGTCAGGCCGCAGGCTGCTTTCTGGGACCATTGGGCCCCACTAATTTGTACCAGCTTTTCTTTATTCTAGTTGGCCCTGACCATCAGGTATAAATTAGTGCTAAATCAATATTAGCTGATACTTCCCCAGGTGTGGAAAGTATGGAAACCGGATCACATGAGCAAACACAGCCCTTCCTGGCTACATTTAAAGTAAGATGGTTGTTATTATACTGTGCAGGGAAAAGGCTTTTTTTTCTTTTAAACAAATCTCATGCCACCTTATTTGCATCAACTTGATAAACTGATATCCATAGTCAGAATCAATTTTCAGTTATTAGCTTCCCTGCCCCCTTTATACTTTCTTCATTTTTCCAGGGAGACTTCTCCTACCCTTCCCCTCTAGCCATGTCTTGTGCCCCACATGGTTTTGCATTTCTAGGGCTACTTAGGGAGTTGAGTGGGTAAGCCAAAGGGGACTTAGTTTACATACATGGTTTAATTGCTCCCCTTGGGTGGAACAGTGTCCTAAATAGACTTGAGTTTTGCCACAGCACCATTACTCAAGAAGGTATTCATGTAAGTGTCACTTAAAAACACAAAAATAAATAAGGCACTCAAGCGTGTAACTGAGGAAAGAAGCTTTAGCTGCCTATTTTTCTTAGTTAAGGACTAAGTTGTTCTTAGAAAACTGTTAAGAAGTTTTCTTTAAAGAAAATCAGGCAAATGCAAGTACTATGAGGCAGGTCTAAGCTACCTTTACCTTTGAAAGGATTAGTTGCTTTGTTATCAGTTTTTGTCATTGATAATTATCAATTGTAAGGAATCTTGTTATTTCTCTCAACATTTCCAAGTCCTCGCTACTCATAGTCTAGCTATGTATCAACATACTGAAAAATATTAAACATATATGTTCAGTATTTAGCCATAGATGAAAACACAAATAAATGTCCAAATTTCCAATGAAATGGTATGACTCTACATAATTTTTCCCCTTCTTATATCCTGAATTATAGAAATCTCATAGTATGTTTAAAGCATATTCACATCTATGGCCTTTCAGTATGCAGTGATTGCTTCCATTTTACAGATGGGGAAATTTTCCTTGAAACTGGGCTCATAGTTAACACATGAGAGATTCATAACTGGAAATCAGGTTTTCTGACTCCAGACCCAGTGTTTTTTTTCCCCCTTGCTATAAAAATTGCCTTGGGGCACCTAGTGGCTCAGTTGGTTTAGTGTCAGACTTCGGTTCAGGTCATGATCTCACAGCTTGTGAGTTGGAGCCCCGCATCAGGCTCTGTGCTGACAGCATGGAGCATGGAGCCAGCTTCAGATTCTGTATCTCCCTCTCTCTCTGTGCCCCTCCTCTGCTCATGCTCTGTCTCTCTCAAAAATAACACTAAAAAATAATAAAAAATAAAAATAAAAACTGCCTTTATAGTCATTGTCCGAGATATGATCACTCAGTATAAAGAAGTATGCTTCTTTTCCACCCTTGGTCTTTGAAGGACCTACAAGCTAATAGTGTATGCAGTAGAGGACCCTGACCGCCTGACAGATTGATAATGTACATTCAGGGCAACCTGATGTTGCACCCTGATAGGAGGAGGGCCTGTCTAAAGGTCCTAATGTGCTTTAAACATCCCAAGTTCGTGATAGGAAGATGGGGTGTGGTAATTATATGTCTTGCTTCTGGTTTATCTTCTTCATATCCTCACCCTCACAGATGTCTTTCAAACGTTGGTAATTACAGCTTTCAGAGCCAAAGCCTACAAAGGCATAATCCACACATGACATACTAAAATCTACTTCAACATGTAAGACTGGAGAGAATTTCAGTGCTACTGGACTCACATTAATAGAAATCTGCTTACAAAAGAGGTAGCCATTATTTCTCTGTCATTGCTATTCTCAGCTGCATAGATGTGTAATGGTTTCTTGTTAATCTGTGGGATATGTATTAACACATTTGCCTCTAAATTTTACCAGTAACTTAAAAATAGTCTAAAGTACATGTGTAGATGACAAGACCATTTGATTCAAAGCAAAGAGTCCGATACTGGAAAACCGATCCAAGTCAATGAAACCAACTTGAAATGATGAAAGAACTGCTTCTAGGCAGATGAAGAATCAGTGTTGAGAAGGAAGTCTAGCACAGAGAAGCAGTTGTCATGCTGGTCTGTAAGTGGAACCTAGTTGATCACATTGTAACTTAAGAATTCAGCAAGTTCTTGCTAGTGGCAGCAATGTAACAATACATAAGACATAGTGGAATGTTCTGACCATCTGCATTACTGGCCAGACCAATGGTGATATATCCTCATTTGGTGTCTCAAAATTTAGGAGTCTGAATGTTTAAAGAATTATAAAAGTAGACTTTAGAAAAAGTCAAAGGAACTAGTTTTGTTTGGCTTGGGGTTCAGAGGATTTAGTCTTCAGGTATATTTAGTGCCACAAATATTGCTGTGTGGGTATTTTTTTTATTATAGAAAGATGCAAGGGAATGTTAGAGATTTGAGGAAAATGGGGTAAATAAAAAGAACGGGTATATGTTCAACACCCATGCTTTGCTGGGCACTCTTTCTATTATCTCCTAGAATCTTCACAGAAGCCCTGCAGTGGAATCTCGTAGAAACTGAAAATGAGAGCGAGTAATAAAGTCAAAGATCAAAATCCTTAATCTGATATTTGGTCCCAGGGTCTGTTTATCTCCAAAGCCTGTGCTCTGTAGTAATGCATTGGGAGGGTTATGGAATTTTCTTCCCTCATTTAATTGAAGAATAGTTTCTAGAGACCTGTATTTGGGATAGTGATCTATTTCTATCTAGAAATAGGAAAATAGACTAAATTCCTCTCCAGTTGCCTTCAACTCTAGTTTTACTTTAAAATTCAGATCGATAGAGATTCAGCTCAAGGCTTTTACTGAGCATGTTATTATTATTTTTTTAATCTTTAAAGATCTGAGGCATAAAGCACGAGTCATGCTTTAAAGTATTTTTTAATGTTTTTATTTATTTTTGAGAAAGAGAGCATAACTGGAGGAGGAGTGGGGGGGGAGGGGACAGAGGATCTGAAGTGGGCTCTGCGTTGACAGCAGAGAGCCCTCTGTGGGGCTTGAATTTACAAACTGTGACATCATGACCTGAGCCAAAGTTGGATGGTCAACCAACTGAGCCACCCAGGTGTCCCACATGAGTAAGACTTTAAACTTTGAGTAAGTGTTTAAAGTTTTCTCCACCTGTTTAAATGTTCGACAATGAGGAATTGGTCCAAAAATTTGAATATAAACATAGAGAATTCTGTATTATGGCTAGACTTATGTGGAAGAAATTTCAATGACATAAGAAAATGTTTTGATATATTACCAACTTTTAAAAATCAGAAAAACCAAACAAGCTTTAAAGTATGTTTCCAAATGAATTTAAATATGTATTTACATATCCAGGGATAAAAACAAATGGGAGAATATATGTAAAACACCAGCAGTGGTTTCCTAAGGAGTAACAAGTGACTTTTATTTTCATCTCTGGGTCTCCATATTTTTTTAAATATATAGGTCTTAGATATATTACTAGAAAGAATGATATACACACCACAGGCTCCACTATTTTCTGAAAATGTTAAAAAAAAATAGAAGTAGAATAACATTACGAATGCAATTAGGTATAGGATAAGTGAAATTTATTAAAGAGCATTGAGCCCATTGGTGACAAAACCGTCAGTGTACCCACCATTGGAAATAAAATTAGCCCTTTGTGTAATTTACTATGCTGAAATTATTATCTATACCTGCCAGAGTTCTTTTAGCCCCCACCTAAAACCCTCTATACAGAAAATACACAGCTAAGCAGATGGTACTATGTGTATAAAGTGGAGATAATAATCACACCTGGCTCCTGGGGATCTCAAAAGATTAAAATACTTCTAAAGCTCCTAGCAGACTGCCCAGCGCCTAGTAAGCACTTAATAAATGTTAGCGGTCTTGGTAGTCATATTTTTACCGATAAGCTAAAGAACAGAATGATGTTACAGAGGAAGATGGTGGTTGATCTTAGAAGTTCATTTCAGCCACCTGGCACACATACTTCATTTTAAAATAGTCTTGCAATTAATGTAGGTGGTGTCCAGAGGAACCTGTGGTGCATTGTAATTATGTAATACATTTCATTTACCATCCTTATGAGTAATGAAAACCAGAAATGAAGCCATGATATAATTCAACTTTTCTTTGTTTTGCTTATATTTATATTACTAAAAATGATTGAAATACTAAGAAAATATTACCACTTTAAAACTACATTTTTATTTGCTTGCATGTAAAATTGTGATTAAAAATAGGTTTGAATTTCACTATGTCCTATACTATATAATAGAAACAAAAAACACATGTAAAATTTTTCTTTGAAAATGCCATCATCCATTTGGAGACTTAGTTCAGATTACCGTAACAAAAATACCATAGAATGCATTTATTATTGTCTCCTAATTTCTTACAGTTCTGAAGGCTGAGAAGTCTAAGATCAGGTTAGAACCTGCTTCCTCGTTCATACATGGGTATCTTCTCACTCTGCCTTCACATGGCAGAAAGGGCAAGAACGTTCTTTGGGATCCCCTTCAGAGGGTACCAAGTACACTCATTAGAGCTCCACCCTGATGCCCTAATCACCTCCAAAGGCCCTGCATCTTAACAATATTACATTAGACATGAGGATTTAAAATATATGAATTTTGAGGGAACACATTCATTCTATAGCAGAGACCCACATTTGTTTAACTATTTTAATCATACACCTTAGGCAAAATGGAATGGTTAAACGTACCACATTGTTTAAGGGACATCATTTTAGTATAAGTCAAATTTCTAGAGGGAGATTTACCCAATGATTTCAAAATAACACAGCTTCCTCTGGCATCACATTTCAAGACCAAGAGTAAAATACCTCAGTTACTTATTAAGTGAAAGATGCTACAATTATAACTGCTATAAACTGGTAGAGAAACATAACAGATTTTAAACAATTAGACTGGTCTCCCACACATATTGAAGTATTTATCTGTAAATACCACCAGAAGTATTTACTTAGAGAGGCAAAAAATCCCGATGACTTGTATGCAAATATTATTTGGAGAATGTGGATGGTCTAGCAAATGCAACCATTTCCAAACTGCAGTTGAGGACTACATCAGCCCTCATTCTCTGACCATCTTCTCAGAAGCCCCTTGTATAATTTCCTCCAGGACTATGGTTAATGAATGCCTACTGAGGTCTACTTTCCTATAGCTATTGAGACTTTTTCTGCTTTTAGAAGGAGAAGTTTGTACTAGGGAATACTGTCAAGCCCTTGCCCAGTCTCATCTAGCTTGTTTCCCAGCTAACAGGTTCAGCTTTGGCGCCAGAAAGCAGGAAAATGAGAGCGAGGGAGAGGAGCCCGAAGGGGCTCAAGATACCACCACTGTTCAGTACAAAGCAGGGTAAACTATCTTCACCAAAGACCACAGATTTCTCTATTTCCTTGTATATGGTCAGTGTGATTTTTTTTTTAACTTTATCAAAGTTTCACATTTGAAACTTTTGTTTCTGTTTCTACCATATACTTTAAAGATCATCTATTTTTTTAATAGTTTATTGTCAAATTGGTTTCCATATAACACCCAGTGCTCTTCCCCACAAGTGCCCACCTCCATTACCACCACCTCCCTTCCCCTCCCCCTCCCTCTTCAACCCTCAGTTCGTTTTCAGTATTCAATAGTTTCTCAGGTTTTGCATCCATCTATTTTAAAGCAAGAAAATGAGAATACAGGTAAAATTCAATGGGGAAAAAGGATGGGAGCCTATGAATAGTTAGTTGTTCTCATACCTTATCCCACTCAGATATTTCATATTTGACTGAGTAGGGGTTCTACATTTACATTCTGGATAGCGAATTACTCTTGTGGACAAATCTTTCTCTCCTCAAGGGGAAACTATATTCCTAGATTTGGATCCTAGGCAGCCTCTACCAACATGGGGCAGAATAGTTTAAAAGGTGACGGAAATAGGAATTTTCATTTCAGAAGAGAATAGATGTCTCAGGCAACTGAAAGAACATATTTGGATCAGTGAAATTAAATTGTGAAAGATACTGTACCCTGTGTTGGACAGGCTTCTCCAGAAAAGAAAGAAGCTACTGAAATGCTGAGAGACAAATCAGTTAAGTGGCCTGAGTCTTCCTTTCTTCAGCTGTAAAATCTGGTATAAACTGGCCAAAGAGAAGATGCCATAATCATAAATTGAAATAAATCTTCATTTTCTAAACCTAATGAATTTTAAAAGACTGAATTAAGGGACTACTGAAATCTTGAAGAAGAACTAACTCGGGCATGGCTCTTGAAGTAGAGTAGTCTACCCTAAAACCCTGGTCTCTAAGGACCAGTTACAGAGAGCGAAAGAGACTATGCCATCTCCTGAATGGCCTCTGCTCCCACTCAGACACTGTAGAGTCAAGTCTAAAAAGGGAATATTCTCTACAGAAACATAAATGTTAAAATATGAACATTTTGCTTTGCTTTCAATCCAAAAATAAATGAATGAAATGTCAAAAATGTCTATTCTAATTTAAACTTTCCCGCACATAATTTAATGGGTAATGTGTGCTACAAATCTGTTGATGTTATGCGACTGAAGAGTCTCTGCAATGTGTAGGTGTTAAGTAAATTCCATAGTTCGTTTATTATAAATTACCTTTTCACGTTAACTTCTTTGAATTGTGCATAAAATTTGAACTTAATGGCATGTTCAATTGCTAGCATCTTTCTCCTTGGTACCACTTCAGATAGTGATACAACTTACAGTGAATGTTCTTATGTTTGTTGAAGTATAGAATTCAGTACAGCTTAAATACCAAAACTCTGTCAGGAATCCTAAGGATCCCAAAGATGTTTTAGTATTCATGAGTGACTTTAAGAGTTAGCCAGAAAATGCTGAAGAAATCTTCCTGAGGAGACGGCCTGTGCCTTGGAGCAAAGATGATATGCATGGTCAGGAGGAAGTTAGCAAGCAAAGAAAATGAGACTAAGGAAGACATTGGTGATTTAGTCTGATATTAAACACCTCTAGGCCTCTTCTGCTTCTTTCCTAAGCTACTAAAACTGGGACTAGTCAGTTTCCATTCCTTTGCATTATGTTGAAGATCTCTGATACACTGGAGTCCATGAAAAAGATTCATACACCCTCATTTTGGGCAGAACAGCTGTATGATGTACTTTCTAGGTATTTATTCAAAGTCTGACTGTGTAAGGTGTCTTGTATTTTTAAAAGATTTAGAACCTCCTAAGACTCCTAGGAAATCAATATTTTTTTTAAAAGTTTTAAGTAAATCATTTTTGTTGCCCCGTTTAGATCATCTAAAAACAACATTAGTCTTCCAGAAGGCCTTCAGAGATATTAAGGGAACAAAGTAACAAAGTAAGCATTATTAAAGATTAAAGCCAACAACTTACTGTTTTAAAGATGAATATATATTCATATCACATGTAGATAAGGCTGTGGAAGGGTGTGTCAAGAGTGGTTACTTCTGAATGAAAACTGCTTCCCCCTCCATCAGTGTCTTTAAACTTTGCTACAGTAAACCTGTATTGCATCTGTTGTAATTTTTTTTAAAGCAATAAAGGCTTTTCTTGTTTATGATTAGACAATGGGTACTATAAAGTACAGCTGGGATATTCAAGGGTACTTTTTCAAGGATACATTTGCCTAATAATTTCATCCAAAAAAGTTACAGGCTCCATCCAGTGTAGCCACAAATTGAAAATTAGTCATCTACCAAGAAAGAAAACAAAGAGAACTTAAATATAATCAGAAAAATGAGGAGATGCTGCAATTATTGCCATGGAAACACAAAGGACCATAAGAGACTATGAACAATTTTATGCCAACAATTTGACTTTGATGCTCAAAAATCTGAAAATCCCCAACAAAATATTAGCAAACTGAATTCAACAATACATTAAACGTATCATACACCATGATGAAATGGGATTTATTCTAAGGATGCAAGGATGGTTCAACATCTGTAAATCAATCTGATAAGCCACATTAACAAAGTGAAGGATACAAATGGTATGAACATATCATCAGATGGTAAAAAAAGCATTTGACAATATTCAACATTTTTAATGATAAAAAACTTTCAACAAAACAGGTATAGAGGGAACTTACCTCAACAAGAAAAACACCATGTATGACAAACCCACAGGTAACCTCATACTCAATGACAAAAAGCTAAAAGCTTTTTCTCTAAGATTAGGAATAAGACACAGATGTCCATTCTCACCACTTTTATTTAGCATAGTATTGGAAGTCCTAGCCAGAGCATTAAATGGCAAGAAAAAGAAGTAAAAGGCATCCAATTGGAAAGGAAGAAGTAAAATGGTCACTATTTACAGATATCATGATCCTATATACAGAAATCTAAAAAGTCTGAGGCCCCTGGTGGCTCAGCTAATTAAGCCTGACTTTGGCTCAGGTCATGATCCCACAGCTGTGGGTTCGAACCCCACATCAGGCTCTGTGCTGACAGCTCAGACCTTGGAGTCTGCTTTGGATTCTGTGTCTCTCTCTCTGCCCCTCCCCCATTTACTCTCTCTCTTTCAAAAATAAATTTAAAAAATATTAAAACACCTAAAAAGTCCATCAAAACACTGTTAGAGTAAAGAATTCAGTGAAGTTTAAGGATACAAAAATCTATACACAAAAATCTGTGTTTCTTCACACTAATAATGAACTATTGAAAAGAGAACTTAAGGAAACAATCACATTAACAACTGCATCAGAAAAAAATAAAACACCTAGGAATAAATTTAACCAAAGAGATGAAAGAGCTGTACACTGAAAGCCATGTAAGATATTGACTAAAGAAATAGAGGAAAACACAAATAAATGGGAAGATCTTCCATGCTCGTGTTTTGGAAGGATTAACATTGTTAATATGTTCATACTACCCAAAGCAATCTACAGATTCAATGTAATCTCTATCAAAATTCAAATGTCATTTTTCACAGAAATAGAACAAACAATTCTAAAATTTGTATGGAACTACAGAAGACCTCAAAGAGCTAAAACAATCAAGAAAGAAGAACAAAGCTGGATTATGTAAACAGTATGGTATGAGTATAAAAATAGACACATCACTCAATGGAAGAGAATCAATTGCCCAGAAATAAACCCATGTATATATAAATTTATGGTAAGCCAAAATACAATAGGAAAAGGGCAGTTTAATAAATGATGTTGGGAGAATAGGAAAGCCACATGCCAAATAATGAAACTGGACCACTATCTTACAGTATATACAAAAATTAACTCAAAATGGATTAAAGATTTGAACATAAGACTTGAAACCATAAAACTCCTAGAAGAAAGCATAGGTGGTAAGTTCCTTGATATAAACCTTGGTGATGATATTTTTTAAATTTGACACCAAAAAGCAAAAGCAGCAAAAGTGAAAATAAACAAGTGGGACTATATGAAACGAAAAAGCTTCTGCATTGCAAAGGAAACCGTCAAAAAAAATCAAAAAGCAATAGACTGAACAGGAAAAGTATTTGCAAATTATAAACCCGATAAGGGCCTAATATCCAAAATATACAAAGAGCTCCTACAATTCAATAATTAAAAAATCCAATTAAAAATGGGGAGAAGATCTGAATAGACATTTTTCCCTCAAGAGAACATATACAGATAACTATCAGGTATACGAAAAGATGCTCAACATCACTAATCATCAAAAAAATGCAAATTAGAACCACAATGAGATATCAACCTCACACCGGTGAGAATGGTTATGAGCAACAAAACAAGGAAAGAACAAGTATCATAAGGTGGAGAAAAAGGAACCCTTGTGCACTGTTGGTAGGAATGAAAATTGGTGCAGACACAATGGGAAGCAGCATGGAGGTTCCTCAAAAAATTAAAAATAGAACTATCACATGATCAGCAGTTCTGCTTCTGGGTATTTTTTTAAAGAAAGCATCAGTATTAATTTTAAGAGATATATACACTTCCATGTTCACTGCAGCAGTATGTACAGTAGGCAAGATCTGGAAACAACTGAAGTGTCCACTGATAAAGAAATTGTATTGTAATATTATGGTGGAATATTACTCCACCATAAAAAAGAATGAAATCTTGTCATCTGCAACAACATGGTTGGACCTTGAAGGTGTTATGGTAAGTGAAATAAGAAAGATACATACTGTATGATCTCTCACATATTTGGAATCTAAAACAAAGCAAAAGAAACCAAGTTCATAGATACAGAGAACAGATCAGTGGCTGCAAAAGGCAGAGGCTGGGAAGTGGGAGAGATGGGTGAACTGTTTTTATTTTTGTTATTGTTGTTTTGTTTTTTAAATAAAAAATTAATATATACAGTCCTACAGGAGACAGTGAGGGCCCACAAACCGATGTAAAAGGGATAATTCTGCCCTATATCTGCAGAGATGGTGACTTCTTCCTGTTTTTGTGCACTGACAATATATGTGTACATGTACAATTGGCTTTCTATGGCTGGGACACAGAAGGGAGCAGTTTACTTAAAAAGATAAATTTCTTTATCCATCAGTTAATGGACATTTGGGGATAACTGTGGTTTATATATACAATGGAATACTACTTGGCAGGGAGAGAGAATGAAATAATGCCATTTGCAACAACATGGATGAAACTGGGAGTATTATGCTAAGTGAAACAAGTCAATCAGAGAAAGACATATCATATGTTTTAACTCATATGTGGAACTTGAGACCCTTAACAATATCATGGAGGAAAGGGAAGGGAAAAAAATAGTTTGAAACAGAGAGGGAGGTAAACCACATGAGACTCTTAAATACAGAGAACAAACTGAGGGTTAATGAGGAGGCAGGAGGAAAGGG
>NC_043701.1:83919812-84031017 GCF_006229205.1 Suricata suricatta | reverse complement strand
ATTTTTTAAAAAGATAAATTTCTTGATCTTGATTTTTCAAAATGCTGTCTCTGAAGAGTTTTCTTTGGAAGCTACTTCAATCCTTTAATGCAGAAAATCCCTTCAGTAAAGGTCTTTATCCTACTATAATCACATTTGTGCCAAATTAAATATATTGATAATGTTTGAAAATAAATGATGCAATAAATCAAATATCTTTTTTGATTAGCTGTTAGCACAATTTTAGGATGCTGTGTCCTTTTTACCATATACTGAGTAGAAAATTCTATTTCTGCTTTTTACATTAGTCAAAAACATTGTTATCCATGTCCTTTGTTTTCTCAAATTATGTTAACATTTTTTGACATGTAGTTTTCTCCTCTATCTTAGGTACGTGTAATTTTATCAGCTTTGCAGGTGAAACAGATACTCTTAAGGTCTGAACTGGTATTTGAAGAGATAAGCTCACTTTTAGCCCATGCTTAATAACATTACATTATTCTTTAGAAAGAGATAGCAGGCTATGTCATATAAATTTTAATATACTCTTTCTGTCATCAAAGAACAAGCAAATTATCCTACTGGGAAATTATGAGACGCCTATCAAACTGTGGGTGACGTCTGGTTACTCTGTTGTTGCTAACTGAGCACACAGGAAAACATGCAATGGGCAATATTCTGGCGACTTTAGGAACCTGCACAGAGTTAGCATATCTTCACATATTGCCCAGAGAGCATTCTTTGTAATGATTTCAAAGGGAGGACCAAGGGGCGCCTGGGTGGCTCAGTTGGTTCAGCATCCAACTTTGGCTCAGGTCATGATCTCACAGTTAGTGGGTTCAAGCCCAGCTTGGCTCTGTGCTGACAGCTAGCTCAGAGCCTGGAGCCTGTCTTTGGATTTTGTGTCTCCCTCTCTCTTTGCCGCTCCCCTGTTCATGCTCTCTCTCACTCTCAAAAATAAGTGAAACATTAAAAACATAAAAAAAAAAAAAGGGAGGACCAGAAGGGAGTGGAAAGGAGAATTGGTGAAATATTTGTGAAACTGGACAACAGAACCTCTCTAATCCTGTTTCCTCCCTGGTAAAATAAGAGAATTCCTTCCTCAAAAGGTGGTTGTTTCTATTTAAAAGGTGGGTGTAGTTATAGGAAAACAGTTTGTGGGGCACCTGGGTGGCTCTGTATGTTGAGTGACCAACTCTTGATTTTGGCTCAGGTCATGATCTCATGGTTTGTGGGTTCTAACCCCATGTCTCTGTGCTGTCGGCGTAGAGCCTAGTTGGGATTCTGTCTCTCCTTCTCTCTCTGCCCCTCCCCTACTCTCTCTCTCAAAATGAATAAATAAAAAAATTTAAGTTTGTAAAGCACCATGGTGGATAGTATGATTGCATAAATAAGAGCATTGAGCACATTAGGAGAGAACTTATTAAATTTGGTGTGGCAGTGTTCATGGTAACCCTTAACTGGAGAGGTAGAGAAGGGACCAGCCAAACACTGTTGACCCTGGCATTACAAATGCCACTTTCAAAATTTCCTGGTTTGCAGTGACATTCACACTTGTTTAGGGGTCTATTCTGCCTCTCTCCAAGTAAAGGAATTCCCCTCCAGTAAAGGTGTCTGATGTGGCCGATGTCATGCCCTTTAATATCAGTAACTGTAGGGGGTATTCATGGGAAGGGGGAGGTTAACATTCTCTGGAAGACATTCAGGAGAGCTCTTCCAACTGGAAATTGAGATGGGCAGTGAGCTATGATTTAACCAGCTAAATGGGTGTTAAGTAAATACACCACAGGGAAGGCTGGCTGGCTAGAATACAGATCAACTCTTCCTGTCTTTATATACACACCTCAGTCCTGTGAACACAATAGTCCCACACCCCAAGTAAAGTAAGAGAGTTGATGATATGAACTAGATGACTCCAGTATCCTGGGGGTAGGCAGATGACTGGTGGCTGAAGAGCTGTTCTCTGTAAACAGAGATCCTACCCCAGCATCTTATTTTGTGGCAACAGAGACATACAGAGGGGAGTTTCCTGACCAGTGTGAGTGGGAAAGAAATGAGGCAAATTATTGAGAAACTGATGGGTGTTCATCAAAGAGCAACAAATATGATTTATAAGCCTGAAGGGACTGCCTTCAAAGGAAGATGAAAGAGACCAGTCTCCCAGCATGACCACCAACCAGTTCTAACTAACAGAGACTGGCTCATCGGCCCCCAAGTACTTGGAGGTGTAACTAGCAGACATGGAGAGAAATTATTTAGTGTGATCCAAGGGGACAGGAGGAAGGATGATGGAAATGAAAGTCAAAACAGAGATGATTTAGGCTGCTGAGCAAGTCTCAGGCCGTAATGGAGAGATCTATTATAGACTGTGCTGCCCTGTCCCCCAGGGAAGTGTGGAAGCCCCATCACTTTTGCCATTTACAATTGGAAAAGGCACTAAAAAGTAGATCAGCATATTGGATAGGGGAAAAACCACCACATTCCCTGAGAGGATCACTGGGATGACTTAATAGGTCTTTTCCATCTCAAATTACTGTGATGTGGCTTATGTGCTTGGGGACCTGAGTTGCTAGAATGATTTTCCATCACCTGGGCTTCTTTTCTGTTATTACAGGGCCTTGGTGAAGAAGTAATAGTCAAGAGAGCAATTTCTGCATCCTAAATAGAAGCCTACAGTGTACTGATGCTTTAGTGTGAAGGCAGAACTGATTAGGTGGTTCCGCATTGTGATGTCAGTGCACGTAAATACATACATGGGTTGAGACCCAAAACTGCATACACGTACTGAGACCCAAGACAAAGGGAAAGGAGCTTTGCTACATTGGATGGTAGCTGCATAAATGAAAAGTTCAAGTAGTTTGTTTCCTAAACTAGGAAAATAAATGTCCAAATACTTCAACTCTCTTTTAAAAAAATAATTTGGCCTTCACAGACTAGTAAGAAATATTTACTGTGTAGGAACTTGACTCATCTTCTGAATGTTTATACTATATTTCTGTCCACAGCTGCGGTTTTATTAGCAACTGACACATCCTGAAACTCTTGGTGGCCCAGAGGGCACATGTGGGCTTGAAGCAATGGCAATCTGGGGTGACAACTGCAATGGCAAGGCATGGGCACAAGTTGGTCAGATGGAAACTGGGGCAGGGAGAGAAGGGCCGGTGTCACTGTGATTGCTAGAAGGAGCACAGCTGTGACCCTAACAACCCCTCTTAGCCAGAGGATGACAGGGGGGAGAGGCAGTAAGAAACAAAGCGAAAGAATCTTTGTGGGGGGAGGGGGGGACCCACAGATGTATGTACTTCGCAGGTGGAGTGTATCACAGTTCCTGATAAAAATATTGTGTGTGGTTGGGTGTAAGTTAAACCTGGCGTTCTGGAACACTGAAGTTGGCTACAGATTCAGGGTTTGACTTACACCCGACAGATATAGGTCAACCCTCATCCTGCTGCTCTTAGCAGCTGTAGCCAATGGGAGACAGAGCTGCCCAGCACGCCCGTTTAAGCTGCTGCTAATAGATGGAAATCAACCTAACCCCATTTCCTGCCTTTCTGCTGTCCTCACTTGTCTGTTCGTGGCCAATTTAGGCAGAGGCTGAGCTACTGGCTCACCATCACTCCTGGGGGACTGATGGGGTAGAATATGTTGCTGGCATATTCCCTTTTTTGTTTAAGTAGAAGATCTGTTTTTAAGTCTTTTAACAGGGGGACTGTGTAAAATACAATACTCTCTCATTAGTTTAAGGGCAATCCTAAATTCATAGAGAGGTTTCATGAATCTTTTTACTTCAGTGTAGCTTTAGAGATAGTTAGACAGAGGGAGATCCATGACAGAGGCCTGTTTCAGAAAAGCTATAACAAATGTTAAATGACTTGTCCAAGGTTACTTGGAGAGGTGGTGGTAAAGGCAGGAAGAGAAGGGAGTGGTCTGAGAATAAATATCAGATTAAATCTGGAGAAAGCATCATCACGGAATAAAACTGATTTAATTAAGATCCTTACCTTGGGTTAAATATCTGTTGGAAATCCCAGTTCATAAACATACATATTCCTTTATCCTAAGTGTTCAGACTCTTAAAAGTGAGTTTAGATGTTTGCCTATGCTCCTATTTTTAAAAATGCCCAAACTGTACTCCTCAAAGAAAGTGACATGAAATCAAGCTAAGTCTGGTCAGGTGGCCTCAATTGTTTACTCACTAGGGCCAATAGGCAAGGGCCTGTGGAGTTGAGTTAGAGGTTGAATTAGAAGGACAAGCTTTATGCTAAATGTTCAGTTGTATCTGCATATCTTTCTGTAGAATTTTATGCCTTGCCTTTTTCCCCCCTGGATACTAGGCCAACTGGGCTAAATTAGAACTCCAGAAGCAGAGAATCCCATAAATCAGAATCTTTGATTCAGACAGATGGCTACTTTTTTTTCATCATTTTAAGAAAGCATAAAAATCCCTGAAACTACTTTTTCTACTGGTACTTAAACTTCCAGAGGATTTTTCTGATCGAAAGTTAGCCATGTCTTGAAATAACAGATTACTTCATGTTCTTTGTGCTTAAACAAATGATATTAGGCTTGTTAAATAATATTTGGACAGTGTTTAAAAGAAAATAAAAATCACCCATAAATTTACCAGCCAGTGACAACCACAAGAGCACTTCTGTGTTTCTTTATTTCTCCACCCACGTATATGTTCCCAAATTTGTTGTTTTAAGTGTTTTTCATAGATTGCCAAATTGCCCTCCAGAAAGGTTAAATCAATTTATAACCCATTTTTAATGAGTAATATAATTTGTAAAAAGCAAACAAACTTTAAATTTCATAGCTGAACAATGATGCCTTGCTGCTGTCTTTATTTTCTTGGATCTTCCTCACCCTTCGGGTTGACCATTCTCTCCTATGTTTGTGGCCAGTATTAGTGGACATTCTCTTTGACTCAACAACAATATGGTTTCTGGAAAGGACCCCAGTGCCAGGAATGGGTCCTGATTAAAGCAAACCAAGCATGGTAATCCAATTTCTCTTGCTAGTGAGCGAATGCCTCAAAGTTAGAACATGGCATTCCTCTGACAGCAGATTAGATTCAGCGTGGTCCTAAACTGATTCAATAAGGCTGAAGAGAAGAGCTTGGATTGCTAGGAAAGTGGCTACATTTCTTTTCTGATATATGTGAACAAGAAAGCATGTTGCCCCCAGGAGTTGCTAGGTACCATCTTACGATAGTGAGAAGTCGTCATAATCCTTTGTATCCCATGGCATTTTTTTGTTTTTGTCAATTTGTATTATACTTTTATTTTTGGTGTGGCAAGAACTCTACTGAGGATATAATCTTTATATTATGAACATGTCTCCAATTTCTCATTTCTCACTTGTTGTTATTTAATGTAGGGGAGATAACAATTTAAATCTATTAAACCCATCAGTGGTTTTGTGTGTGTGTGTGTGATGTATTCCATTGTTTTTACTTTTATCCATTCATTCATTCATTCATTCATTCAAGAATGTATATGTGTGAAAGACAAGGTGTCAGACATAGTGAGAGACAATAAGACTACATAAAGGAGCCAATAAAGATACAGTCTCTATCCTTATGGAGTTGTTTTTGTTTTTGTTTTTGAGAGAGAAAGAGTATGAGCATCTGAGGAAGGCAGAAAGAGAGAGAGAGAGAGAGAGAGAGAGAGAGAGAGAGAGAGAGAGAGAGAAAGAGAGAATCCTAAGCAGGCCTCAATCCCATGACCCTGGGATCATGACCAGAGCCGAAATCAAGAGCCGGATCCTCAGCAGACTGAGCCACCCAGGCACCCCCTTATGGAGTTTATATCCTAGTAGGGCATTGAGAGTAGGTTAGACATTAACTGAAAAGCCACACACATGAGTACGAACTGTTAATATGTAGACCCAACAAAGGGAAAGATAAAATATATGAGAACTTTAATAGATTAGACCTATTTGGGGAAATCAGAGGAAGCTTCCCTGGAAAAGTGGGGATTGAGCTATAAATGATAAAGAAGTTGGGTAGTTAGTTAAGAGCATCATAGGCAGTGGAAATAGCAGATGCAAAAAAAAGTTCTGCTCAGCAGAAAGCACAAATAAGATGAAGGATTGAAAGAATATAACAGAGCCCATATCTTGAGAGGGGCCAGGAGAAAATGAAGAGCAGGACTTCGCATTCATGCCATTTCTTACTTATTAGTTAGGATTCATTTTGAGTCTGCCACCTTTCCCTTTCAGGATTCTTAACTAATAAGTAAGAAATGGTTGGACTAGAGTTAAATTTGAGTTGCTTGGGTAGAGGTTGTAATTGGAGCCATGGGTATGAATGCAAATACCTTGGGAGACTGGGTAGAGGAGGAATGGACCCTGAAGAACCCAAACATATAATGGTCTCCAGAGGAGTATAATCCTGCAAAGGAGCTGGAGAAGCAGTAGCCAAAGTGGTAGGAGAAAAATCAGGGCAGTGTATGCATGGAAGCCAAAGGACGCAAAGGAAAGGAAAAGAGGGTTGGTAGTCAAGGCTATCAATTGGTCCTGCAAACTTACTGGATTTAGTACCTTACACCATTGTGAATATGTCACATATTTTCTGTGTTCCCTTATTTACAGTGCTTTAATTTTTTTTACATTAACTTACCTAGAATTTATTTTAGATACATATAAATATGGTCAAATTTATTTTAGAATACATTTTAAGATGAAAAATTAACTACGCTTCGTTAGCCATTATTCCAGCATCATTTATTAAATAGTTCATCACTTTCTCTTACCATTACTTCCTTCATCACACACTGTTTTTAAAAGCACAAAGAGATGTCTGAGCACTTTCTATTAGCTGTTTTAGAGTCTCCTATTTGCATTTGTATTGGTTCAATAGCTGTTGTTTCATCATTTATTTTAGCATTCATTAGAACAAGCCTAACCTTATAATTCTTAATTTTCAGAATTCTATCAATAAAACTTTCTACTCTTCTAGGTGAACTTAGAACCATTTTATTAATTTAACAATGTCATCAAGATTTTTGCTTGGGATTTTTATTTTGCTATTTAAAAAATGTTTAACATTTATTTATTTTTGAGAGAGAGCGAGAGAGAGTGTGCACAAGTGGGGGAGGGGCAGAGAGAGAAGAAGACACAGAATCTGAAGCAGGCTCCAGGCTCTGAGCTGTCAGCACAGAGCCTGACACGGGGCTCAAACCCCTGAATCACGAGATCACAAGCTAAGCCAAAGCCGGACACTTAACTGACTGAGCCACCCAGGAGCCCCTGTTTGGGATTTTTAAAATTTATTTTCTTATTGACATATAACTGACCTACAATGTTACTAGTTTCAGGTATACAACATAATAATTCCAGATTGGTACATATTGTGAAATGATGATCACAATAAGTCTGGGTAACTTCTGTTACCATAACCTAGTTACAAAAAACCTGTGTGTGTGTGTGTGTGTGTGTGTGTGTGTGTGTGTGTGTGTGTATGTGTGTGTGAGAGAGAGGGAGAGAGAGAGAGAACTGTTGGGGATTGCTTTAATCTTATAAAAATCAGTTAGGAAGAATTTAAATGTTTATTTAGTCTTATAGCCAGAAACTTGATAGATAAATTCATTTATCTTCAAATCTAATGTTTTAACTCTAAGAAAAATGTAGTCATCATCTTTAAATAACATGCATATTTTGTGAAGATCATTTCCAAATACTGTATTATATATCTACATTCTTTTTTCTGATGTTCCTTAGATATGCTTTGTAATTCTTTCTCTGACTTTAAAAAAATGTTTTTTTGGTATGAGGGTAATATATACTTAGAAAATATATATTTAGAGAATATAAGAGAAATCAAGAAAATTAAAAAAAAAATACCTATACAATCCTAATAGCCAACACCCAGATCCCAACACTATCAACTCTTTGATGCACTGACTAAACACTCCTTATATTTTTTAGGCATGTGTATTTTTATGTTTCCTATTCAAATGGGATACTATATTGTTTAGTAACTTCTTTCAATTGCTATACAAAGAACATCTTCTTTTATTAGGATGTGTACTTCTAACTTCTCATTCTTCATTGCTTTTCTGTTATGTAGATACACCTTAATTTAATTTATTTAACCAGACTCTGATTGAGGACCTTTGCTGTTTCAGAATTTCTAGCACGATCATCCTGTGATACACCTCTTTTACTCCTCAATTCCAAAGAGCCTTGAAAGTTCATTTTTATTAAATATTGAATATATACAAAGGAGTATCTGTCAAATACATGTTTAAGGATAAAAAGGTGACAATACCATGATCACTTACTTGTATGCACCCTGTTCTGCTTAAGACCTCGAACATTTAAGTCCCTATGTGTCCTTCTCCAATCCCATCCATCCTTCCTCATCATTTCCTTTATTTTTATTTCTGTTTTACACATGTACATGAACATATACTATGTAATTTTTACATGTTTTTCTTTAACTTCATACCATTGGAATTGGAACTGTTTGGAATGAGGCAATTTTATTTCCTGTGGACCCTTTTGAGCTTTATGTAGGATGTCTGTCTTTTAGATTGCCGCCTTTGGTCTGGACATGGACTTTGTCACCCATCATCCATATCTTGCAAGGCTGTGAACACTGGAACTCAAAGAACCCTTGATCTGTCAAAAGTCCTTAATGTAAAAGCAAGCAAGCATCAGTGCCTTAATCATATTACTAGGGCCTTGCTTTGAATTCATGTTGGCCTTATCTTATTACTGTCATTAATGCATTTAAAAATGTATTTCTACATTTTATTCATTTTTTAATCTATTGTCAATAGGAAGGTTGTTATGGGTATCTAGTTTTCCAGTAGTCTTCCATCCATTCCAATTCAGCTATATTCTCTCATTCCCTAGATCTTTTTTACTTCTAATATCTGTTTCACTTCCTAAATCTGAGTTTCAAATATCTTCTCTATGGCCATCATCTCTGGCCTTTGAGTGCCTCTAATTTATCAGTCCCACTTGAACGATTATTCAACCCCGTTAGGAATCCAATCCGGTCACCACCAAATGTTTACTGTTCATTTTCTTGGGTTCATCCTCATTCAGATTAGACTCTATGCAGGGTCCCTGTGTTGCAAAGTGCAGTATAATTAGTGTCTTCCAGAGTTGTTGCATGTCATGATCCCTCATCACAATCACTCCCTTAAACACACTTCCATGTCCTTATTTCTTTCCCTTTCTAACATCTCATCTGGCAACAGTTATTGATGAAACCATCACCTGTGTTCCTACTCTGTACCTAGTTTTGGAGGAAAACAAGTAACTATGCCAACTGGTTTCCTTCTAAATTTATGTGGCTTCAGTGTGCTTAGCAATTCTACTGTATTTCTCTAGTCAGCTCACTCTACCACCCTTCCAAGCAACTTCTCTGCAAACCCCAGGCTTTCCTGACCCCACCTTCTCTGCTGATGGCTTCCCTTCTTATTTCATTGAAGTAATGAATTCTCAAACACCAGAGAGCCTACTTACCCATCTACTGCCAAACCCACCAAACTCCCTACACTTGTAATATATTCTCAGCTTTCCCTCTTGTGACTGGATGAACTATCCATGTTTGTAGCTAAGGCCACCTGTGCATATGTGCATGGGATTCTGCCCCCTTTTCTCCCCTCCACCCATCATTATCAGAGATTCTCTGTCATTCGCTTTTCTTCCTGCTCTAAGAATGGGCCCATGATGTCAGGTTTGTTTGTTTGTTTGTTTGTTTGTTTTTTCCTAACACAAAAAAGGAGCCTTCCTCTTCTGAGAAGATGAAGTTGATATATTCTTCCATATGCCTCCATCTAAGTGAAACTAAAACCCTTGGGCATTACGTATATATAAGAAAAATAATGAAAGTTGACAAGAGGAAGGCAGACCAGCTAAGGACTCTGGGACACAGTGGTTAGTTCCCTGTGTTTGTTTGCCTGCCTCATACACCCTAGACTTAGAGCTGAAGAAGCCAGCAGCCCACAAACACCAGCCGGCATATGGGAAAAGCCCCAACAAAAGCCTGCTCTGTTTAACTGAAGAACCAGGAAGAGTGTCAGCCTCGCAAAATAGGAAACTTTTAAATTATCTTAAGCACTCTACCCCAGCCAAAACCCACAGAAATAAAACTATGGCCCCCAATCCTACTCATGCCAGTAAAGTTCTAGTGGGAAAGCTAGACTTCAGTCCTCAACAAAGTTGTACCAAGGCACCACAACATCTGCTGAGGTGGCATCAGGGAAGGATAAGTAGAGAGCTGGGATCTTCATCCCCACGAGGCAGTCATGACACACACTTCCCCCCTTTTTCTCCTCCCCAGTGAGGACCATATATATGAGGGGCCTATGCTTCGTCCTTATTTGGGATTAGCAAAGCCTTCCTCTCCCTTATGGGGTGCTGTCAGAGAAGGCCTCATGGGATATCAGGGTTTTTACCACCACTCAGCAGTAATGAGGCACTTCTGTCCCTTCCAGCCACAACGGTCTGAGTGGAGGTCCTCTGGGGAGCCAGAACTCCCACTCCTGACCAGCAGTATTGAGGACCTGAAAGAGAGCATTGACCTTGCCTGCTACATTGCTGCTGTAACCCTGATGCCTGGAACCAGTATCCTAGCACATGAGAGGAGCTAGTTGCATGATGACGCTCAAATCCCTGATCCCTTCTGTGTTTCAATTTCTTCTTCTGTGAAATGAGAATGAAAATAATTGTACCTACCTATATTGTTGTGTGAATTAAATGAGTTGATACATGGAACACGCCTTGAACAGGGCCTGACACATGATGCACCAGCCATTGCTTCTGATGCTGATGTCGTCATTATCCATTCCTTATAGATTTATATGCCTCTTAAATAGAGCTTTTTAGCCTTATCCCATGAGTTTTTATTTGTAGTACTTTCATTATTCTTATTTTCTAAATATTCTGTAATTGCAATCACATTTCCCCATTTATGCCCAAGAGGTCTATAGAAGAATATTTTCCAGTTTCCAAGTGGGTGGGAAATTTTTGTTTAAATGTTTGGTCCTAATTTGTAGTTTTATTGTTCTGTGGTCAGAGAATATGTCTGTGCCCATTGCAGTTTAGGAGATTTATTGGTGTTTGCTTTATAGTCTAGCACATGATCTATTTTTAAAAAATAACTTCTTCAATTAAAACAATTTCTCCCCTTCTCCTCATTGTGAAGGCTTTTATGCTAGAGATACGGCCTATAAACATACTTTCCAACATACCTAACCAGACAGTTAAGTGAAATAAAAGCTTCAATCATGTTGAGTTAAAATGCTTTATTCCTGTGCAATTTGCAGTAAGCACAGATTGCAAAGTTCCCCAGAGAGAGAGAGAGATGGGAGCGGCACATTCAGCCTTCAGTTGTGATTTGTTAGTTGTTCTTCTGCAGTTTCTCTCCTCCCTCCAGTTTTCTTCTGGTAAAGAATGCCTTTAATTCTAATTGTAGGAGATTGTAATTTCCAAAAGTGGCCACAGCAACATTTCTTGTCCTACACACTGTTCTTGGACTTTGCCACTTCTAATCAAGAGGTGAAGTCTATTTGCATGACTTGCAAGCTGGGTCATAAATGACAATATGGCCTCTATCTGGTTCTCTCTCAAGATGTCCACCCTTGGAAGCCAGTCACCATGTCATGAGGAGGCTAAGGTTATTTGGAGAGGCTACTTTTAGTGTTCTGGCCCACAGCTCCAGTTGAGAACCTAGGGACAGCCACCGTCAATCAGCAGACATGTGAGTTAGTGAGTCTCCAGATGATTGCAGTCCCAAGCCATCCCCACAGTTCCCCATCTGAGTCTGTGACCCACAGACTCAATGAGCATCACAGATAGTTGTTTTACATCATTGAGTTATAGGGTGACTTGTTACTCACATATAGTGACCAGATCACTAAGGATGGAGTGACCTCAATTAATCAGAAAATTCCATCTAAAAGAAGGGTATTATTATGAGAAAAACAGTAGATTAGGACCTAGGAGACCTAAGTTGTAGGCTGGATTAGCTCATAACTGGCTTAGGTCCTTGAACAAATCATATAACCTTTCTGAGTCTTTATATCTGTCAAAAAGGCATTTGGACCTTCTAGGCCTCTTTAAATTCTACAATTGATTGTCTTGACATAGAAAATTTGGCATTATAAGTGATTTCATGTTCGAGATAATCTCTTTTCTTGAGATGTTGTATATCTATATTTGATCAATGATATACTTGATTTCACAGTAAACTCTCATTGGGCATCTTATTTTCCACATTTTCAAACTGTTGGAAATGCATTGCAAAATATTGACAGTAGAGAATAGGCTCATTTTTTCCCTCAATCCAGTTCAGCATAAAATAAGTTATAAAGCTGGGTAGGCATTTGCTGAAGAATAGAGGTCTCCCGGATCTGCATTCACAGTAATGTATTAAGTGCTGCTTTGATTCCTAATTTTTATCTTGTTTGGTGATCTCTGAGTGTTCTTTGTTAGTTACCAGGTGACATGCTGCCAGAATATGCATACAGAGATTTTACTGTCTCTGTCTAGATTCAGCATATTGAGGATTTTAAATATGCCTTATAAGCTACATTTGCCATGGGATATATAAGGCCAATTTCTCATCAGTTGTAACCCTCTGGAAGTTACACTGTGGGGAAGAGTCCTCTATTATCCTGCATACATTCCAGAAGAAGCTAAAGCAAGTGTTTAATGCGTGCTTTCCAGCACACAATACTCTGTGATCCCTAGAGTGTGATGACTTGGGACAGCTGCCTTGAGTCAATATTCAGGGGACCCAGCCATGCTGGCAGCTTGTCAGTGACTCAGGGAGCACCAGCTGGGGCCCCATAGCATGCTTGTAACACCCTCACAGAGAAACACTCCTAACTTTCCTCCCTTTCCAGGGTTCACCAGAATCACTCTTCCCTTTGTATCCTAACGCTCCCACACACCGAACAAAGTTAGTGTGTTAGGCATATATAAACTGTATGTTTCCTGAGAAGCAGCTATTTCTTACATCTGTTAATGACAGTTGTCTTTTGTTATCATAACGATGTGATTTCATTAAATATTACATAAAGAGGTGAAATATGAAGACAAAGAACTGTTTCTATGAAAACAAGTTGTAAACTTCATAAAGTGTAAATGATACACAGAGCTGCAAAAGATTGTAAGGGGAAATATAGAAGGATTCTATGCTCAGATTGCTTCTCATTTATCTATAAGTTTTCACTCTCCTTTAAAGATACTTCTGCGTTAAATCTCAGTTAATATGCTATAGGTGTGCTTTTTTCAAGACTGATGTCCTGGATTCAAAGAAAAGGCTTTGCCCCTGTTTCTAAAGGTTGGTCCATCAATATATACTTACTTGTTCTCAGTTAAACAAAATGTAGAAAATAACTGTTTTTCAATTTGATGCTTTAACCTACTTTTAATAGACCAATTCCTAGTCCTACTCCCAAGGAATAAGTTCACTTGGATTGTACATAAATTCAGCTCATCTTTTCTTCCGTTTCATCACAGGAAATAAAGAACTGTCAAGACTGCCCTCCTGCCAGATTACAAAGTGCCACTTTGTGATTTTGTTTTCATATCAAGGATACTCTTCAGCTTTAGCTCAGATCTCCCCAAGCCATCCGCCCTCACTTCCCAGATTAATTCTAGAGGAATGCGATTTGTTGCAGCCTCTAGAAAGCTCACTGGGATGGTTCCACAAAAGATCACTTACCTAGGGAATCCTCTGCTAACTACTCAAATCTAAAAAAGGGCCTCCAGCCCTTATCCCAGGCAACCCTTTTATACAGCACCTGGTTCCTTTCCTTCCTTGCTTCAACCAATATTTTTTGGTTGCCTACCTTGTGTCAGGCTCAGTGCCAGGTACTAGGTATAAAGTAGTATGTCAAACTATGTGTATATGGTCAATAACAAAGATATATTATTAGCAGAGGAACAAAAGCTAAGTCTCTTGACTTTTTCATTGACAAATCGATAAACTGGCCAGAAAGAATTTACAGTTCTATACATTATTCAATTCTATAGTGCTTTTGACTTGGGAATTTGTTGGCTTACGTATTTATGTATGCATTTACAGATGTATGTAATTACTTGGGTTCCTGCAGATATTAAATGGTACTTAACCTAGGGACTGACAAACTTTTTCTATATGGGGTTGGAAAGTAAATATTTTGTGTTTTGTGGGCCATAGGGGGTCTCTGTTACAGCTATTAAACTAAGCTATCGTAGCAGAAAAATAGTCCTAGGCAGTATAAATGAATAGTAGTGGTTGTGTCCCAACACAATTTTATTTACAATCAGGCAGGAGCCCTAGTTTGCTGACTCCTGGAATCTATCAGAATGTCTTACTGGCTCCCTTATTGGCAATCAAACTTGCTCAAAGCTTTTCTCTAAAAATGATAAATAAAATAAAAGAAGCCCCATATCACTGTAAGAAGCTGTCTTATCCTGCCCACATCCACTTTCCCACCTCTCATCTACCTTCAGTGCTAGGCAATCTGACCACCTACCGAAATAGTCCTTATCAAGGTCACCAACAGTCTCTATGTTGCCAAATCCCATAGACACTCTAGTCTTGTCTTACTCAATCTCTCCACAGCTTTCAACGCTGCCAACCACTCCCTTCTGGAAACACTCTCAGCTCCTGAAACCTCACACAATTGTCCCCTCCCCCACAGCAGCAGCTACTTCTCAGGAATCAAAGTCTCCTCTCCTCTTCACAAACTCTACCTGCTGGGGCCACTCTGGGCTCCATCCAGGCATCTGTTGGTTCTCTCCCTACACTTACCCTAGGCACCTCATTTGTTCTAGAGCTTTAGATAACATCTCGATGCTGAAAACTCCCAAATTTATTTCTTCAGCCCAGATCTTTCCCCAGTTCCTTCCCCACATATCCAGTTGGCCACTTGACATTTCAAGTTGCCCAGGTGTCTTAACCATAAAGTGCTGAATAAATACAATTGAATAAATAAATGCATTTACCTAGTTGCCCAAGCAGAAACCAAAACCTAATCCCTAACTCCTCCCTTTTCCTCACTTCATGCATCACCCAAATACAAGCCTTCTCTTTCCTAATCACCTCTTGAAACTTTCCCTGTCTCCCTATACCTAATTCGTAGGCTGCTATAGCTACATCTGTTGCTAAAATTTTGAAATACTTCCATACTGGTTGTAAAGGGCCACAGGCCTGAGCCCGCAGTCATGCTGGCCCCACCTCAGAGATCCACCTGCCCGACCAGCCTGGCCCCAAAGAGATAGGCCTGCAGACCCTGCTTAGTACTGAGGCCATCCCCCATTCTGATGAGCAAATGCTCATTCCAAAGTGCTTGTTAGATGTTTTAATATCATCCATGCCCAATACCACTGTTACTAAGATATTCTAGCAGTAGGAAATGATCTCTCACCCAGTACCGACCTCCCTACTCTTATCTCAGTCATCTCCAGACTCCATGCAGGAGCCAGAAGATTTGTCTAAAATGCAAGCTGATTGCATCACCCTCCTCCTGAAAATCTTTCAACATGGTTAACTGTCTAGATAACACCCCACCCCCCTCCAGATCTGACCCCCTTCTCATTCTTCAAATCTTACCCCCTCAGAGATGGTACCCAGTTCCATGTCAGGTTGGTTCTTTCCATTATTCTCTTGTGGTACTCTGTTTGCTTCATTGGATTGATCATAGGAGGACATTCTTAATTTCATTCTTTTTTAGATCAGGTTCCTCCACTAAACTATGCTCCCTGAAGGCAGATGCCATGACTATCTCATATACTGATCTCTTGTCCCTCAATATTTGTGAAGTGAGTAAATCTGACCCTGAATCCCTTCTAGCTTCGTCCTTCACCACTTTATCCCTTGTAATCTGTGGTTTAGCTGTATGCAGTCAACAAATATTCAAAAATTATTTGGTAATGAACTGTTCTCAGTTCCTTGATCATTCCTCATAAACAGTTCCCTTCTCCCTGGATACTTTTGTCTGCACCCCTGTGTCCTTTCACCTGGTGAACTCCTTCCAGGTCTCAACACTATTATTACACCCTCCAGGATGCCCTGCTATTCATTCCTCCATGACTGAACTTGTGATGCTATGCTTTGAAGTCTGTTTCCTTTTCTGATTTTCCCCTTACCATCTGGTAAACCCTACAAAGGCAAAAACTGTGTTTGCCATTTTTTTCATAGTTGTATTCAAAGCACTGTGCTCAGTGCCTAGTACTCAGTAGCTCATTTTTAGCAGACCAATTCAGTCCTTAAAAAGCAGGCATCCTGAAGTCTTGAGAGGGAGTCAGTGAATTTATATCCACTTGGGTGGCAATATGCTATTTATATGTGAGCTAGCTTCTCCAAAAGATGGGTTTATTTTTGTTGTTGTTGTTTTTCCCCTAAGAATAAATTTTCCCTTTGTACTGTATGTCTGTGATGTGAAGTGACTTCACCTGTAACTAATTGTCTGGCTTCATGGGCAGAAATTGGTTCATAGAGGGAAGAGCAAATTGTGTATTACTAAAAAGATCTATAGTGAGATTAGGTTTTGTAATGTCCTAAGAGGACATAAGAGGATAACAGTTTCTCTTCCTTGAAACGTGTGTGTGTGTGTGTGTGTGTGTGTGTGTAGTTTTTAATATATTCCTTCTGAAGTCATGCAACTCAATTGAAAACCTCTTTTCTCTACTTGTTAATGGTGGTTTTATGGTTTCATTCCGCTGGGGACATAAATATGTTATAATATAAATAAGCCAATGGTGTAATGAATCATTGCACTCTTATTGTAAGTTTTTACTACAAATCTTGGGGGGGAGCTATTGATGTTCTGCATTTTTAAATTATGCTAATGTGATTAGTCATTATGATCCTACTTACTTTTCATGATGGATGCAAGATATTTAAGCCTCCCATGGTACTGAGGGACCTGATTAGTGCTCAAGACCCAATCAAGAAGCTGTTGACGAGGTTCAAATAGCACATTAAAAAGTTATGTATGACATAGGAGTTGATTGTTGCTTATGTAGGATTGTATAAACTAATATAATACATATAAATTATATTAATATACATTTTTATTCTTCCATGAAAATTTTAGCTGCTACCATAATATTTGAACGTATTTTTCCAGAATATGTGCAGGCCACTGCTTTTGCAATGAAAGTGTAAAGATGACAGAGTAAGGTGTTATTATTGTGTTAAATATGATATGAAAATTCACACACAGCCACATCTATAAACAGGTGTTCTCAAAATCCGGACTTCAACATAGTTCATCCATTCTTGCTTTTTAAACAATTTTTTAATGTTTTTTATTTATTTTTGAGAGACAGAGAGAGACAGCGTGAGCAAGGGAGAGTGAGAGAGAGGGAGATACAGACTCTGAAGCAGGCTCCAGGCTTGAGCTGTCAGCACAGAGCCCAACGTGGGGCTCAATCCCACAAACCGAGATAATGACCTGAGCTGAAGTCAGATGTTTAACCGACTGAGCCACCCAGGTGCCCCCATTCTTGCATTTTGATACTGTAATCAAGCAAAATTAAAAACAGAGAAGACACGTTTTGGTTGATTACTATCCTGCAAATTGTTTCTGTCCCTGTCTCACACAGATACCAAGTTCTGAGAGAGAAGTGAGGAGCAGGGAGAAAAATATGGGTGTTGTATCAAGACAGTGAAAGGATGGTCTTAGAATTTTCAGTGAGTCCAATAAATTGAAGACTTCCTTAACAATCTCAGAAATAAAAGTTATGAGAGATAAATGCAGTATACACTCCAATACAGTATACACTTTATACTTACGTTTTATAGAAACTTTCTTAGAGTTAGAACCCCTTTTCAAAAGAAATCTTATGAAGTCACATATATATAAAACAAAATATATAAAATAATATTTTTAGTAAACATTTCATTGGTTTTAAATTCCTTGAAAAACAAGGCTGTTTTGATGAATACCAAGAATTAAAACTAGGTGTTTAGGGACACATGGGTGGCTCACTCGGTGATTTCACGGTTTGTGGTATTGAACCCCATGTTGGTCTCTGCACTGATGGTGTGCAACCTACTTGGGATTCTCTTGCTCTTGCTCTCACTCTCTCCTCCTCCTCTTCCTCTCCTGTGGGCTCTCTTTCTCCCCACCCCTCTCTCTAAATAAAATAAATAAACATAAATAAACTTATAAATAAATTAAAGAAAGTTAAATTAGGGGTTTTGATGACAATTATAATCTTAGATGAACCTCCACAGTCAGTTTTTCCCCACAATTTCTTACTGGTTGCATAGTATTGGAGATTTTCTTGATTATAGAGGTAAATTGTTGAATTGGTAAAAATATAATTTTTTAAAACTTATTATTAAAAAGCTGCCTTGTAATCTCAGGATACAATTCCAGTTACAAGTAATGAGAAGGACTTGACTTTGTTCTGAGGGCTGAACCAAGAGCGCTTACCTGGGGAGACAAGTAAGCATATTTGGGTCTCTATTATAATAGGAATTAATATGTGGCATGCTTGAATGTGCTTGTTTTTGAAAATAAAGTGTTGTGATAGTTAAAAATCAAGTAAAATTCCAGTGGAATGTCTTCTGTCCCCTTGAATCTCCTCAAGGACACAGTAGGGTGGGGCAGAGTGAGGATATTTTTCTGGCTGATTCTCTGAGTTGCAGTCTACTCCACTATATATATTATGATTTTGACAATAGGTTTGCCAACCTCCCCTGTCCCTTGCCCCCTCCCCATTTCTCCCTGTTACTAGAGGCATAAATGGTGTATTCCTCTTGCGATAGTCTCTCAATTAATGACATCACCATCTTAGGAGCTGGGGTCCCCTCATCTTTTTTCTCTTCTTCATCCCTAACATTTAATAGCTTGTGAAGGTCTGTTAATACCATCTCCAAAATATCTATGGAATCTACCCTCTATCACCATTGTGGTGGCCTCCTGACTGCTTCTGGCAGACTTGAGCCTTACCCTAGTCAGTCAGATCTTCTACTCTGAGACACATGTTTGATTAGGTCATTCTTCTGTTTTAAAGCTGGCAATGCTCTCTTTCACTCATCTGGTTAAGGCCAAAACACCTCAGCTCAAAGTCTGACCCCACCATCCTCCAGCCTCCTCTTCAGGTTCCTGCCACTCATGCCCCCCAGCCCACCATACTGCATGGGCCCTTTCCTTTCCATCTGTTTTCTTTGCTACCAGAGACCTGTTACTCATCCTTCAAGATCCAATCCAAACATGACTCCCTTTCCAAAGCATTTCTGGATTTCTCCAGGCAGCTAGCTCTTTAGCTTCCTTTGTACTACATATCATCGTGGTATTTGTTCCCTTTGTTGTTGTTGCTGTGGTTCTGGGATCATCTGTGTATCTCTCTTTTCTCCAAAATACTGTGAACTCTTAATGAGCAGGAATTGTATCTTATCCATTTTTTTCTGTCCCAAGCACCTACCATCACCCTGATATGTGTCTGAAATGTGGGAAATCCACAATGCATGTTTTTGAACTTTTTATTACAGCATTTCATGTGGAGTTAGTTCTGGATTCTTATGGTGATACACTAGCAGAAGCCACAATGGCATCCTGTAGAGCCCCTGTTGCAATGACAGCACACAGCTAATTATCAGTTTCTTTTCTCTTCACTTCAGTCTTTCCATGCCATTGGGCACCTAGATCCTTTATCTTCCTCCAAGTTCATTAACATATGTTTCACAATTGAATTTCAAAACCATTCTTCTTTATGGTGTTTTCTTCCCCAAATTTATTTATCCCATCTCCTCCCAGGTTATATGATACCTCCCTGGTGTTTAGAATCACAAACAGAACTGATTTTCTCCTGGTTTTAGGTCAGATTTTGGGAGAAAGTGTTCATTTATCCTGTTCCAAGTACCTTCAGTGGAGACTCCCTATCATTTTGTTTCCCTACTATTTTTTATAATCCTTCCTAAGAGAGCTCATACGCAAGCTATGAGGGATTTGCAAATCTTAGATCCTCTGCCCTCATATTTCTTGAGCCCCCAAAAATACTCACGTAAAGTTGAGATCTTAATTGTTTTCATGTATTCACTTGTAAATGTTACATCTATTGGACTATTCTGCTTCCTCTTTATAATTCAATAAAAATCCATCCCCATGGTAATCATTACTTCTTACAAACACAGTTGTTTATTTTTCTTGATTTTATAATCAATCTTTATAATAAAGATTTTATCATCTTTATTTCATGATTTTACTTGAAGAGAATTTAATAACACTTACTAGAATGGTTATTCTTCATCATCCACTCAACTGCTCCCACCCTTTTCAAGGCATAACATTTCCTATTTCCAATCCTCCCTGGGTTTGTGAAAAAAAAAAAAAAAAAAACCACCTTGGCAATGGTTCACTAAGAATTGTAATTTAATCCTTTGGAATAACAGGCTTTTCATCTGTTTGCTCTCTGCAATGATCCTACGATCTGCCACACAATCAGTTCCTTAGAAAAGAACAATGCTCCTTGAAAGAAAAGAAAGTATTGACAACATGGTAAAGAATATGAGCCCTTTTATAAGATTTATATATATATATATAAATTAATCTTGAGACTAAATGGCATCAAAATATGAATTATTGCTACTATTCAAAAGAATCAGGACATTTTTGGCAGCAAATGCAAATGAACCTGAGTGTCTATGCTTTTGATCTGGACTGTGTAAACACAGGCTCATGACTAGGTAGTGTTGTGTTTATATTGGTGGAGTCTCTAAAGTTATGCTTACAGATCCAGGAACAATGCGACATTCAAGAGAGAGCAAACACAATCTTAATTCTTACCTCCTATGTCCCTTGACCTCAGCAGTGTTTGTCCAAGCTGTTTAGTGTCCCTGTATTTTATGGGGCAGGTTATTGCAAAAATTGTACAGATGCAATTGTATATGTCTATAACGCATGCTACACATATATTTGTTTAAATGGGATTGATCTGTTATGAAATATCTTCCTTTTGAGACAATTATAGGCCATCAGCAATCTGCATAGTAATTTATCACCTCGTTTTCAGTCATTATCACTGTTAGTCAACCATGTGTTCCACAGCCTTAACATCACAGAGAGTTCACTGGGATTAGTTAGGTGTTTTAAGATTCGTTATCATCACCATTATTACTACAAATCACACTATTTATTTAGTACCAACAATCTGCTGAAGAAAGCAAGTTGGCACAATCTAGAGTGGATAAGAAAGCAACCCCAGAAAAAGAGGATGGGATTTGAACTCCAGGCAAGGATGAGTAAGGGAAGATGACTGGTAGACTCTTAGCAAAAGGTATGGGAGTTACATATTTTCATACTCGAAATGCAGTCTTCTGGAAGGACAAATATTTTCTGAAACTTACTTTATTTTTTCCAATGGACTGATCACTATAAAGGAAAGGGAGCTGACCAGAAGGCATATTTAAGATGAGGAATTTGAACAAACTGCCCATGTTTATGGCACAAAAAATTTTGTTTTTCTGGGAAGCTCTATAGGACTAGAATCCTCTCAAGTCTGTCTGACCCTGAACTTGGTATATGGGTTCAGTTGTTTCAGGGTTCTTTGTTCACTCTACTAGGCAGGGCTACTTCTGTAACATACAGAGAAGATATCCATCTGGTTAGCAGAAGTGGGTGTCCAGAGACTGGTAGTCTGAGTTTAGCCAACAGAATACTATATGATATAATGGGATACATTTCCTTCTCATCTAATTATTGGAAGCAATTTAAGGCTCTAGGAAGTCTTACTTGGAGTATAAAGGATACCTACTATAATCCTCCTTATTTTTTAATAAAATATAAACATTTAAAAGCTTAGTGATTATAATTATAACTATAAAATTTGAAATTTGGGAAACTAGTTAAACAAAAAGCAGACAAAGGTTTTTTTTGTTTGTTTTTTGGGGTTTTTTGTTTGTTTTTGGTCTTTCATAGTATTGGCCCAAACTTCAAACAAAGCTTAAGAACTAAAGCAACTTTTTGGGGAAAATGTTTATATTTCTTCTCTTATTTTTTATGTAATGGATTTTGAAAGTTTGGAGTACTGCAATAATTTATACTAAAAACAGTTTATTTTATATTTATTGAGAAACAATAAGTTCAAAATCATCCTATATTTGATAGTGAAATCTTACTAATTAAATTCTTTGCATAAAAATCATATGTTATATGGAATATAATTTTTAATATTTTAAAAGAACTACGATAAAATAGCATCAGTGGGGCCTGCTTTGCACATAGGATAAATATTTGTCTTTTATATGTCCTTAGAATTTCTTATTATAGTAATATTGAATTAAGACTAAGATACTTTATATTTTAATAAGCCCAAGTTTTCTATATTGATTAAAGGTTCATAGTCCCTTTATTTTACTCCAGTTAGCATCTGTGCACATAAATGTAATTGAGGAATACGGCTTTTTTTTTTCATCTGAGTACTTCAGTTTGGTGTTACTGGTGTGAGGAAGGTATATTTTATAGAAAATGGCTATAGTAGAAAAAAGTAACACTTGAAAAGATAGAGAGTCCAAGAATTCTTAAGTATCTGGGAGGATTTTAGAAGCAAGTATAAAAAAAGAAATTTGGTGGTTTTTTCCAGGAAGCAAAGTGAACAAATAAATTTCATTATTTAGATATGGTTTGAGAAGGAAATTTTTCTACAAACCTACACCACCTAAAAAAACAAAAAAACAAAAAACAAAACCCTTCCTACAATGACTGGTTCTGGGTATGAGGTTGCTGTGAACAGGGAGAAGACTTTCAGAGGACAGAAAAAAATAAGTACAAATATTGTGGATTTTCATTGTCCTTATAAAAACTAATTTTTTGAACCTGGCAGCTAATTTACATGACCAAGTATGAGAGCTCTCACAGAATGACTGCACACCTGCATTTGGTGAAACAGAAAGAAAATCTCTCTTGTTGAGTAATGTACCATATGCAAATCAGGGGGTCCGAGGAGCACAGCAGCCAGCATGCAAAGAATATCGAACAGGTTCTTAGGGAGCATCAGTTCAGACGCACTCAGAACCTCCACCAGGCTGGCAAAAGTGCACTGTGCAACTTTGGTCATCTTAACTTGTATGAATTAAAATGGCTTTTGTAGAAATAGATTAATGCTATGGCCTAAGTCCAAAACTCATTGGCATTGATAACTGGGCATCTAGTGCGAAGAGTTATTAATAAATTCATTGGTTAGAATCCTCTCTACATTTCTACCATCAGCTCAAAACATGTTTAACCCGAACTCTCTTTATGTCAGTCTTTATTGCTAGAAAGAGGTAGCCTTGAATTTCATGAAGACATGTTAGTGGCACAATTATTATGTTTCCAGGGCAGGATGGGCACATCTTTAGTCAACATTTATATTAAAGACAGTCATGCCTGAAGGCTCAGCCCTTACAAGAGTAAAGAAGTTAATTTTCATCACAAAGGGATTGCTAATAGCATCCTTAGAGGCAGTGTTATATATGGAAATAGCTCTGAACCCTTTGCAGATTTAATTTGCTAATCTGTTAAATGGGAAGAATAACATTTACCCTGCTCATGTCACATTGAACTTCAAACAAACTCCTAATAGGGGAAAGCAGTTTATAAGGGGTAAAATGATACATACTACAAGAGATTATTATTAGTAAATTCACTAACAGTGATTCTTAATTTATCGATTGTAGAAAAGTCCCAAGTCCCCAAAGAGATTAATACAATTATAATTATTTGATCCTTATCTTTGTTTTGATTACTATTCATATGTATCTCTTGTTTAAGCAAGGAAGCTGAATTTCCTTTTCAAGCCACCCTTCTCCCTGTATTCAAGTCTGCTTTTTCTCTGTTTGCACATCTCACTGAATTCAGCAGGGACATCAACAGGAAAGTTCTACTCTTGATTAAAATGGGCTACTTTGGGACTTATGCCCTAAATCTAATCACCAAAAACAAGACCAAAAAAAACCCCCACAAAAAATGAATGTCCTATTCTATGCAATCTCAGAACCTTGAGCTGCCTTTTGTTTTGGTCTACTGACAAAACAAAGATTACACAGACCACTGCTATTCTAAGTAACCTTTATAATAGCACACTCATAATATACTAGGAAGCATCATCAAAAATAATCAAGTTTACTTGTGCTCACAGAGCATAATTTATTGTTGCAGCTTTTATTTTTCTCTGTCTAGAAGATTCACACTTGGACATCTGGTCATGAAATTTCTAGAAGCCCTTGGCCAAGCAAGTAAGCTTTGAGGTATAGAGGTAGATAAGCCCTGAAATGGGACTTCCTGACTCAAATTTTACATGCTTATTTTCTGTAAGCTTTCTTTTTTATATTCTACGTTATCATTTCCTTTGAAGGTGGAGAAGGCCTAGTAACTGAAAATATGTGTTGCAAAGAATTGGTGCCTCTTTTATAATAAACCCAGGTTCTAATAATGACCATATGCAATGCTATCTTTCTCCACCACTCTGGAAGTGGTGTCTAGACTTGAAGTTCTGTGGCTTCCTTTCTCTGTTGCCTTCAGGTAACTGGGCTTTCTCACTTCCTGAGCTTAAGGCAAAAGGCTGGCTGGGCCACTCTGGGGCCAATTTTTTCATTTATAAAATAAGCATTCTTGAGTTGAGGATTTCACAGGCTCTTTCAGCTCTGAAACACTGGTGATTCCTTAAGCAACACCTCCAGAAATAATACAATTTATTCAATGCATATGCCTGATAAACTCCTAAAATTTGGGTGGCAACTCCCAATATTTATTATGAAAAACTTCCACCTCTTTTGTTGTCTTGAGTTTTACAACCTACAACCACCGAACAACAAAACACAACCCAAAGAAACATTTTTGCAAAAGACCATTCAATCTCATCTTATTGGAACCACTTGCCTACCCCATGGAAATAGATATACAGTATTTCACTGTAAACAATTACATTTTGAATGACAAATATGTCCTATGGTCACTGGAATACCTACTGGCATTAACACTACTGGCATCAGAGCAGAAGTGCTAATTATTAGCTAACCACTGTAGCTGGCTAATAATGTCAGTAATATCATTACTGTCAGTAATGGGTCAAGTAACCTAGAAGAACATTCTGTTTCCTTACCTGGGAATTGGGCCACTGACCCAGCTCTTGAAAAGCATTTGTAATCACTCCAAGGCTCAGAGGACAAATGACCACCTGGGACCATCTGATACTCTTTGGGGGATGCATTTACTCTTTGGGGCCATTAGGGGAACCATTTAGGACTGTAGCAATGATTTACTAATGTTGCCCCAGTGGCCCCAAAGGGTTAATGCACTTTCCATATACCTCCTGCTTTCTCTGTGTAAATCAACTAATCTATCAGATGGTGCCTTTGACAAGTCAATTTGCTTGACACAGGTGGGCACTTTACTCCTGGACTGTACTTGCCTCTTCTTGGCTCATAAAAGAATAAGAGCCAAACCCCAACAGACATCTACACGCACTCTACATCACAGTACTTTGGGATTATTTATGAAACACAAGAGTTGTTAACTGCTGTAAGCTTCCAATGCTTCTCCTGTGTCTGCTGATCTTTAGAAGAGCAACACTGAACGGTGGTATTGGAATTACTTGTTAGTCTTAACTCATACACTTCATCATTAACAATAGCTATAGAAATGTCAACATCTGTCTACCCAATTGTCCTGCTCTCCTTCCATCTGGACTCAGAGAAAGAGAGCTTTTTAAGATGGTGAATCCTACTTATGTTCTGGATTGCCTTCTATCTGCTGTCTCTTAAAGTAGCATTTTGATCAAATGTTCCTACTATCTCTCATCATTAACCTTTTTTTAAAAAATAATTTGTTTTGTTGCTTTTTTTTTCTTTCCAACTGTGTGAAAAGCTCTAATCTTAAATAAATCATAGCTTCCCTGGACTTTATGCTCTTCTTTGCTTCTCTCTCTTTCTGTTTTTTTGCCAGTTATTCTTGTGAAAGAGAAGTCCATACTTAGGATATTTGCTTCATCACTCACTCTGTAACCTACTGTAACCTACTCTAATTGTGGTCATCAATGATAGGAGCCTAGGGCCTTGTAACTTTCAATAATATACAAAGTGAGATCTATGGGAAAAATTGGCTCAAATATAAAAAGAAAACTAGTAAATTTTAATTAGTCATAATTTCATAAGGAAAGACATTGTATACCTAAAGGTAAATATACATTAAAAAAATTTTTTTTGTGAGAGAGACAGAGAGAAAGACAGAAGATCTAAAAGCAGGCTCTGTGCTGACAGCAGAGAAACCAATGTGGGGCTTGAACTCATGAACCATGAGATCATGACCTGAGCTGTAGTCAGATGCTTAATCAACTGAGCCATCCAGGCACTCCTACATTACATATACATCTAATGTGGATTTAGTACATTTTAATGTTTGCTATAATACAGGGTAAGATCTCCAAAATAACATGTTCAGTGTTTAGGAGAGTTTTAGTTGGTCCTTTTTAGAGATACCCTAATTGCCAAATCCAGTTAACCATTTTCAGTCCTTATTAAAAAACTGAAACCACATATGATAGTGTTAGCCCTATCTGCCTTTTTTTCTTCTTTCAGTTTCTGTGATGTCAGCATCTCCTAGTTTTTAACCACCCTCTTTGATCACTCCTGCCCGGTCTCCTCTGGATTTTTCTTTAAAATTCCATCTTGATTGTCTTCTCAGTTGATCTACTTTCCTTGGCAGTTCATCCATGCCTAGGTTCCTGTGATCCCTCATATCCCTGAGTTCTATCACCATCCATGCAACTGCTCTCATCTTTGACTTGAAAGTCTTCTCTTCATCTCATGTTGCTGACTAAATGATAAACTCTCCAACCAGAAATCTGGGAGACCTCTTCCACCTTTCTTGCTTTCACATCTTACAGCCAATCAGTTAGCAATTAATTCAATTCCTGTATTCTCTTGAATATCGGTCCACTTCTCTCCACCCTTTAAAAACAATCCTGGTTTTGTCACTCCCGTGCTTAATTCCTTCAGTGGTTCCCACTACTTGAGACAAAGCCCCAGATCTGACCATGACTATTAAGACCCTCCATAAATGGGCCTCTGCCTGCTTCTCCAGCATCAATCCCAGACACTTCTCTCTCCCCGCTCCTTCCAATCCATAAGCTGTAGCCAGACTGGGATTCTTACTTCAGTCTCTCAATGGTCCCTTTCCTTTTCACCAGGAGCTCCTCACCTTGGGACATCTTTCCATCGACTCTTTCCCTAGACAGACCCTCCTTGAATCTCCAGATCATGTCAGCTTCCCTTATGCCCCATCCCATCCACCACCATTACGTTCTCATTGCGTTCTGGGCCTCATCTTCTGTAGGTCTCCAACACACTTTAAATTCTTTGTTCAATGGCTGTTTTCCCAATAATAAGACTGCCTGATATTTACTGAGTAATTTCTGTGTGCCATAAAGTTTTTTATCTATTATCTCATTTTAACCATCACAATAATCTTGAAGTAGGTTCTATTATTACTCTAGTTTTACAGAAAAGGAAACTGAAGTGCTGAGAAATTGAAGCCACATAGTTAGTGAAGGGTAAATTAAAACTGGAAACTAGGGAGCCCACATCCAGAGCCCTTGGGTATCCATGACTAATACTGTTTTAGTGAAACAGTGTTCTTTACAAAGGCAGGGGCCATACCTCATACCTCTAGAAACTAACACATGATTGGTACGTACTATGTGCGAACAAGAAGTTGCTAAAATAATAGAATCCAAATTCCTAGGGTAGTATACAAGGTCCTTCATTACTTTACCCTGACCTATCTCTCTAGCCTTTTCCCCAGGAGTCTTGTTGCTACTTCCCTGAGTCCTGTCTTGTAGCCACATAAGCAGTTCCCTGAACAGCCCAGAGTGGGTTGCACTTCTATGCCTTTTGTATGTTCATTAACTCACTCACTCATCCATTCTTTCACTTATCTTTCATTCACTTACTGAATACCTAATGAAGACCAGGCAGAGAGGAAAGTCCTACAATAGATGTATGCCAAAGGAACACAGAAGAGGCTATTTAAATAAGTCTGAGGAGTCAAAGTTTCCCAAGAGAGGTAACAATACTAAAATTGAGTTTTCATTTCCCTGGAATGTCCGTGTCTTCATGGCAAGTTCCCACTTATCTTTCAGGGCTCTTCTCAAATGTCTCTTGCAGTGGTCGCTCCATATAGAACTTGCAGACATATTGTACTACATGTCTCCAGAAGATGACCTCCCCCACAGCTCTATTCTGTGTATCAGTCTCAGCCCCCTAGGTTGCTGGCACAGAGGAGATACCTAGTAAAGCACTGATGAATGAATAAAATAATCATCCTTTTGCTGAAAACACTTCAAAACATTGTACAACTCTTTGCACTTACCCAAAATCATAAAATTCGGATCTATTTACAGAATAGATGTATTTTCCCTAATAAAAATTGGAGAGCACTGACACTAAGTATCATTACATTATTTTAGAGATGTATAAATTATGGAAAAATACTTAGGTGTGCGTGCACACACACACACACACACACACACACCCATATGTTTTTGCCGATTTGGTGAACCTAATTACTTGAGAAAAAAAGAATTCGCAGTATCAGGCACATTCTCCTGAAAGTTGTGGCCCCTGTGGAGAATATTACATGATACAATGTTAGTATATTTTCTGAAAGGCAAGATGATCCTAATGATTCTCTCATCAATGAAAAAGGACTTTTTCATTATTAGAAACAGCCCCTAAACATTAGGCTGCTAATGTGTTTTGTACATGGGTGAAAAAATTCATGCCATTTATGCATTTTGGACTAACATCAAAGCACACTTATGTCACACTGTTCTTCCTGGGTTTGTCATATGGAGGGCTCTTTGAAAATTGTAATGAGATGCAAGCTTACCCCGGTATCCCCTTCTCTACTCTTCATGAAGGACAGCTTCAACTCTTGGGGGAACCAAAGCTCTTACGGGAGCTGCTGAGGGCCATGCCTGGCATTTTTCAGTCCTGTTTCTGTTTGTGCATGTAATCCTGAGCTCCCTTTTTCTCTCTCTCTCAGGATAAATTTTTTCACCTGCCAAATGAGTAGGTCAGACTAGAGCAGGAATCAGCAAATGTTTTTGGTAAAGGGTGAGAAAGTAAATATTTTTGGTTTTGGACCACATGGTCTGTGTTGCAACTACTTAACTCTGTGATTGTAGTGTGAAAGCAGCCATATTAAAGTATGTGGAAAAACAGCCACGCCTGTTCTCTAATAAATTTTTTATTTACAAAAACAGGCAGTGGGCCAGATTTAGCCAGTGGGTCATAGTTGCAGGCGCCCGGGCTAGATGGATTCTAGGATCCCTTTTTAGCTTTTTTTTTTCTTTTCCTCTGCCATGTATTCAATTTCAATCATTGTGCGAGAGTTCAGAGTTGGGAGATAGCTGGAGAAAAAAAGGAGCACACTTTAAAGAATCACTGGCTGGATGAGATTACTATATTTGACTTATCTTTTCACTTGGAATCTTTTAACTTTGTAGCATAATGCCCCTATTATATTTAGCAATTAGAGTGCCATCACAAAGTAAAATGTAAAACCATTATTCCTTGAAAAGAGAAAAGGCTTGCGGTATGAAATGATGCATGCAAGGAGTGTGGGTGATAATTTACTCATATAATCATTTCTATTTCAGTTCTATGGCAAGTATTTCTGGAGATGGCTCACACGGCAAGGAGATCTTTAAGATGTGCACACCATAATTAACCTTTTTATATACTCTGATAGAAATATCAATAGTCTTCTCTCCAAGTTAGCAGTTTTAACTTTACTTATATAGTCAATGGAATGATTTGAATTAAAGAATTACGATTATAAGAGAGAGAGAAAAAAACCCTTTATACCTTGGGTTTAAAACAAAACATGCATATTCTTCCTGTTATTTTTATATCGTGCTGAAGTTCTAGACAATGAATGCCTCTGGCTCTTTTTTCCCCCTGGCAGAGGAGATTAGACAACTGGCTGGTACTTGTGTTGTATACAGACAAATGATTCTCAAAATACGGTTTCTGGACTACCAGCATCAGCATCACCTAGGGACTTAGAAATGCAAATCCTCCAGTCCTACCCCAGATTTACTGAATGAGAAGCTCTTGGCGTGCAGCCTTGTGGTCTGTTTTCATAAACTCTTCAAGTGATTCTGATGCCTGATAATGTTTGAGAACCACTGTATGGGTTAATACTTTCTAGAAACAAATTAAATGGAAGACCTGGCCACATACAAAGAGCAGATGACCCTAGAGTTTGCGCATGCAGAAGGTGCAGAATAAAGGCAATATGCCTCTAGCTATATTACAAGAAGAAGGGAGCTGAAAAAGGAAAACCACAGGGAAGGAGAAAGACATAGAATTTTGGTGAGTAGGTAGAGCTAGAAAACTGCACAGATTCTATTTGCAGTGGTGGCTAAGTGCACACACATCACACCACCTCCCATCACAAAGCCATTCACTCAATAGCCCCCACCATGATCGATGGGTAAAGACTGTGTTTAGGTAATGGGGACATGGAAATGAAGAAGATTCTTTGTCTACAAAGATTTCATAGTCTTGAAGTGAAAAAAGAAAAAGAATGGCTTCCTTGAGAATCTACAACGAGTACCTAATAGTCAAAATCAAAAGGGAGAGGCTGGGTGACAGAAGAGCAAAAGGAGAAATAAGGGGGTACAGAGATTGAGCATGAAACAGTTTTGTTTGTACTAGAACATTTAGGAATGTGCTTTTAATCCCTCCAGTTACTTTGATTCAGAGATATGGACCCCTGATAATTCTTTATTCCCTCATTGCCTCATTGAACGAAACCAATGAACTGTAACCAAAAGCCTTCCCTTCCCTTCCCTTATGAAGCTTACAGTTGGCAAAAAGCGAAAGTAACTCAGAGATATAAACCATTAATCTATATATGGGTCTGAAACAACATAGTCTTATACTAACATCACTTAATTATCTTTTAGTTCTGTGACATTGTATTAATTCTGGAGCCTCATCTTAAAATTTTCTTCGTGCCCACCAGGAGAGTGTTATAGATGAAACCATGTTATTAAAAACTAACATCAATCAAACATCACATTGCTTTTAGAATTTGGATGGTTTCTAGAAGTCACCTTGTCAGACAGACTAAAATGTTTTAAAGAATGACTTTATCATTTTAGTCAAATAATATGTATGTCCATTATTTAAAAAAAATTCAAGCAACACAAAAAGGTACAAAGAAAGAAACAAATAATTTCCTGAAGTACAGATTATTAACATTTAGTGGACAGAATGAATAAATACAAATAGAGGGTAGGTAATTAGAAATAGGTTCAGGAGGGGGGCTAATATGGTACATGCTATTTTTTGAAAACAGAGGGTTTTTTTTGAATAATTTTAGATTTACAGAAATGTTGCAAAGATAGTACAGAGTATTCTCATAAACCCCTCACCCAGCTTCTTCTACTGCTAAATCTTACATTATCATGGTACATTTAGCACAGCTAAGAAACCAACATTCATACATTACTATTTACTAAATCCAAGACTTTATTTGAATTTTGCTGATTTTTCCACTAATGTCCTTTTTCTTTTCCAAGATCCACACTGCATTTGGTTGTCGGGTATTAGTCAGGATTCTCCAAGAGTAGTAAAACCAATAGGATATATGAGTATATGTATAATATGTATATGAGTGTGGGCGTGTATATAATATGTGTGTGTATTATATACATGATATAGACACATATACATATCATATATATATAAAAAGAGAAAGAGACTCATTATAAGGAACTAGCTCCTGTGGTTATGGAAGCTGAGAATTCCCAAGATCTCTAGTCAGTGAGCTAAGCCCCAAGGGTGACAATGCATAGTTTCAGCCTGAAAGCTGGCAGGCTGGAAACCCAAAAAGAGTTGATCTTTCAGTTCAGGTTTAATGACTGGAAAAAAATGATGTCCCAGCTCAAAGCAGCCAGGCAACAGGAGATCTTCACTTTTCTCAGCCTGTTTATTCTATTTCTGTCCTCAATTGATTGGATGAGGCCCACCCACATCAGGAAGGGCAATCTGCTTTAGTAAGTCTACCCGTTCAAATGTTAATTTCATCAGGAAATACCTACAAGGAACATACCCAGAAGAACATGTGACCAAACATCCAGGTACCCTGTGGCCCAGTCCAATTGACACACAAAATTAACCATCACAAGTATACATAGTATTTCAAAATCAATATCATATCCAATTTGCCAGATCATTTTATAAGTGACACCCTTCATTTAAAGTGCTCACAGTAAGCAGACAGCTTTCTGGATGCTCCTATACTTACTTCTGTCCCCACCAGTTTAGTTGAATACTTTGCACAAGTTTCTGTTTGAATTCTCACTTTTAAAGTCATATAACTTAAGTTTTTTGAAAACTAATACAATACCAATGCAAAAAGAATGAATTGTTATTTCCATAAAGACTAGGTCAAATGTGTTAAAAGATTGCAAAGATGTAACGTCATTCAAAATTTGCTTTCGGGTTGGGTGTGAGCGTCACAACAGTACACTATCGAGAGGTGAAGGGGAATCTAGGAGGGTTCTGAACTCAAATTCTTTCAGCTCCTTTCATTTTAGAGAAAACTGAACCCGCAAATCCTGGAGAGTGCATTATTGGTGTAGTTCATACAAAAAAGATGGCCAGGGGAATTCTAATCAGAGGACCACTTTCAAAGAAAAGATGTTGGCCACAAATCAAAAGATTGGTAAATGATTATATATGTGGTTTATGTTAAAATACGCAGTTAGGAAAGATTAAAAAGTTCTAGATATAGAAAGTATGGATAGCTGTACAACAATGAAAATATATTAATGTCACAGGACCGTACACTTAAAAATGGCTACAGTGATAAATTTTGTTAGCTGTATTTTATTACAGCACCAAAAAATAAAATATGCAAAGTAAGTGTGTATTTTTTTTTCAGATTCCTTGCTTTAACAAGTATTTTCTTGTTAACTTCCAAATGGTTGTATTGGATACAAAGATTTATTATGTATTAAATTTATTTTTACTCTAACTAGAAGGAAACCAATATGAAATTAAATGAGTATTAGGTAAACAATCCATTTTGTAATTTTAAATCAAGAGATTTGAATTATCTGGAAAGCTCTAAATTTAGGGGGAAAATACTAAAAAGAAGTGCCTGGGTGGCTGGCTCAGTCAGTTAAACCTTTGAGTCTTGATTTCAGGGTTGAGAGTTCAGGCCCTGCGTTGAGCTCCATGCTGGGCATGGAACCTACTTAAATGCTATGAAAAAGTTAAAAAGGTTAGAACAGTGCTTTTCAACCCAAGGCAGTGCCAAGTGCTTATGTTGCATTTAGAAATGCATGGACTGTTTTTTGAGGTCAGAAAAGCTGAGGTGATCCTGGCATTCTGGGGCTTGGGCTCCAGAGATGCCAAACATCTTACAATGCACAGGAAAATCCTGATATCAAAGACATATCCACCCAAAATGTTAATAGTTCCCTCAGTGACAAAGATTGAGGTAGCATCAATATATTTTAAAAATTTATGTTTTGAGGTGCCTGAGTGGCTCCGTCAGTTAAGTGTCTGACTTTGGCTCAGGTCATGATCTCACTATTCATGAGTTTTAGCCCTGTGTCAGGCTCTGTGCTGACAGCTCAGAGCCTGGAGCCCGCTTTAGATTCTGTGTCTCCCTCTCTCTATTCCCTTCCCCGTTTGTGCTCTCTCTCTCTCACTCTATCTCTCTCTCTCTCTCTGTCTCTCAAAAGTAAATAAATATTAAAAAACTTTTTTATTAAATTTATGTTTCAATTTTTCTTGGTATCTATTGATATCCCTATAACATTTTTAAAAAACAAACATTTTACTTTCTTCCACCTTTCCCTATCTAACTCCATTCTTTGTTGTATTCCTTCCAATACTTGGGTTTATAACATTTATATTCTGTTCTGAAACCATAATACAAATAGCTGTTTAGTCTTGAGTCTATTTTAAGTGATTTAGTGCTCAACACCAGACCTTTTCATGTCATGGCTTCTCCATTTCTGCACCCTTTACTTTGATTTGTCTACTTGGTTGCTTAGATTTTGTCACATGGTAGCTTTCAATTGACTTAGTTTTTTATTTTAATTTTTAATTTTTTTTGAGAGAGATTGAGTGTGCATTACTTGGGGAGAGGAGTAGAGGGAGAGACAAGATCTTAAGCAGGCTCCATGCTTAGCAAGGAGCTCAATGTGGAGCTCGATTCCACTCCCCAGGAATCGTGACCTGAGCCAAATCAAGAGTCGTACGCTCAACCAGCTGAGCCACCCAGGCATCCAATTAACTTATTTTCTATTCCAAGAAAAGTGTGTGTATTTTGATTTCTTTACATTCTTTCATGTTTATGATCTATCTGTTGTATAATTCTAGCAGGATAATTTAATTAGGTTTAAAATTTTTAAGTCATGCATCCCTGTCTTTTAGTGTCTTTATAGACACTGCTGGTTTTGAGGGTGATATGGGAGTGTGTTAGGGTCAATCTGAATGTTCTCCTTTATAAGTGATTTAAAAGGCATTTTTCTTTTATTATCTTATAAATACTATAGTTGAAACACTCAAAAGACCAAATATAAAATATGTAAAATATACATAATTGACATGAAAACTTTACTCACTCAACTTAAGAACTAAAAGGATCACCAGTACCATTGCGTCTCCCATGGGTTCCTCCCCTGTTCTGTTTCCCTGACTTCCCCTGAGGGAGTAACTCTTGTGTATGTTTATCCTTCCTTTGCCATATTCCAAATATTTTTATCACATATCTATATATCCATAAGCAATACACTATTTCATTTGGCTCATTTTTGAGTTATGTAAAAATGATACCATACTATCTATAATCTTCTGGAACTCTTTCTCATTCAAGTTAATGTTTTTAAAGATTCATCCCAGTTTTGTGTTACTATACAGTACTTTTTTTTTAACAGCATTACTGGTATACAATTTACATGCCATAAAGTTCACCTTTTAAAGTACATAGTTAAGAGGGGTGCCTGGGTGGCTTAGTTGGTTAAAGTCTGACTTAGGCTCAGGTCATGATCTCGTGGTCCTTGAGTTCAAGCTCTGCTTTGGGCTCTGTGGTGAAACTCAGAGCCTGGAGTCTGCTTCAGATTCTGTCACCCTTTCTCTCTACACCTCCCCGCTTCTCTATCTTTCTCTCTCTCTCTCTCTCTCTCTGTCTCAAAAATAAATAAACATTAAAAACATTTTAAAGTACGTAGTTCAACAGCTTTCAGTATATTTACAAAGTTGTGTGACCATCACCATCTTCTAATTTGAGATTATTTGTATCACCTCCCTGCAACCAAAGAAACTTTATACCTATCAGCAGTTCCTCCCAATTCCCTTCTCCCTGATCCTTTTATAGCCTGGCTCACTACCAGTGATCTACAGTCCCACCTCTATTAAATACCAAGTGTCTCTCTATGTTGGGGCTTATACTCTGTTCCATTCTGTCACTCTTCATTTGCCCATTTTTCTAACAATCTGTCAAAATTGAACTTTTAATTATTATAGCTTTCTAGAAAGCCTTTACACTTGGTAAAAGTTCTGACACTCAATTCTTTTTTGTTGTTTTTAAAGTGTATTTATTTTTAGAGAGAGAAAAAGAGCACGTGCGCACACACACGCACACTCATGAATGGGGGAGGGGCAGAGAGAGAGGGAGAGAGAGGGAGAGAGAGAGAGAGAGAGAGAGAGAGAGAGAGAGAGAGAGAGAGAGAGAGAGAATCCCAAGCAGGTTCTGTGCTGTGAGGAGCACGGAGCCCCGTGGGGGGACTTGATCTCATAGTTGTGAGATCATGACCTGAGCCAAAATCAAGAGTAAGACGCTTACAACTGAGCCATGCAGATCCCCTGTCACACTCAATTCTTCAGGAATCTCAGTTTCTCTTAGCCCTTTGTTCTTCCATATAATTTTTAAAATTAGCTTGCCCATTCCAAGAAAAATCCTGCTGGGATTTTAAATCTATAGGTCAGTTTGATAGAATATACATCTTTACAATGTTAAGGATTGCTGTCCATAAGTGTGGTACATGTTTTCATTTATTTAGGGCTCTACTGACTTTCTATTGAGTTTTATTATTTTTGGGGGGTGCCTGGGTGGCTCCATTGGTTAAGCGGCCAACTTCAGCTCAAGTCATGATCTCGCATTTTGTGAGTTTGAGCCCTGCGTCGGGCTCTGTGCTGACAGCTCAGAGCCTGGAGCCTGCTTCAGATATTGTGTCTCCTTCTCTCTCTGCCCTTCCCCTGGTCAGGCTCTGTCTCTCTGTCTCTCAAAAATAAAAACATTAAAAAAATTTTTTTAAGTTTTATTATTTTTTTTCTATACAAATCTTGTATGCCTTTGTTAAATGTATTCCCAGATACCTTGTGTTTTTGTTGCAATTATAAACTGCACCTTTTTTATGTTACATTTTTAAAAGAATTATTTCTTTTTGAGAGAGAGAGTGCACACATGAATGGAGGAGGGGCAGAGAGAGGGAGATGGAGAATAACTAAGCAGACTCCAAGCTGTCAGCACAAAGCCCAACTCTGGGCTCAATCCCATGAACCATGAGATCATGACCTGAGCTGAAATCGAAAGTCCTACACTTAACCAACTGAGCCTCCCAGGAGCCCCACTTACATTTTGAAAATGTTTATGACCATTGTTTAGAAAGGCAATTGGTTGATCTTGGAGCTAGCCACTTTGCCAAAGTCTCTTATTATTACTAATAAGTTGCTTTTAGTTTCTGATTTCCAGTGGGATGCTTTTAACTTTTCATCATTAAGAATGATGTTTACTAAAGGTTTGGTAGACACCTTAATTCACATAAAGAAAATTCTCTTCTCCTCAAAGTTTGGTAAGACTTTTTGTGTTGAATCTATGGTCAACTTTATCCAATGCTTTTTCTGCTTCTACTGAGATTATATAAGGGTTATCCCTTTTAATCTATTATAGTAGATCACAATTCTAGATTTTCTAATGCTAAACTTCTCTAGCATTCCTGGAATAAATCCAAATAGGTCATGACAAACTTTTTGTTTAACTCCACCAGATATGATAATATGTTTTTTAGGTGAGTGAGGTTGATTTGAGTGAGGTTGACTGAGATAGACCTATAATTTCTGTTCTCAAATTGTACTTGCTATTTTCTGTGCCTAGGTTATGCAAAATTATTTAGGGAGTATTTCTAATTTTTGTATTTGCTGCTGAAGTCTGTAAAAAGTAGAAATCAACATTGTTTAGTGATTTCATCTATAAAATTAAATGGGGCTAATCTTTCCTTGGAGTAAGATTTTAAACTATTGATTCAGTTGCTTTAGTAGCTTTAGACTATTCAGATTTTGTAAACCTTAAGTCTGTTTTGGTAAGTTATATTTTCTAAAAATCATCAAATTTTATCTAGGTTTTCAAATTTATTGGCACAAAATTTTTTTTGATCTCTGCTATCTCTATATTTACAAGCCCTGGTTAGTCTGTGTATTATTTGTACTCTGCTTTTTCTCAGTCTTGCCAATGGATTGTCTGTTTTTTAAGTCTCTTCAAAAAGCTGACTTTCATCTTTATCTTTCTGTTGTACTTTTCAATTTCATGGAATTCTGTTATTTTTATTTCTTCCCTTTTATTTTCTTTGAGTTTATTCACTTGTTCTTTTCTAAATACTTAAAATGGGTGCTTAGTTCATTTTCAGATTTCTCCCTTTCCTAATTATGGGTGACAAATTTCCTTCAAAAATATTAGTTTTGACATCATGTTTTCATTATAATTTAGCTTTAAGTATTTAAACTTCATTATGATTTCTTAATTGATAAATGAATGATTAAGCAGGCTCTTTTCAAGTATGTGGGGACTTTGAAGATACCTTTTTGCCTTTGACTTCTGTATTAATTGGATTGTCATCAGAGAATACAATCTTTCTAAGGTCAACTTGAGATTCAGAGTTCCTTTAGTGCGAGTCTATTGTTGATAAACTCTCAGTTTCTGTTTAATTGTGTCTTGATTTCACTCTAAAACAGTGAATGGTTCATAACTCTTTCCTCTCAGCAATAAATACATTATTCCATTGCCTCCTGTTTTCTGTTATTACTGTTGATCAGTCTGTTGTTCATAAAATGATCATCTTTCTGTGATGCTGTTCCTCACTACTTGATTTAAGACCTTTTGTCTTTGTTGCTCCCAATTTTTGGGAATATTGTGCTTTCTGAAATTGTAGGTTAATAGCTTTCGGCATTTCTGGAAATTGCTTACCTATTACTTTTAGATTAGTTTTATTCTCTTCTTCTGTGACTCTGATTTGATATATTTAGACTTTCTCATTTTATCTTTAACATTAAAAATTTTTCACATATTTTCCAGTCCTTTTTCTTTCAGGATTATATTCTGGTTAATTTATTCATTTCTATGTTCAGAATTAATTAATCATTAATGTGTTTTCAACTGTGGCTAATCTGCTTTTTAACATGTTTCATTTTTTCTTTCAACATTTACATATTTTATATTTAGATGTTCCATTTAGTATTTTTCAGAACTGCCTGATCATTTTTAATAGTTTTTGTTGCTTACTTATTCTTTTCTTTTAATTTTTAAAAATATTTATTTATTTACTTTGAGAGAAAGGAAAGGGGAGAGAGGGACAGACAGAATATGGGAGAGGGGCAGAGAGAGGCAGAGAGAGAATCCTAAGCAGGCTCTGCACTGATGCAGGGCTTGAACCCATGAACTGTAGCTCATGATCAGAGCCAAACCCAAGAGTTAGATGTTTAAGCAATTGAGCCACCCAGGCGCCCTGCCTGCGTATTCTTTTGATTCTGTATTTTTTTAAGTACTTCATAAGCAGCTAGTCTATATCTGAAATATATCTAATATAGGTGGCTTACCTCTTTGTGTGGTTAGTGGCTATGAACCAGTAGTTGCCTGATCATAAATTGTGGGAATCTCATGGGATATACCATAGGATGTTTTCTTATGGAGATTTGGTTTGGTTTCTGCTAGGAGTTGGGAAGACTACCAACCTGGGGCCACATTAGCTCTCTTTGAGAGTCGTGGCTTAATGCGGAATCTCAGATTCAGCTCCCCTCCCTTGCTGTGCACTCTAAGTTCAGTATCTAAATTGCAATTTATAGTTTCCTTCAGCCATTTCCCCCTCAGGATAACATAGTTCTCTCCTCTGTTTCTTGTTTAGAATATTTGTCGGCTCACTGCTCCAAGCTCCAGTGTTGACTCAGCTTGTTCCTTTTATTGAGGGGGAGGGGGAGAGGAAGATTGGACATGGGGATTAATTTATCCACTTCCAGAGAGTCCAGCAACAAACCAAAATGTTTTATTTAGGGTCTAAGTGGTTTCCAGTAGAGAGTGTCTTGTCTACCACTGCTGCTGGAAGTGGAAGTCCTATTTTTAATCTGTGAAATTCAGGAAATAAAGCACACATGCGGGCCATTCTGACTCAGTTTTCCCAGCAAAAGGTGCCCTCTTATGATTTAAAGGGGCAAGTATCTATAATTGTTTTTGTATCTTCAATTACAAGTAAGGAAATTGGGGCTCCAAAAGGCTAAATGACTTACTCCATTTTTGTGATAAGGTGGGGTAAAAGGGAAACAATAGAAATCATGTTTAATGTATAATCCAGTAGACCTTTTAATAAATCCTTCTAATAATTTTTAGGTCCTATTTTATTTTATTTTTATTTTTTTATGTTTATTTATTTTTGAGAGAGAGTCAGAGAATGAGTGGGGAAGAGGAGGAGAGAGGGGGAGACACAGAATCTGAAGTGGGCTCCAAGCTCAGAGCCTGATGTGGGGCTTGAACTCACGAATGGTAAGATCATACCTAAGCCAGGGTTGGACACTGAACCAACTAAGCCACCCAGGCCCCCACTCTTTAGGTCTAATTTTAAAAGACATATTAACATTAAACTCTACATGTAATTGTTTATATTATAATATCTGTAATTTTATTTTTATGTCTATGCATACCCAAGTCTAGATACATATATCCATGTATAATCACATATATACATCAATAAATCCAAGCCTATATAGAAACTACTATAAATAAAATTTAATATATAGACAAGAATGACTATAAGGAAGATATCTTGGGAGCTTGAAAGGGAACTACAGATCCTTTTTTGTTTTTGTTTTTTTGAGAGGGAGAGAGAGAGAGAGAGAGAGAGAGAGGAGGGAGGGAGAGGGAGAATCCCAACCAGACTCCAAGCTCAGCACAGAGCCTGATGCAGGGATTGATCCAATGACCCCAGGATCATAACCTGAGCTGAAATCAAGAGCTGGACACTCAACCAACTAGGCCACCCAGGCACCCTGTGAACTACAGAACCTTAATCTTATCTGTCTCTAATAAGCATGGTCTTTAAGATAAAATAATTGTACATTTAATTTCACTTATGCACAAAAGCAAGTAATTTCTGGTAAAGATTATAATGACTTGGATTAACTATGGTAATCCATGTTATACTATGCCTCAAGTAGCCTTTTAAATAATCTCTCCATTGAGTTCACTCATAGGTTAAAATTATAAATTACATGAATACATCAAGAGAAAAAGTAGGATACCTTGTGGGCAGTGCTCATAACAGTCCTCAGGAAATCTTTCAACATAAATAGTCCCTAGCATAGACAGAATTAATGATATAGTCCAGGAAGAGCAAGGGGAAAAACCATTCACTAAAGCAGTCATTTCAGTTTAGGGGAGCCTATTACCAGAGAACCTGAGAGGAAAAGATAGAAACACACCCTCTGATACACCAACACTCCAACAAAGTTATAGTTGCTAGAGGTGACCTTGGGATTTCTACAGTCCTAGCTGATCATTGCTATTTTATTAGTTTTGTTTAGGAGTATTTTTAAAGATAAAACAATTGGATAGGGGCACCTGGGTGGCTCAGTTGGTTAAGTGTCTGACTTAGGCTCAGGGTCATAGTCTCTTGGTTTATGAGTTGGAGCCCCGCATCTGGCTCTCCATTGTCAGCCCATTTCAGATCCTCTCTTTCTCTCTCTGCCCCTCCCCCACTTACACTCTCCCTCTCTCTCTCTGAAAAAATAAATAAACATTAAAAGAAAAAAACCCCAAAAAACAATTGAGTTAATGTCCTGAAATTCATTTTAGATATTTTGAGGGTCAAGAGTAGAGGGAGATGTTAAGTTCTTTTGAGATGACTCATAGAGATCATTATATATCGCTTTTTTAAAGTTTTCATAGACGTTTCCCCTTGGGGCATTTTCGTGTCTTTAATTTTTATTTCCATATAATATCACAAGGGAAAATATTGTATGTAGAAGGTTTGTCTCTTCTCCTTTAACTTTTCGTCCCATTCAGATTTTGATTGTCCACCCTTCCAACTTCCACCCCCAGAAAACCTCTGGCATGTAGCTCCACTTATCAAAAGCAGCTATCATTTTAGTCAAATGGGATACTAGTTTGAATACGGTTATGAATGAGGTATTTTTGTGTGTGTGAGAGCTGTGAACCTTTTAAAAATCTATATTGTTACGATTGTTCACAGCATGGTCCACGTCTGCTACTATTCTGGAAAAAATACTAACAGATGAAGAGATTTGTGAATTTTATGGGTGAGAGGTGAGGTGTGGAGCGGGGATGGCAGTGCCTGTATCGCCCGGTAAATGGTAGGAGACGCTAGGAGAAGGCACCTTGGAGGGAAGATCACACTGAAGAAGGTGGTTTCAACAAGCCAGCTCTGTAACTGGCTTTCCCAGAGTCAGTTTCTAATTTTTCAATAAATGATTATTCACCTAATAAATTGCTCTAGTCCTTTGCTTCTCTTTTTCAACTTTTACCTTTTATGTAATGACATGGAGCATTATACAAGATGAACTTAAATTATTTATACTACTCATATTTCATATTTGCTACAAAGCCTAATGGGGAAAATCACTGCCCTGAAATTCCCAACAAAGCCATCCCTAGGGGTCTGTTCTCTGTCTCTGGGTGTGACTGGGTACTCCATCATACTTGCCGTTCCTACGGGGCTGAAAGGGAGATGCCATCAGTTCAGACACCCTTAGCATCTGAGTTGCCTCATATTACTAGTATTATTTTTCAGTAGCAATGACAGTTTCACTTGTTAAGGAAGCCAGCTAATTCTTAGAGACTGAACAATGGGAGAAGTTGGTGTATAACAACACAGTAGATTTTTCTAATTGCTGGAAGAGATGTCCCTCTTAAGTCTCCTGACACAGAGTCAGAAGTTAAGGCAGCGAGAGACGCTTGTTATGCGCAGAACCCAACGGTAAAGCAACAGTTGGCATTCTCTCAGGAGAGTCAGTTCACTCATTATTTTAGTGTTTGTGCTAGTGAACACCTTTGAAGTGAAAATTAATTTCCCTTTTGGATTACTTAGGATATTATTTTTAATGCTGAAGTTTTCCACATCATCCTTGCCCACAAATTTTTTCCAGAATGATTGAGAGAAAAAAAAAAGTCTCACATGATTATTTCTAACAGCACATAAAAACAGATTTTGATTTTGTTATTCCCCACAATTTCCATGTAGATATTTTTAATGATGATCTTTCCTTAAAGGAAAAAAAAAGGAATGAAAGTGTTTAGTGTTACATATTAAAATGAAAATTAAGTGTTGTATTGTGAGCAGGGGGTGAAGTGCTCCTCAACACATCCCTAGGATGAATGAAAATCCACCTCCTTCTGTCTCAACAATTCCAAACAATTAAAACCTCAGGCGTGCTAATCAAGAATAAGCTTCAGAGTATGAAGATCATTCCAAACCTGCCTGAAGTCCTGTTTATTTTGCATCTCTCACCCCAGATCTAGGCTGTTTGTGAATGGCAAGGGCAGAAGCCTTTCTTAATCTATCCAGCTGCTCCCAGTCCTGCCCGAGGGTCTCTGGGGTGTGCCTAGAGACCAGAGGCAAGCCAGAGGAGCATGGAATCCACCACAGCCTCTGCCTCCTCTTCTCACTGCTCCCCTGCTCATTAAGCCCTCCAGTTCTGAGTGGCTGCAGGAACTTCTGATGCCTGTCCAGGCCCCCTTCTGCCAGCTTGGCACATGGGCAGCCTCTTGAGAAGAACACATTCCAAGGTGCCCCTCAATGTCGCATCTTCAGCACTAAACTTTTAGATGACATTCCAAGCGGGCAACATCTTGGGGCATTTTGCTGTCCTTTCCTCAGAAGGGGCTTCCAGGATAGGTCCTTAATGTCCTTCCAAAGAGCTATGTTTAAGACAAGTTTAATAAGTTGTTAAATAACTTTTAGATAAAATGCTCTTTAAACATGACAGTAAAGGATGGAAAACAAACTGCTATTTCTACTTTATTACTGCGTAATGTATATGAGTGAGGGTTTTCTTTTTATTTAAAGGGGTTCTGAGGAAAGAAATCCATCTTAAAAATATGGCAGACTGAAGCCAGAGCAGGTACAGAGCAGTTGTGGAGCTTTGAGAAGTGCCAGTAAAATTTCTTTTTGATTAGGATTAGTGATATCACCTCTTTTTTTTTTTTTTTTTTTTTTTTTGAGAGAGAGAGAGAGAGAGCACAAGCAGGCAAGGTGTGGAGAGAGGGGGAGAGGATCCAAAGTGGGCTCTATACTGACAGCAGTGAGCCTGGTGTGGGGCTCGAACTCACCAACTGTGAGATCATGACTTGAGCCAAAGTCGGATACTCAACTGACTGAGCCATCCAGGTGCCCTGATATCACTTTATTTATTTATTTATTTATTTATTTATTTATTTATTTATTTATTTATTTATTTTTACTTTCTGTGTGTTTTAGGTTAGGGGAGAAAGTAGCAGTGTAGGAAAGCAAAGGGACCTTTATTCTTGGAATGGCATATAAAAATGCTTCTCCCTTTTAAATTGAGAACCATCAAGTGGAGACCTCCCTAGTTATTTCTAGGGAGAGGTGTAAGACTTTCTACAAACCTCCTCAATGAGCTCAGATGGACAAGCCTTGGAAGGCTTAAGTTGGGATCTACTTAAGTCCGAGAAAATATGGAGTTTGGCTCACAGTGACTGAATAGCTAAATGTTAGTGAGGTATTTAACTGCACCTTAGATGCACATACAGTTGATGTTTGAACCATTGAAGGGCTTAGGGGTGCCCAACCCCACACAGTAGAAAATCCATGTACAATTTCCAACTCTCCCAAAATGTAACTAATAGCCTACTATTGACTGGAAGCCTTACTGATAACATAAATATTCAATTAAGACATATATGTATTATATGCTGTTATCCTTATAAGAAAGTAATCTAAAGAAAATATTATTAGGAAAATCATGAGGAAGAGAAAATACACTTATAGTGCTGTACTGTATTTATAAAAAATATCCATGCATTAAGTGGGTCTGTGCAGTTCAAACTTGGGTTATTCAAGGGCCAACTATATTTCGTTAGCCTTAGTTCTCTGTGTGGCTTTTTTTCAAATCTGTGTTTAAAATGTAGAGTGTAGATTTTATCATGTAATTTTTAATTAAATAGAATGTTCCTTTTATATTTGTATTTAGGTGATACAATAAAGGTCTATTTTATAGGAGAAAATAATTACCCTTTGGCTTGGTTGATACCATGCCTATTGGAAGTTGTAACCAGAATGATACCACAGTGCCCAGGCACTGGCATCCAACAGGCAGTACTCAAACAGTATGGTATATCAAATGATGTAAGATATGGGAATAAAACACATACTTTAAGGAATATTTATTATTACATTCATTTAAGAGACCTTTTCTGAGCATCTTTGTTCATTCTAATGGATCTCAAAGGCCAGTAGCAGAGTTATGAGAATTCCTTAACATATCCAAGAAATCAAAAGGGATGGATAAATCTAGACAAATAGTAGCATCCTTGGATCTAAAGAAACCTACCTCAAGTTCTTTGGAATTTCAGTTTGGGCCTGTATATTTTTCTTCTTCAATATAAATCATCTCCAAGTCCACCCTGCCTTAGAATAAAGGGGTAAGTAGAAAGGAAAAAAAATGAACCAGAAATTCTAAAACCAAAAATTAATGTTTTCCTATAAAGGATGGAGGATATCTAAGTGGGTTATTAAATGAGCACTGGAGTAAGCAGAAAGGGCCATAAGGAAGATCACTGGTGTTGGGAGAACTTTAGCCCTAGCATTTCGTGATGTTGTGCTTTTAAAACTTTATAGTTAGACAATTCCAGTTTTAAAAAAAGAGCTCCTATATGATAAAAATTAATATGATGAGGGGATGGGCAAAGAGGGGAATTAGGTTGGTTTAAAGGAAAATGATGTTTCAGAAGAGATTATATATTTATTTTTTTGTTTTATGAGATAATGGCTATAAGGTAGTAAAATTTCCAAGTCAAATAATTGGGACTAGCAATGCCATTTCTAAGTAAGAATTATTTACAGGCTTTGGCACAGTATCAGGAAAGTCAATGTTCAATGCTTAGCTGTGAACATTTTGTAAGATTATCCTGTGACTTTTCGTGTATTGGAACTAATAAAAGTTCTGTAGGCCAAAATTTAGTCTAGAATAAAGTCATTTTTAGTGCCTGTTATAGTGATTTTAAACTAGTGTTCTTAGTATAAAACTATTACAATATTTTGTGAGCCATTTGCTTTCAGCCTGACTTATTTTCTTGTATCTCCTTAATATTAACGTCTCACATATATTGTAACCACTTGGAAAAGGTGTCAAAAATAAGGTTCAGAAAAAAATTACATATCTCTTCTCCAAAACCCCATCTATAGCTTTAGTATTCAAGAAAGAAATCTCAACTAAATAATAAATTTATTTTCAGATGAGAGATTTTAAAAAATAGAAACAATATTTACTTTCAAAAGTCATCTAGTTTCACCATATGTTTTCACTCATAGATCTAACAGCAGAAACTGAACAGAGGACCTGGTGAAGGGAAGGGGGAAAAAGAGTTAGGGAGAGGGAGGGAGGCCAATCACGAGAGACTCTTGAATACTGAAAACAAACTGAGGGCTAAAGGGGGAGGGGGGAAGGGGGGTTATGTTCATGGAGAGAGGCACTTGTGGGCAAGAGCACTGGGTGTTATTTGGAAACCAACTTGACAATAAACTATTAAAAAATAAAAAAATAATCTATACAAAATAAAAAAATAAATAAAATTTAAAAACCGTAAACCAGGGATTACAAAAAAAGTCATCTAGTTTCTACCTCTACCTGATCCATTACAAAAAGCAAGTATTTTCTGAACACTCTATTATCCCAAATCAACAGACAATTAATTGTGTATCCAGGAGTATCACTAGTTCATACAAACCACCCACTTCAGATACCCTAGCAACGATGAGTACCCACTCTCCTAAGGTCATCGGTCAGCATTACATTGCTATTGTACATTTTAAAATTTATATATTTTGGAGAATAACAAAACAACAAATAAGCCATTGTTACTTTTCAAGTGTTTACTAAGCAAAGGGTTTGAAATAAGTTAGAAAGATCTTATGGAATCGGGTCAGATGTAAACTCTGTGTGGGTTGGGATTGTGCCTTATCCTGCCTTGTGTGGAACAGATATAAATGAGTGAAGTGATTTGGTCATAAGGAGACAGAGGCAGATACCATCTTCCTAATTTGTTACAAGAGGGTGTGGCTAAATGGATGGTTAAGTGATTTGCTCTAACTGTTGGGCAGCGTCAGCTCTAGGAAGGAGTATCAGGGAGAGGGCTCAGTCTTGCCTTTTCTCCTGGATGAACTTGAGGCATCTCGTCTTTGTCTTAGACCAGAACCATGGTTTGGTTCAGAACATGTACAGTCCATCCTGGCCTACTGTCCTGAGCCAAACGCTGATTGAAGAAGAACTTTTTATATCAATTTGATTTGAGCCAGTCCTTTCTCATACTGCTATTCTTTTCTTCTCTCAGAAAAAGAAAATTGATTTACTAAGTGTTATTTACAGATGCTGTTGGAGTAGTTGCCAAATACTGGCCACTTACTATGTACTAGGCTCTCTGCCAAGCAGCTGCAGTGCTCTCAATGTTTACATAAGGTAAACATTATGCCCATTTAACAGATAAAAATGAAGACTCGATGAGATTATATAATGTGTCCAAAGTCAAGGAATCATACCTAAATCTATTGAATTGTATGCCTTGTAAGCTTGTTTGTCTCACTATATTTACCTATTATTCTATGATGTGAATAATCAGCTGATGACCCAAAGACATTTTAATACCATTGGTGTATTTCTAGATATGTTTGTTCCTTTTTTAAAAAAAAATTATTTTTGAGAGAATGTGTGAATGGGGGAGGGGGACAGAGGATCAAAAGTGGGCTCGCACTGACAGCAGAGAGCCAGATGTGGGGCTTGAACTCACCAACCATGAGATCATGACTTGACCCAAATTTGGAAGCTCAATGGACGGGGCTACCCAGGCATCCCTAGACACTTTTGTTCCTTAAAGAAAACACTAGACAGGCACCTGCGTGGTTCAGTCAGTTAAGCATCTAACTCTTAGTTTTGGCTCAGGTAATGATCTCACAGTTGGTGAGTTTGAGCCCCACATCGAGCTTCAAGTTGACAGTATGGAACCTGCTTGGGATTCTGTCTCTCTGTCTCTCTCTCTCTCTCTGGCTCTGTCTCTCTGTCTCTCTCTGTCTTTCTCTGTCTTTGCCCTTCCCCTACTCACATACTTGTGCTTCCTTGCTCTCAAAATAAATAAACACAAAAATAGAAAACATTAGAGACATGCCTCTTTTAATAATGAAGACATGAAGAAAAGGGGGAAATTCACTTGTTTGAAATATCCTAGTGAAACTAATGTAATGACAAAAGACACAAATATACAAGTTTATTACATTCATGAATAGAGAGACATAAAGGTGAATTAACTGGGATGCCTAGTGACTGGAACAGTAGCTAACGAGACACATCTAATGAAAACACCAAGGGGATTCCTAAAATTCACTCACCATTCACATTCTAGACATCTGCATCATCTTATTTTAGGTGATAGTATCTCTCACCTTTTCTGAAACATAGTCTTTGCTCAACCTAGTTCCTTAGGCTACAGCAGTTTTTCTCAACATGTTTTTCCATTATGCTCCGTCAAAGAGAAAAAAAACTTTCTTACAGAGAAATTAAATACTGAGATAAGATCTGTTGCTGGGGGTGGGGGGCAGAATTTTAGAGGGCCACAAACCATTTCATTATCAAAGACATTTTTGCCTTCCTAAGAACCAATTTTCCCTGTTGAGAATGTCTGGGATAGCTATTTGGCGCCAGCTTCTATGCAATATACTGGCTATTACTTCTAAACTGTAAAGGGTTGTGCATAAATAGCAAAGTGCTCAGGAAAAACATGTGGCCCGGCAGCAGAGCAATTCATTGGTGTCTCACTAACTCAGTCTATAGCGAGTTAGTTCAGATGATCCATTGGTCCTGTGAACTACAAGGCTGTTTGCTCAACTCTACAGGCTGGTCAGAAGACTGGCCAAGAGGAAAGGTTCTAAAGTCAGATGTCCCGGGTTCAAACTTCATCTCCACCACCTCTCAGCAGTGAGACTTTTGTCAGTCATCTAACCCAGAGGTTCTCAAGAGATGGCAATTTTGTACTCCCTCCTCCCCAAACATTTGACAATGTTTAGAGACATTCCGGATTGTCACAACCGGGGATGGGGGGGGGGGCTGGGAAAACTACTGGCCTCTAGTTGGTAGAAGCCACCGATGCTGCTTAATATCCTATAGTGCACAGGAAAGCCCCTCACAACAAAGAATTATCTGGTCTAAAATGTCAACTGTTATGTTGAGAAACTGATTTAACCTGTCTGCTCCTCATTTTCGTCATTGTACCAGACGGTGTTCATTCCTTAACAGATATTTTCAACCCATCTCCTTGCCTCCAGAGTCTGGAAAAGCTAAATGCTACTGTGTCTTGTTGCTAGAGATAGCCTGAAGCACAGTAAGATATAGATGGAAATTTATTGGGGGCATGAAAAAAGCCTTTATTTTTCACTGACAGAAAAAAAGATTAGACTGTTGTCATCCCTTTCTTCTTCTTTCTACCTTGAACAAGAAAGAAGATGTGGAGTTCCAGAAGCCATGTTGTTATCATTAGGGAAAGCCGAGAGAGTCAAAGAAAGGATGGCCTGGATATTGTTGAGACCACAAATGAACGCCATGTAACCTTTCTATACTTCTTTTTATATTAGAATACATAACTCCTATTTGTTTAAACATTCTTGATATACTCAGATTTCAAATTAGATTAATAATAAGGTTTTTCCACAACTTTGTATTATGGAAAAAAAATTTATAAATAACAAAATTTGCTATTTTAACCATTTCTAAGCATGCAATTCAGTGGCACCAATTCCATTCACAATCCTGTGCAACTATTACCATTATTTCCAAAAGTCTTTATTATCCCAAATGGAAACACTATACTCATTAAGCAATAAGTGCCACCCTTCTCCTCTACCCTCCAAAATCCCTGGTAACTTCTAAGGTACTTGCTGTCTCTATGAATTTGCCTATTGTAGATATTTCATAAAAGTGGAATAATAATAATATTTATCCTTTTGTGTCTGGCTTATTTCACTTAGTATAATGTTTTAAAGGTTCATCTACATTGCAGCCTGTATCAGAACCTGATTCCTTTTTAGGGCCAAATAATAGTCTATTGTATGTAAATATTGTTTATCCATTCATCTGTTGATGGGCGCTTGAGTTGTTTCTACCTCTTGGCAATAGTAGCATTTTAAAAGGTAAGGTAAGATTAAAGAGTGAGGCACTCAGAACCGTACTTAGTGTTTAAGACAAATTCAGCAAATGTAAGTTAAAATTATTACTGCTAACATTAAAAATCACCTCACCACATTCACCCTGTCAACTGTCATTAGTTTCAAGGAGGAATGTAGTAGCAGCATGTGGGTGCACTGGCATAAAACTATGATCAGGTCCTATTGTACAATTCATAGTCAACGGTACCCTCATTGGCCTGTGCCTACCTGCAGGTACGATAGGCATTTTCTCTTATCCATCCATCCTTCCATCCATCCATTCAGCTTATGTTAAGCACCTCAAGTGTGAGAAATACTATACTTCAAACCTAGGCTGAAGTAACACATGATTAAATTGTTGCAAATAACAAAGAAGAAAAAAAGGTGTCTAATGAACATTTCTGATGATGATGATGATGATGAAATAGTTCTGCAATCAATCATGAGCTTCAAAAATTTCTCTAGGACTGAGCTGTGTTATTTTTCCAAAGTTACCAATGAACCAGATACATGCCTTAGAAAGTCCACATCCTCATAAGTACTTTTTTAACGGATTCATAAATATCATTGCGTTTCATCCTTTGTACCTAAGGTTTCATTCACGAAGGTACAAAACAAAAGCTCCGTTAACTGTCATGGCAGTACCAGGAAGAGTGCCATTTTCTAAGTGGGAAAAACAAACTTCTTCCAAGTAACAGGCATAAGTATAGAAGCAAAAGGTCTGTCCACAGCAGAGGAGTACAGCAGGTCAACTTTCTAGCTAGTGGGAGATACATTTTGGAGAAGATCTGGTGTGGGGAAGGTGTGTATACCGAGGAACATATTAAAACAGGGATTAGGAAAGAAGTGAAGAGGAGAAAAGGGTAATAAATCACCAGTGACCATGGTGACAGCATATCTTACTCTGATGTTGAAGATTTTTGAGACAAGTGTGGATGGTCATTCATTTAAGATCAACAATGGCAATCATGTTTGGAAGTCAGGTATTTATGGAGCACCTGCTGTGTGGAATGTGTTTTATGGTAAAAAATAATTATTAGCTTACCCTGATATATCTTACAATTTTGGCAAGTCAAGATTCACCAATCCACCCACAGTCTTTTCAGAAAACGAGTGGAAAAACTCATGAGAAAATCACAATGCCATTGGGGTTCTGGGATGGTACATGAACTCCACACCTGGGGAGTGTTCATGAGGGAACTAGAAGTTCTATGAGAAGACTATGAGAGGTGGATAGAATGTGTCTAGGCAGAACAGAAAAGGGAAAGAAAGAGAAATAGAATCAGTAGACGAGTGTTGTGGCACTAGAAAGGAGGCAGAGGGCTGAGCAGGCACTAGAGAGGTTGGCCTGACTAGATGCTCCTGGGAAATACGGTTTAATAGCGAGAATGGTGCCAGGAATGACACAAGTACTAAGTAGCTCATTATTTCCAGGCTGGTCACAGGAGAATATGGCTTCATTCCTAGGTGGTGTAGGTTCTCGTTCACTTCCACCTCCCACCCCGCCCATTCTTTTAACATCTTGTATTTCAGAGCACACACTCTAGGCAAAGTGAATGTGTGTTAATTTTTCAAAAAAGTAGCCTTCAAAAATTTTTCTTGGGTTCCTCTAAATAGCCACCACATGCCCTCCTAGTCACCTCTTAACAAGATTTTCATTTAAATTGGTTCACTCACCTGGCATTTCATGATAGTCAAGCCTGTCTTTGGTGATCAACTGGTACTGTTACTTCTACCTGCTATTTTATATTCTGGAATGAAAGGTGGTAAGGACAGAGCCCTAGTCTTTTGTTGTTTTATATTTTGTCAAGTACTGGATACATTTCTGGCATTTTGTACTTAACAAGCCTAACAAAGCACACCCAAGCAAAGGACATCGCATCCGCTGTCCTGGGGTACAACAAAGCAGCAAGCCCAGTGGTCTGGAACCTGCAGGGTAGTGATAGATTGCACTGGGAAAGGAGGCTCTTAGCACTATCAACATGAAAAAAAGAAATAATGCCTCAAGTGTATCTCCGGGAACACTAGAAAAGCCTGAATGGAAATAGCTCACACCCAGGAGACAACCGCTTTGCTTACCGAGGGCTTTATTCCTATAGTCCCTTTCTGAGAGACGTATGGTGCCAAGTGTAGAAACTCAAGAGTCACGTAAAATTACAGGGTGGTAAACCTAAAATGAGTAGCGAGAGTTTCAGCAGGTAGTTTTCAGTTGGGTGGGGGAAGAAACTGTTGGCCCTTGATACTCATTTAACAAGATGTTTTAATCAAGAGTAGGAAGGTAATAAAGATTAGGAACCTCCGTTTTGAGTTTGGTTCTGGAGACTATTTTTGTGTGTCATCCTTGCACAGGGCCACACTCGCCTTCTCCATATCATTCCAATTTTAGTATATGTGCCGCCGAAGCGAAGACTATTTTTGCTAAGAAGCTTGTCTAAGGAAATATCTTATTCTTGATGAGTTGTTAGGTAGACAACAGAAATGCAGAAGTTTGTTAACCAATATAACAGCGATTCATTTTTTCATTCTGTAGACTAAATGAACATTTTAAGAGACTGGCTACTATTGCTCTCCCTATTTTTGAAAATGATGTGTGTCTGTATCTTTGTATCTATGGGGAAGTTTAGTGACCACCTGGTTACAAATTCAACTAATGTACAATATCATAAATTATTACAGAAATTAAAAAATTGAATTCATGCAGTAGATGGTCTACCGAAGGAATGGACGAGTTAATATTTTAGAACCTGCTTTGGCTACATGAAAAATCAACATGATAGTCTTCCTTCCTCAGATAATTATGTTTTTCCTCAAAAGTAAAATGAGCTATTCTTTAAGAATGGACCACTATTTAAAAAGATTTTTTTTCTGTTTATTTATTTTTGAGACAGAGAGAAACAAAGCATGAGTGGGAGAGGAGCAGAGAGAGAGAGGGAGGCACAGAATCTGAAGCAGGCTCCAGGCTCTGAGCTGTCAGCACAGAGCCTGATGCGGGGCTCGAACCCACAAACTATGAGATCACGTTCTGAGCTGGATGCTTAACCAGCTGAGCTACCCAGAAGCCCCTAGAATGGACCATTATTAAAAGGGTTAATATTTCCAAATCCTTCATTAAGGTGAGGTTACATGAAAACAAAATGCCGCAGCCCATTAAAATATCAGGTATTCAATTTTTATGTTACATGTTTAATTCTACACAAATCTATGATTTAAAAAAAGCCATGTAATTTAACTAGCATTACTCAATGTTGATTTCACAGAGGCAGAAGAAAGTTCCCTCTATGTGTACATTAAAGAAAATTAAAAAATGAAACCTAAGTTACAATAGAGTCATAGTTGCTTAGACCCCCCAAATTTAAAGAGTTAATCAACACTGTCTAAAAGGTTATAATAAACATAAAATAATTTCATTGTATTGTTACTGACCAAACAAAAGGTACATTTCTACTTTCAAAAAATGTAAGAAGCTAAATTATTTAGGGTACAAATTTGGGAACACTAAGGAAATATAGCATATTCCAATATGAACATCTAGAAGGCTACCTAAAGGCTTCCAACAGAGACTCAAAGGCAAATTCTAATGTAGACGGAATAACAACCTCATACTTTTCCTCAAACCAGTGGTGATTCAATCATTTGCCCATGGTGCCAGGTATCATGTTAAGCATGGAAGTATGGGTTAGCATCCATTGAGAGTTATGAAGTAGACAAACAGTTACAGCACTGTGGCTCTCCAACCTTGACAGAGGAGAACACAGGATAGTAAAGGAATGTGGAAGGACATCCAATCCAGCGTAGGAGGAATAAGAAAAGGTTTCCCGAAGGAGGCGATCCTTGGAGGAAACTTTGTAAAATAATTTAGCTATAGACTGGTTCACTGGAAATTGTTGGAATGAATACAACTCCTGTAGTATCCACAGTAGTTTTTTAAATGTATCTTCCGTTACAGTGTGTGTTTTGTAAGGACAGGTTCATTTTTAAGCCTATTTGCTGAACTCCATTGTGCTTTTTTTCCTGGTGTTTTATGCAAGTTGACTACTAATGACTAATGAGAACAATATGAATGCATTGCTGCAGCAAAAGTGTGGTGTGGTTTTGCACTTAAAAGAGGTATTCAGATTCTCTAGTTGTAAGTGTTCATGAAAAGCCTCTTCTGGAGTAGTCAAACTTCTTTTAGTGAGTCTCACCAGTGGTTTTACATCTGCAGAGCATTGAGGGCTGGGGTTACTTTTGAAAGGATTGAAATTATTTCATGTTGTTATCTTAAGTTTTGTATTCACTATATTCCCTCAAGTCTATCTTAATTATTTATGACCAGGAAAACAAACAACAACAAAACAAAAAAGAAGGGAACCTCAGGACGTTCGAAGCACAAAGAACAGAATGTAAGGAAGGTGACGGAGGGATGGCATGCTCTCACCAGGGAAGAGCATGCAGGACATGAGTGGGAATATCATGAGATGAGACTAAAGAGGGAATTGGGGGCCCTTATTTGCCCTAAGTTGCTTCAATTCTATAGAGGATACCAGAGAGCTACTGAGGGCTTTAATCTATTTTTAATTAAGTATGTCAATTAAATTAATTAGTTAATTTTGAGAGAGAGTGTATGAGGGAGGGGCAGAGAGAGAGAGGGAGAGAGAATCCCAAGCAGGCTCCATGCTGTCAGCACAGAGCCCAATGTGGGGCCTGATCTTGTGAACCATGAGATCAAGACCTTAGTCGAAATCAAGAGTCAGGATATTTAACTGACTGAGCCACCAAAGGGCCCCTTAATCTATTTTTAATAAGTTCTTTCTGGCTGACATAATGTAAAGGATGCAGGGAGATCAGAGAAATAATGAAGACACAGACTGAAATGGGAGCAGGAGGTCGGGAGAAGAGAGACACACTGGAGAGACAAGTGTTTATGATACATAATTCACACAAGTTTATCACCAATTGAGTATGGAGAAGAGTAAGAAGGAAGACTGCATAGACTCCTAGATTTCCTGCTTGGGCAGTCCAGGGCCTCACATGATATGTCAGGACTTGGAAACAGAAAGAGAAGGATGGCTGTCAGGACTCTAGCAAAAGAGGTGCTGTTTTGTGCTTACATTTATATCAGTTGGTAAGAGGGCACCTGACTGAACCAGGTTAGGGTATGTATCTGTCCCTCTGGGGTCCAGGAGTGGTAACAAGTATGCTATTTCCCATCAGAACCATATGGAGCAAAGAAGGAATTCCCCAAAGCAAACAGGAGCAGAGGGGGAGGGGTGCGGAAGAGTGGAGAGGAAAGGGTCTGCTATAAAAGCTGAGAGTAAGAGTCGAGAGATGAATGATCACAAACTGTGCATATAGAGGCAGAACTTGAGAGAGTTCTGGGTGAGAGATCCTTTTGGGTGTCAACAGGAGCAGACAGGCATGCAGATGACTGTGCAGGGAGAAGACCCAGAACAGAAGAGAGCCAACATTTCAGGGGAAAAGAAGTCCCCACTTGGTATAAAGTGGAATGGAAGAGATGGAAGAACAACCAGAAAAGCAAGTATCACAGCAATCAAGGGTGAAGACACTTCAGGACAGAAGAACTAATCAATAGTGATACTGCCTCCCAGAAATAGACATAAGGCATTGGGCAGGTTAGAGATGGCTTCGTATGAAGCAGTTCAGTGGATTTTCGAACTGGGGCTGGGAAGTCAGGTTACAGAGGGTTACAGTAAACAAAGTAAGGAAGTGGAGGTACAAATATAGACTGCTCAAGAAACTTGACTCCGAATAGATGGAAAAGGAGTTTATAGCTGGAAGTTAGAGGGAAAAGATCTAAGCATATTCATATGATGGGGGAAAAGAACCGGTTGAGTTCTAGAGGAGAGGTGTGCTCCCACTCCTAGAAAAATGTCTTTAAACCAAGGCCATCTGAAATACTCAAACGTGCTTGGGAAGGCATATGAGAGATGAAGATATTTTTCAAGGTCATATAGGATTAATAAATTCTGGGGCAGAAATACATGCAAAAATGATCAAGAACACAAGAGAAACTTGGCAGCTAGGAAAAAAACCTCAAATGAGTTAATCCACAGCACCAAAATATACTGTATTGTCTAGAATCAGTTCTTACTCATCATGGGAACACACATAGTCATTATGGGTAGAGGAAAACAGAACCTGAAAAACATAGAGAATACCCAAAACAGACAAAAGGCACAATTTGTAGAGGCTTGGTAAACTAAGCATTATTTTCAGCTGCATAAACACAGCATGATAATTTGGGGAACTTGCTGGGGACTGAAAAACTATAAAAGTTTCAAAATTCTGTTCCTTTGCTTGGGAAGTCTCATTTACAGATAATTTAATGATTTATTTCATTGGTTCACTCATTCATTGAACAAGGCCTGATCAAGGATTTTTGTGCTAAGCATTGAGTTCGATAGAACATCAATATGAGAGCATAGATTCTTATGGGAATTGGGGTGGTGACTGTACTATGAAAAAGTATATTCAGTTTACCTATTGTAAAGCCTGTCAAAAATATTACTAGCTGGAAAATATATAGGAGATAGAGTGAAAAAAAATTATAAGCATTTCTCCTTAGAAGAGATTCATTAAGAAGATGAAATCTGAAGGCTCCTTCTTTCTGTTAAATTCAATTTCAGACTATGAAGTAGGCAAAACAAGGAGGAAGTGTATATTTCATTATGGAGGTATTTTTAAATGCTGTTGACTATTGGCTTTTTATAGTTTTTACCAGTGTCATCCCCTTCTCTTAATCTTATTTCTACTGTTCCCCTTCCTTTAGGGTTAGGAACCTCAGATACCCACCTGAGGTAGAAAATTCTAGATTTGCCCCACACATAGGAGCTAAGTCTCCTATAACGGGAAGAGGGGAGCCTGGTGCTACTGTTTTAAGCTGTGTTAACTGATGGTTACAGCTGGTATAGTGTGAAATAGAAAACTAGATATAGTCTGTTCCAGGCTCAAAAACACATATTGATAAACACAAATTCTCGTGAACACCCAAAACAGGGATGGGGGTGGAAAGACTGTAGGGAGAGGATAAGTATTTAGGTTTTATCTTAGACCAACTGCCTGTTTGCTTTTTGGCATCCATTTATTTCTCTTTGGTCCTGAGAAGGCCTATTCAAATGACTAAGGTAACAATGCCACACACAGCATATTAGTGTACAGTGTGCCCTTTAGGTGTAAGAACTTGGCTTTGTTGTGTCCTTGTTCTTGAACAAAAACTGCTTCTTTGTTAGCTTCCCAAATGTTCCTTGCATTATGCAGAAATACATTAATTCTGAAACAAAATGAATCATGTACTTTCTGAAAAACAAAATTAAAACTGTACACATAAACACATATATACAATGAAACTGACATTACCCTGTTCCTTCTTCCCCATGTGTCTGAGAGTTCTAGCCAACACCTGTGGCCACACGAGGGGCAGACTTGGCAGCTGCAGAACCCAGATGTCAGACACTGGATCGGACGTCCCTGGCAGCCGTCCTAAGTGGGAGGCTGTCTCCTTAACTGACCTCTGAAACAGTCTATTGTCTGACTCTCTCTCTCTCCCTGGGCTGGATAGTGACTAAAAAGCTGTCTGTGGGGCTGGTTCAGAGTTAGAGTACTGATGGGTTATTCTGGATGCAATTATCCTTTGCCTTACCTTTGATTGTAAGGAATTTACTTCCTTGGTATGGGTTCAATCTGGGACGGGGCAAATTCCCGACAAAGAACTGTATTCAGATTTCTTCCAAGGACAAAATAAGATGCTTTTTGCTTTGATTGATTTTTTCCCCAACTGAAATTGGATGAGATCAACTTTATGTTTTAGCACACAGGTCTGGTTATCAGAAGTAAAAATAAGAGTTCCTTGCACCTCCCCCTTCAAAAGATGACTGAGTTTCTTTCTATTTCTTCTTAAAACTACTTCTTAGAGGTTGAAAATGAAACAGTTCTTTCTTTAGAAACTTATGGAGCTGTAACATTTTTTGCAATTACTAAAAAAAAAAAAGTCATCTATTGTAGAGAAGAGCTTTTGTATCATGAGTTATCTTGGTTCTTTGAAGAGGAAAACAATTACACCATAAGTTTGCCTTTACACCACTTATTAAAGAATGACATTACGTGTAAGACGCCATCATTATGGGGATGAGCTAGGAAAGGCCAGCTATCCAGGAGTTGTATCCACTTACCATGCAACACTGGTAAGGCTCAGGGAAATTCTATTGTCCATACAGTTATACTCATGGCAAGTTAAGGAGAAATAGATCTGCAGGAAGATGAATTCTGAGGAAATTACAGAATATATTATGTCCAACAACAAATGGTATTCATGTGCACCATGTGAAATGCTCCAAAGTTTCTTTTGTTAACTTTTTAAAAGAAGTGTAACTAGATCATCAGATAAACCCCAATTGAAGGACATTCTACAAAATACGTACAAAATTCCACAAAAATGTCATGGTCATTATAAACAAGAAGTCTGAGAAACTGTCACAGCCAAAAGTAGCCTAAGGAGAGATGATGACTAAATGTAATGTGTTACACTAGATGGAATGCTAGAATGCAGAAAGAACATGATGGGGAAACTGTGGAATCAGAATGGAGTGTGGACTTGAGTTGATAGTATTGTACCAAAGTTGGTTCATCAGTTGTAGCAAATGCACTGTAGTAATGTAAGACGTTAACTTTAGAGGACACTAAGTGGAAAGCATAAAGAACTCTTCAGTATTTTTATAACTTTTCTATAAATCTTAAGGGGACCCTAAAATAAAAAGATTATATAATGAGGCTTAATATACTGCTATTTTGACTGTGACAGAGCTCCCACACATCAATCAGTACTTCTCTTTCTCTTTTTCACCCACACCTATCCACCAAACCACATGGCATAGTCATTTTTCTGGCACATAATACTTTATCTTCCAGGCCAGTGTAATATCAATGGAGTAAGAGTGTCAGATTTTTCAATAATATTTAGGTCATGCCCTGAGTAGTGGGACACAAATGCCCAAAAGATAATGTCCACAAATCCGTATTTCTCAGTGGCTTTAAAAGATGCAACATCCTCAACCACCTATGAAATATACTTGCATTTCATGTAAATGTTATTAAGGACAATATATGATCTCTGAAAGGAACATTCTTTGCTAGGTAACTGAGGGCAATGTTCATTTATTGATCATTTGTTATCATGATAGGTAAGGGAGTAAGGTCTGATGTACCACTATTTTAGAACACGGATGAGATTCTTTCTTTCCTACTCCATATCTGTCCTTTAGAACTGTAAGACTTCGGATTCTGGAAATATTAGAAGAGATTTCTTTCATACTATTTCTAATTTATCATTTTACTTTCAGAAAGGGAGAAAGGTGTTGGTGTCAGTGAATGCTTACCTACAGAAAAAAGAAAAAAAATATTGTGAACTTCCAGAACTGTTAACAAGAAATGTGATTTTGTTAACACTTAATGGTACAATTTAAATTTTTATGTTTATTTGTTTTTGAGAGAGAGAGAGAGAGAGAGAGAGAGAGAGAGAGAGAGACAGTCTCACAGCATGAGTAGGGGAGGGACATGAGTAGGGGAGGCTCCAGGCTCCCAGCAGTCAGCTCAGGCTTCAAGCCTTCAGGTGCCCCAGGGGTACAATTTTAAAAGTTCAGTTGAGCACCTGGGTGGCTCAGTCAATTGAGCACCCATCTTCGGCTCAGGTCATGATCTCATGGTTCATGAATTTCAGCCCCACACTGGGTGCTGTGCTGACAGCTCAGAGACTGGAGCCTGCTTCGATTCTGTGTCTTCCCCTCTCTCTCCCCCTTCCCCACTTGTACTCTGTCTCTCTCCCAAAAATAAATAAACATTAAAAAAAACTTTGAAAAGTTCAGTTGATCAAAATTTAATTAATCATAATAAGTTGGTCACAGAATTATCTAATTCTGCTTTTAGGAAAAGATGCAAAAACCTTTAAAGAAAGCTAGGGAAAAAATGCATGCAACTTCCTGAATATTTTAGGGTTAAAAATAGGATTCAGTAAAATCATTTCTACATTCTTTACTGTACTTTCCACTGATGACTTATATTAAGGAAAATGACCATGATGCTTGATAATAAGAGAAAAAAAAATGTTCCTTAAGGAATTTTTAACTAAGGAATTTCAGGACTCAACCAACATATTTTGGAATTTTTTTTATAGCTAAGTATTTAATATGGAAAAAAATAATGGGGCAGGAGGGACCTACAGTAAATGTAGGTAGCTATTTTTTTATATTGCTCTTTAAGCAGTTCAGCTAATTCATATTGTGCATTTCGTTGGACTACTGTGCATGTATGGTTAGTAATGAGAATTATAGACGCTTCCTTTCTCAGAACACCTATGGTGTATCAATCTTTATTCTGCCAACCGTCTGACAAACACCATCTAAAACTTTACACAATCCTGCAAGGTGCATACAATTACTATTTAACAAGCCAGGCAACTAAGAGTTCCAGAAGTCAGGGAAGTGACCCAGGTCCCACAGCTCGTAAGCAAGGGAGCCTATTACAAACTCCATCCAGCTGCCTCAAATGCCCAAACTCTTTCCACTAGAGCATACGGCTTTGTTATAATTTATAATTATGAACACTATTAAAGTAAATGTTTATCACTAACCAGGTGAGTTAGGTCATTTAACCTCTCTAGGATTCAAGTTTCTCTTGGGTAAATGAAGTCAGTTGGCTGATTTTTAATGTTCTTCCAGTTTTAAAATAGTAACATTGACTTAATGTACAGGCTTAAAAAAACTAAAATGTTTTTGTTAAAAAACAAAGTGAGTCATGAATGTTAGCCCTTCCTACATTTTGTGATGATGGGGGTCTATCTAGAGCGAGATATTCATGTGATTTCTTCCAAATCTCTCCTGTCCTATTAAGCCAGGATTAGTGATCTTACCATTTTCAATGTTACTTCTTAAAATTTATATGTGAGTGGAAATATCATACTTTTGCGGCACTGCACAAACTATATACTTAAATCTTTGTTTCACAAAAGATTTAATCACTTGCATTCAGATATGAATAATGTACAGAAAACCATTTTTCTTTGGATCTGAGAATAATCAAAATATCAGTTTATTTTAATTCACATTTATTTAAATATAACAATTATTTTAGACAAATGAAAATACAAGCATGTTTATAACATGGTAGACATAAATATAAATGAAATGTAAAAGTATTTTAGACAAGATTTAACACATATATTAGACAAATTGGTGACATACTTAACATATAGCTTCAAGATACATTAACATGAATATTGAAAAGGATGTTTTTTCACAAAAACTACTATAAAATGTTCACATTTGTGTTAGTAACACATCACATTTCCTAGACTGATGTTTTATGAAAAGTATGTAAAGATTTAATGTAGTAATTCACCTCAGGGGGTAACATTATTTGTAAATGAAGCCTATTTTTTACCAATACAAATGTTCTTTTTTAAATAATACAGAATCTTTATCAAGACCATGCTACATTTATTAAACAAACATGCATAACACATTAAAACTTGAATGATTCATGTACCTTTTTGCACAGTGTTTAGTTTTGCTATGGCACTCAATCTTTGTGAAAAAATACCTAAAATTTGGCACAGAATCAATAAATTGTATTGCTCCTAATCAAAACAAATGTGATTTAAATTTTCCATGGCATGGAAAATATAGTATCACAGTTTATCTCTTCCTTTTACAATTTATTGACCAATGGCAGTTCTGTACTGTTTTAGCTGGAATAAATAATGGATAGCCAAGAACTAAAAGTCCTAGTTAGGTGTTTTGCCTACACTCTAATTGGACATGAGCTGATTTTAGTTTTTCTAGCAGTAAAACATTTCCATCTGTATTGTGGCCAACACATTTCTAAATAAGGGTGTTATCAGCAATAATATGCATCGTCATGAGATGTTTTTCTTTAGGAGGCAGAGAGGTTGAAAGGAAATGTGGATCTCTTCATAAACTGGAACATATGTGGGAAGGAGAGCAAATGCCAGCTGAAGCAGAAACAGGGGAAGCTCTTTGGAAAGCTGGTGAGGGCACGCACTCTGAAGTTGCAATGAGGCAGAAAACAAAGACAGGAACCCAGGAACTGTTCAAGGTGGTAAGGACTGCCGTGGGGTGGAGGAAACTGAGATTTATCACTCAAAAGAAACAACATCCAGAGCAGGTACTGCCTTTGTGTGTCAGCAAACTACCACTGCTTTTTAGGAAAAGTTTTACATTTACACCCTAGAATCTAAATCGGGACTGAAGAGATTACGCTAACTGGCAACATTTTTTTTCTTCTGAATTCATTCATAAACACTGTGGAAGAAGAAAGGGGGTACCATTAATTCCAGCTTCCTCCAAAGCAGAGAAGAGAAGTCACGCTCCATTCGAAGCACAGACTTCAGAGTCGTGGTAACTCAGAGAAGTGCCACAGCTCTTCTAAGACAAACCTGAGGGGTTCCATTTTGAGAGACTGGTTGAAGAAGTGGCTCCTTTTATAGAACCTTGGTAGCCTAAGTTTTATATTTATTATCTGGGGGGAAAGGAGGTAGAACTTAAGTTCCACTTTTATACAAATACCTTTTATTCTAAAACACAGAGTAATGAACACAGTGACATTTTCTTTGCTTTATGACCCTTGCGTTTCTGGGGACGTTGAAGCAGTGAAATGGCAAAGAACATCAAATGGGTTAAATAACATAGGCAAACTTTTGTTGAAAGCTAAGGTTAAAGTGCAAATAGACATAAAGATTACAAATCACAGAGCACTGAATTTTCAAGAGTGAAATCGTACCAAAACCGTGACAAATTTTCGCTGACATCATAGGAGAGTAAGTGGTCTGGAAGGTCACCGATGGTGCCCTGCACGGCCAGCACGTGTGGGGCCAAGGTGAAGGGTACGTCGTTGAGGAGCTCGGCCATTAATGAGTTGTTTTCCAAAGTCTGGCCTGCCTTATTTTCCATCTCGGGGCCTGCTCCAGTCACACTGGGTGAGTTTTCTTTGCCAGTCTAAAAATACATATATATTTAAGTCATTTAGACTAGTGGACTTTTTGAGGTTTCGTAATGGTAAATGTGGCATTAATATATCAAAATGATTGAGAAGTGTGGAATATAGAAATATTCCCAGATTAGAATGCTGCTATTTACTTACTTGAGAAATACATCCACCTACATCTCTACTAGGCTTTAAAATGAATCCTAAACCCTCCTCTGACTCAGACTGACCACTTGTGGCCCCCTAAATACAAACCCGCATTCCTGCTATTGCCCTAGCCCAGATGAGGTCTATAAAATCTGCCTCAGGAATCTGATGTATGCTTCAAGGCTCTACACATCTTCCAGATCAATCCAAAGTGGCCTTGCCCGCTTCAGAGAGACGACGGGGCAGAATGACTAAGATGTTATTTGGCATTTCGTGTTTATGTCTTTGCTAGTGGCTATTTCCTATGCACATGTCTTATCCCCAACTAGACTCTAGGGTGCTTGAGAGCAAGCAGTCTATTTGACATTCCTTTGTATTTTTCACCTAGCATACATTACCTTGCATACTTTGTATGTATGCATGTATCCTCCGCCTCGTAAGCCCTAACATAAACTTGAGCATTTACCTCCAGTGTGTACCACAAGTATTGATTGCTTGCCTGTTATGTTACACAAATTGACTCATCTTGTTCAATTTCTTTAAGATTGGTAAACCTTGCGTACAGTACTTTACCAAAAGATGTGCACTAGGGTGTTCATAGCATTCTATGCAAGCCCCGTACTGGAAACTATGTAAGTATCTAGTTACAGGAGAATGGGTAAAAAATTAAAGTATGTTTACAAAAATGAGAACAGCTCCAAGCAGCTAAAACCTAACTTAAACCAGGTTAGGCAAAACTACTCATCACCCACTCCAGTCCCCACCTGGGGAATAAAACTCTAGAGTCTTCACAAGTCTTCCTGATCTCACCCTGATATCTCTCTTACAGATTCCCTGGCTAGTCTGTCCTGGCTCTCTCCTCCCCAATCCCCCTGCCCAGAAGATTCTTCTTGCAGACCCACTAAGCTCCTTCTCATGTCCTTCTCAGGGAGGCCTTTCCTGCCCACCTTATTGAAACTGTCTCCTGGCCCTCACTTCCCCTACTACAACAGTCCATCTTCCTCTCCTGCCTTTTCCTCTCCATAGCCCTCAGCACCTTGTTATATGGTGTATAATTTATTCTGGTATCACCCCTTGGAAGCTTAGGAAGTTTTTATTTCCCATGTTCACTGCTGTATCCCCAGTGCCCAGATCAGTGCCTAGTGCTCAATATTGTTGAATGGATGAAAGCAGACAAGATTTTTGCCTGCATGAGGCTTAGATTCTAATAGTTCTAAGTGCTGATAAATTCTTTCTAAGGCTAGAGGAGGGTGGTTTTCTGTGTAAGAAATAAGTTTTGTAAACTTGTTATTGAAGTGGAAAAGACTACAGAAAAGGGTGCATCATAAGTGTTGAGCTTGCTAAATTAACCAACAAAACACCTATAAGCAACCAGCACCCAAATCAAAAAATAGAAATGACCAACTTCTCCAGAGGTCCTCTAGGTGACCCCTTAGCCACCATCCTGATTTCTAACAGAACAGGTTGGTTATACCCATATTTTACATGAAGTCACCATATAGTATGAACTCTTGTTTCTGGCTTCTTTCACTAATATTTTATGCATGGGAGCTCTCCATATTGTTGCATGTAGGCATTACACATTTTGAAGAGCATTTTGTTGCAGAAGAGATGTATTGTTACTGATGTCAAAAGAATTGCTTTGGTTGTGCTGACTGTAACCAATGGGGGGGGGGGGCGGGGCGGTACTGTGGCCAGGGAAGGAAGCAGAAAGACCAGCTAGGCTTATGGGTTAAGTAGTGATACTAAGAGTGAGACAGAATGTTTGGAATGTGGCTAGACCAAGGAGAACACCAATAGGATTTGCTGATGGAATGGATGTGGGGTATGAGAGCAAGAGCAGGGTCAAGGATGAAGTCAAAGTTTGTGGCTTGAGCAAAAAGGATGGTATCTCCATTTACAGGGATGGGAAAGGGTGTCACGGCGGAGTGGGCAAGGCAGGATGATCAGGAGTTGTTCCGGATATTCCAGGTGCCTACGAGACATCCAGGGGGAGCTGTGAGGAGGCAGAGGGATCTCCTAGGAATCTGGAAATGGAGGAGATCTCGAGAAGAAAGTCTGCTTGGTATGGTGTTTAAAAGACAACAGGAGGAAGGCAAGTGAGGACAAATAGGAGAAAAGACAGCATTTCTAGACATTATGCTGCAAATGGGAAAAACTCCTCTGTGCCTCAGTTTCCTTGACTGTATCATGAGATCAATAATAGTACCTTTTCTATAGGACTGCTGTGGGGATTAATGAAGTGATGTTCATAACTAAGGACAATAATGCTTAGCACCTGTCAAAGTAAGTGAATAAATCCAAGCTTTAGGAATGGTGGATGCCACTTGGCTTTAGATAAGGTCTAGGATCCATTCATTTCTTTTGTTTCTGACATGCACTGGGGGTTCAAATAATCTTACCTTACCCTCCTCTCTTATATCTTGCCTTCCCTCTTAATCTCACATGCAAATGTTCACTGGATCTATTAGTAGCATCCCATGCTTGAACTTTCTTCTCTTCTTCCTTGTGTACAGAATGTTCTCCAGTTTCATTAGCCACACCATCTCCTTGCTTAAATAAAAGCATTCTTGAAATCTTACTCTCTCCAATGAAGATGTATCACTTTGCTTTCTAAATGCATCCTTTCTAAGGTTGAACTCTCTGGCAGGAATATTTATTCCTTTGTGCAGCCTTTGATTAATCCCCTTTCCGTTCCTTTACAAATCATTCCTATGTGTCAGAGCACAGTTCCTTAAGGACAAGACTCTGGCAAGCTGCAACTTGGATAATAAAGGAATTGAGACATGTGGTTCCTCGTTCAAGTTCTCCTTATAAAACTGGAATGTGCTTCATCTACCTGCACCTCACTTCTCTCTTCTGTAAGGTGAGTGGTGAGGGATGAAAACTGATGAGGAGGAGGAAGTGGATGGAAGTGAGCAGCATATATTGGACGTGACCTGTGAGCCAGGCTCCGTCTGAACTGTTTAAATGTACTCCCTCATTTAAGCCCCTGCCACAGCTCTGGGGGGAGGGTGGGGGCGTGCTGTGCTACCATTGGTCCCGCATTAAAAATAAGAGGACAGAGAAGCACACAAAGGTGAAGCAAGTGGTCCCAGGTTACACAGCTAGTTTGTGGTGACATGGAGACCCAAACCCACTGAACTTTAGTTCTAAGACCCTGCACGCCTCAGACGTACTTTGGGTGGACTGGCCAACTGAATGGACAAAGCCTTGAAAACTTAGGGGATGGTATTAAAAAATATGACAGGTGCCAACATAGCATATCTGGGCTTCATTTAGAAGGAAAGAAAACTCCCATATCTTTTACCATTAGAAAGACAGGACTGAAAAAATCATTACGGTGACAGATCTTAGACTGAAGAAGGACAGAAAGGCAACTGTTATTTAGGAGATATTTATCCCCGGAAATGAATCTACCAGTCGTCTGGATGACCCACAGGGAAACAGGGACAGTGAAACAAGATTGTCAATAAGTTGATCGCTGTCGAAATGGAGAGAGAGAAGGTACATGGGAATGTGCTTCAGTAGTCTTTTGACCTTTGTGCATGTTTGAAAACCATCCAAAATAGAAAAGTCTCCAAAACTGAAATCAGTTAAAAAATACCATGGACAGAGTGTTCCACCAAATGCCTCCTAGAAGGATCTGAATTTCAGCTGTGCTGTATGTATGACTCCAACATCTATCTCTCAACACTTGGCTGGGGTGCAACATTACAGTCTCCAAGGAGGCTGCCTGCCCTCTTGGCAGCAGTGTGAGGGCCATGGTGCAGCTGCTGTTGGCATGCTGAGCGCTGGGAGGGGAGAAACTATAAGGCAAAAAGAGAGTAAGTCACAAAGAAAATGTGAGTCAAAATTCAAGGACCCCACACCCGCTACTCTGATCGCTGAGTCTAGCTTGGCAGCCAGTGGAAGCAGAGGTGGGGGCTGAGGGCTGAAACAGGTGCATGAGTTCCCGGGTAAAAAAAGCAGCCCTCTCTCTCAGACACAAAGTCTTTCAATTTTTTTTCATTTGCATAATAAAATGGGTCTTTAAAGGGAAGAATGAGTATGTTAACCACAATGGAGCAGGAAGAAAAGAATCAATTAACCTTATAGTTAATAGCCAAATTTTTGAAAATTACTTTGAATATTATGTTCATAAGGCATATTCGTTATTTTTGTGATTAATCCTGTTCACAAAAAGGCTACTATGACAATGTTCTTGAGCAGAAGTTCCTTCATATAATCTAGCTTTAATACTTCTTTTTCAAATTAGTGTTTAAATAGCAGTATATCGTGTCTGAATTGTTTTGTTTTTAGTCTTGGGGAAAAAGTAAATTTCCTTATCTATATCATTACAACAAACGAAGTTTACAATTAATAAGCTATTTGCATGTTTGTATAAAAATACTTCTTGTTCATCAGTAAAACCTGTTAAAAAATGGGCTGGCCAAGTTTAGCTTATATTCTTCACACTCTATTATATTTGTTTCGAGTAATTCAAAAAGGTTTCTAGGCACTATTCCTCGCTTTCTTGGAGAGGGGCAGCAAAGATTCACAAGGTTCAATCCGTAAAATCTTTTCAGAGCTTCAGAAAAAACACAGTCCCAGAATACAAGGCACATAACACTTTTCAGTAAGGGTTTAGAGAAATGAAGTCACTTCCCTGGGGCAACAGAAGGTTCGTGGCATCCTGTGAACCTCATGGCACAGAAGCCCCCTCAAACCACCATGGAATCTATTAAGGGGTGCCAATTTGCAAACCCATTAACAATTTGGAGACTTAATCTACGGAGCCATACCCGACTGAAGTATGAAAATGTTATTAATAGGAACATCATCTATATTTGGCATCTTTTTAAACCTCCTGCTTTCTTCAGGCAACCTGTGCCTCAGATAAGCAGAGCTGAAATAGTGTCCTATAAAAGCAAAATATTGAAGCATTAAAATTTAGAAACCAACCTTAACCAAAACAGTAATAGAACCTATTAGAAGAATATGAAATCAGGTATAAAACACCCATCTAACACAGTCAATTTACATGCAAAGAAGGGAGCTGTATGTGAAAGCATATTTCTAGGAAACGAGTTATAGTAAGAAGAGGTAATGTCAAGCTCTGGCTGTCTTTGCCTTTAAATTCTAACATCTATAAATAAAAGACATGTTCCTTTGAACAATAGCCTGAACAGGCAACACTGTCACTTTATCTCCCCAGATAACTATCCATTCTATTCTGGCTTCAGCTGGTATCTGCTTGCATTACATCAGCGTCTTGATGGGGGTGGGCTGGGGGCAAATCTGAGTCAGAAGCATCAGGGGACAAGAGGTTAGAAGGTGATACAAGCAATGGCACAGTGAAGGCCGTACTCAAGCTCCTTATTTTTCTCTAAGAAGCTGGTTGGTAATAAATGTCTGGCTGGCTGATAAAAGCCAGAGGACTGGTCTCTTACACCTACGTGAGACCAAAGCCACAGTCTCCTTTCACTAGGGAGAAATTACATTGCAGAGGTAGAGACCGTTTGCTGTTTTTCTGCAAATCCTCTGCACCCAGAACGGTGATGGCTACACGAGAGCTCACTAGTGACCCTTGAATGGTGCTGAATCCCCTTACTTCTGAGATATTCTAGGCACTTGATTTTTAAATTGTGGGGTTAGGTCAAAGAAACAAACAAAAGCCCAGAACACCTGACCACTGATAAGATAAATCAGGCAGGAGAGAAAGCTGAACTTACTGAAAACCCGTTTCCCTTATGGCCTGGGTCCCCAGTGTGAGGTTGCCACATATTTGAGTAGCAAACTAAAAAGCCAGGTCAGAAAAAAGATAGATCTTTTCTTTGCTCCCTTTCCTTTCTGATCTCTGACATCATTTCAATTTACATTTTAGCTCATGATTTTTTTTCAGTATTTGCTCCCTTTTCTTTCTTCCCCCCCCCTCAGTATTTCCACCTGCTTGTGCTTCCTGCTTCTTCCATTTTTCTTTAAAAAAAAAAAGTTCTCCTGACTTCCTTTTCTCAGAACTCCAGCTGAATGTATGCAAGTCAAGAGGGGGAAGTAAGCAACAAGCTGGCACTTGCTTCTGTAATCTGTTCCATGCTTTCTTGGAAAAGTGGCTTCACTGAAGCCGGAAAATCTTCTGTACAGCCAACTGTAGTGGGGGAGCAGTGGAAAGAGGAAAGAGAAGCGTTTTCGGAAAGGAACCAGCAAGAAACAGTATGTTCAGCATGGGATCCTGCTTAGTACTGGTTTGGGAAATAAAAAAGGCTATTCCAGTGATTTAAAGAAAATTTTTTAGAAAGTTAATTTATAGAAGTTCATTATTTCTGACCTTAGACTATACAGAAATCTCATTGTCCTGTAGGTCTTGCGGCTCATTCTTGCTAGGCCTACATCACTACATCATTACCCATCTCCTCGCTGCGAGCTGGGGGGCCACCATCCCACTCTGCAGAGGAAGCAGGAACCATCAAGTGAAGATCTCCTCTGCTTACCGCTCCCCAAAAGCACATCTGCATCTGTACCCCTCCATGCTTGTCCCCTGCCACTGCAGGCATGTTGCCCTCTTCCTACCCAAAGCTAATCCCTTCCCGGTGCTCCACACCCAATCCTGTCCCACTCTTCAAGGACATGGCTTCATCCGTTAGGAGGTGCCTTCCAATTGCGAATCTTTTATACAGTCAGTTCACCACTTACAGGAAAGTCTCCTAAGGTCTTTCACACCCACTAGCATCTAACCCACTGAACACTCACACTATCCTCCTCCTTTTTTTCACAGCCGGGCTGAGATGATTGTTGATGCTTGCTGTCTGCTTCACTCCTCACCCACTGCCATCTGCCCCTGTACTGACACTGCTTCGTCCAAGGTTACAGATAATCACATGGAGCTAAACCCAGAGGATGTTCTGAAGTGCTAACTTGATATGACCTCTTCGTAGCACTTAGGACTGGTGACTCTCGGAGTTTTTATCTTCTGGCTTCTGGGCCACTTCTTAGTGTTGCCTCTGACTAGCTCATAATTCTTTTGCCTATTTCTGAAAAGAGGCTATTCTCCAGGGTCTCATTTCTGTTCCTTTATTCTTCTTAGTGTTTACACTAAGCTCCTTTGAGGAGCTTATCCCTATCCATGGCTCCTTCTGCCCCCCTCCTCCACTCCCCCAAAGTAGATACACACACATGCACACATGTCCACACCCATCCTCACACCACTCTGATGCACCTGCTCAACTCTTTATTGTACCTTTTCTTACGGAACATTAAACTCAACATGTTCTGAACCTGACTCTCAAGTCCTTTCCAGCTTTACCCCAAACTAATGCTCTCCTAACATTTTGTTTTTGTATAACGAGTGCCAAACACAGAAGCCTGAATTATCTTTGACTTTTCTCTGTCACTTTCTCCATCCAGTAAATGGATGACTCCTACTGATTTTGAGGGTTTTAACATCTTCCCAAGTTCCATCATTTCCCATCGGCCCCACTGTCAAGTCCTCTTACTGCCAGCCATTACAGTCTCGTGACATGGATGCCGCCAGAGTGTCCTGCATATGGCCTTGCTCGCCCTGCATTATATGCTTCCTCTCACTGGTGGTGTCTCACACACATGCTCTTCTTTGCTTAGCTCCTCGATGACTCTGAATAAAAGAACAAACTGTATTTTGGTGGACATAGGTATGATCTGGTCTTGCTTACCCCTCTATTTTCTTTTATCACCATTTCCTAATGTCTTCATCCAAACCAAGTAATTTGCTATTATCCAAACACGCCAAGCTCTCCCTTTTGCTCTGAGCTTTGGCTCATTCGATTACTTCTAACTTAATTAGGACATCTTTCTCTCTTCTACTCCCTTCATCTTGCCTATTTCAACTTGCCCTTCAGGAGGCACACCAGGACTCTTTTAAAAAGATCTCCCTAAGTAACTCCTGAAACCTGGGCCAAGTGCCTGCCCATGTATTCCCATAACAGCTTGTACGTTCCTCTCTCACAGCACAAATCACACTAGACTAGAATTCTCTGTCACTCGCATAAAACCATGGGCCGCTCAAAGCCAGGGACAGTAGCCAGCCTTCATCTCCATTTCTCTGGCAATCAGAGCAATGCCTGACTCATAACTGGTGCTCAATACATGTTTATTGAATGACTAAATAAATTTCTTAGTGAACTTCATATTCAGATTTATTCAGACTAAGCCAGGAATTACTATGTTAAGCTGGATTTCCATATCTGTCTTTTTTTTTTTTTACAAGATTTTGCTGTTTTTTCACATTATCATCCACATGGTGAACCATAGGTGGTATTAAATACAGACAGAACTTGAAACTAGTTGGAGGCTCTAGCTCCATTTATTTCCTAAAGAATGAGATGGATTATTCTTGACTTGCCAAACCAACTACTTCACCAACGTGTCTCCCAAAGGAAGTTCGGTGAAGTCCTGCTACAATGTAGATGAGGCTGCGGCAGCTGTTTTTACCATAGATCCACCTTTCACTGAGAGACAGAGGAAGATGCCAGGCTCATCTACTCTAAATCCCCACTAATCAGCTGCCTCAGTCCATTCTGGCCACTATAACAAAATATTATGGACTGGGTGCCTTATAAAAACAAAGTCTATTTCTCACAGTTCTGAAGGCCAGGAAGTCCAAGATCAAGGTGCTGGCAGATTCAGTGTCTGGTGAGGGCCTGCTTCTTGGTTTGTAGACTGCTCTCTTTTCCCTAGAACATCACATGGCAGAAACGGCCAGGGCTTTCCCTGAGATCTCTTTTATAATGGCACTAATCCATCCATGAGGGCTCTACCCTCATGACCTCATCACCTCCCAAAGGTCCCACCTCCTAATACCCTCATAATTGAGGATTAGGTTTCAACATGTGAATTGGGGGGGGACGTATTTCAATCTAGAGCATCAACCTGCCTTACACAGCTCCCCCCTCCCAGGAACCAGTATGTCAGGTACAGTCTGAAAGGGCTACACTGGAGCCTGTGCTTGCGGGCAGGGCTGTGGAGAACGGGACCAGCAGCAGGGTGGCAGGACTGGTAAGCACTGTAAGGGGAGGAAAGCCTCAGAGATGAGGGCTGGTTAGGAGAGGGGATGGGTGGAAGGTCTTAGAGATTATGGAATCAATTATTTAATTTATTTAGTTTTTGTTCACGCCCTGTTAAAGAGAAAAGCTTCTGTCTCACTCTTCTTGTTTCCATAAAGAGGGAGTTTTCTCCGAGCACTCTGGCTGTCTGCCCTACCCCCAATCCCTCCCCAAGGAGGTAGGCTGAGCTACCCCAGTGGTGGATGACCGTCATAAGCCCACGTTTCTAGATAAGGGATACTAAACCATCCAAGGTCCTGAGGCCTGGAGAAGGTCTCTTTCTTCTGTCTCTACTTGGACCAGGGGAGACAAGTTGCCAGAATACGAGTGTCTTTTTTTTGTGTTGACTTAAACTTTCCCCACAGGTCTTGACATAAGTTATTGGGAGTGTGGAAGTTCATTTTAGCTACTACATTAAGTTGCTTCCTCCAGCATAGGCTAATAGTCAAAGGGGGGACATTTTGTTTTTCTGTCTGCTGGCTCTTTGATCCTATTTCTCCATTGGCCCAGGAGGCAAATGAGGTACAGGAGCACCCTTATTAGGACATTATGACCCCACCAATTTCTACGTCTCATCCATCTCCATTTACACCAAAAAAAAAAAAAAAAAAAAAAAGAAGTCTATTAACCACACCAAACAAAAATAGAGTTGTACAGATGCTAAAAATATCTGGAAATTAAAAATATAACAAACTAGTGGTTTTTAAAATTTACATGTGCTATTTATTATAGTCTATGAAACAACTTGTATGATATTATAAATTTCATAATTCAGTTAAATCTGTGCGATAAGACTTCTGATCAGAATCTTGGAAAAATGATATTTGTTTATTGCTTTATACAGTTTTCAAAGTAGTTTCACATATATTATTTCATTTGAGCCTCACACCCCGTTAAAGTTGATAGGGAAGCTACTATTTCAATTTTCATCTTCGAAGGCTCAAAGTTTAAGGACTATCAGAGGTCACATCAGTACTAATTGGCAGAGACACATACTCTGGCTCTCCTGATTCACAACCCGATGCTTCCCCCTTAATGTAAAGGCCTTCATCAAGGGTAATAATTTATAGTTAGCTTGCCTGTTTTGTTTTTAAGGACTTAGGAATTTCTCTACGGCCAATTGTCATCTGGAGTAGAGAATGAAGGTCCAAAAGTACAGACTATGCCACTATAGAAGTAGAGTTTAAAGTAACAGTACAACTAAGCATCTTGTTACTGGGTTAAATCTAGTAAGCGGGATCCAGTATGTAATAGCTTAGAAAACTATAGCAACTGATCCCAGCCACGGCTGCACAATGGCTTAGGCTTTTGTATACGACCTCTTTAAGCTTATTATGTACACCACAGATCTAAAGAATTTGATATCCCTCATTAGTCACACTGGATTCTACTTAGCTTCCCATTTATATAGCTTTATTTTGAGTATCTATTCAACTTCCTCAGAGCGCAATGCGACAAGGTCATATTTTTTCCAGATAACTTCAAAGAAAAACAATAAAAAAATGATCTTGCACATCTCAGCACACTAAACATCAGTTTTACTCAAATGCTTGATTTTCATTTTGTAAGACAACAAAGCACCTCAACCATCTCATATGCAATAAGAAGGGAAATGGAATACTTTCTATTTTTAAAGATTGTAAGAAAATATAAATACTCTATATACATAATTTTGATATAATTAAATAGAGATAACTTATATGATCTTGACTGAGGGGAAATAAATAGCATATGATAGTAGTAGGAAATACAAAAAGAAAGTGCATCTAAAGATATTAAGTAATAGTTACATGCTGGGGCTTTTTTGGTATATGCTTTGATGTAATGAACATTTAACCAGTTGTCTATGAACAATATATATGTTTTAAGAACAAACATTTACATGTTATTTAAAAAATAAACATACGATTATATAATGTTAAGGTTGTTTGAAGATAGAAAGCTAATCTGTTAATTTACACCAAAAAGTTTATATTTCATCATTATTTATATTGTCATTATGTAAAGACATAAGTAAGTATATACTAGTATGTACATAGAATTGTCATGTCCATAGCCGAAATTTGAAGATCATTCTCAGTAGGACCTCATGTTCACCTTGCACATAAACATCTTTCTAAACTCAAGGAACAGAAAAATCTTTAAGAAATAGAAAAATATTGGATAGAAAGAACCTTATTTTCTTCATAATTTGAATTTGTGTGTGGAAAAGGCCAAGCACTTGGAAAGACTGTCGTTGGTGAATACACAACTGTACATTTGCATATAGAAACGAAAGTGAAGGGAAATGCATCACACCAAGCAGAGTACAGAAACTGTGAAGGTAGGCTAATTAAATTCCACTCAGAGGGCGTGTGAGTGGGAGCATCACCCACACTTGCTGCACCTAACCCAGTACTCCGCTAGAAAAACAATGTTTGGCAAATCGAAATGGTGAGCAGAGAGCCATGGCACTTGACCTTGGCTCTCATTTGCAAAAAAGGTTGTATTTCAAAATAGAAGATGGGGTTGGAAAAGTAAATACAGCTGTGTTTTCTCCACCCCAGTCTGAGAATGAAGGGGTTACTCAGAATGGCAAGAGGCTGGGTCCCTTAGTGGTGTGCACTCAGAGCCCAAAGGAAAGCGCTATTTTTTTTTATGACTCAGGATAATATTTTTTTCTTGTGGTAAAATATATGCAACATAAAATTTCATCTTAACCATTTTTAAGTGTATAATTTGGTGGCATGAAGTACATTCACAATATTGTGCAGCTATTACCACTGTCTATCTCTAGAACTTTTCTATCATCCCAAGTAGAGACTCTGCACCCATTAAACAGCTCTCCACTCCTCCCTTGCCCAGCCCCTGGGAACCTCTGTCTATTATACTCTCCATCAGTTTGCCTCTCTATGTATCTCTAAACATACAATAGTGATTTCACTATTACTAGTTATTTCACTTGGCATGTTTTTAGAGACCATGTATGTTGTATCATGTATCAGAATTTAATTCCTTTTTAAGTCTAAATAATATTCCATTGTATGCATATGCTATATTTTATTTATCCATTTATCCGTTCATAGACATCTGGGTTGTTTCTACAGTATTTTCAAACTAGAGTAAAATCAACTAGGTAGCAAATCAGGAAATAATTCAAAAAGGACTTTCAGGATTCAATGAATATAAGAGTAAGGAATATTTATGTTATGTGGAGCAGAGTTAGCAAAAGCCTGAAGTGAGGGAAACATGAAATATGCTTCCTGCTTATTTTGAGTTGTGATGTTTAAGGTATAATAAATTTGTATTTGCCTTTTTTATAATATACACTTTGTTTAGCTTTAAAAATCATAATTAACATAAGCCTTGCCAGCTTAATATTTTATGGATTGAAATCTGACTACAATTGGTGGTATTTCAATCCTGTTTGAAGCAGCACCATAATCTCTAAGACCTTCCACCAGCTCTGGAGCTGTATGCTGCAATTCTTTTGTGTGTTATTTTAAGGGTATGAGATGTCATTACCTGCTCTTAGAGAAAGTCTACCAAATAGAGTCAACAAAATAGAGAATGAATAATGCTAAGAAATGATTAAAAATGAGAAGCCACAATCGTGCCCAAATTTAGAGGAAAATTTAAAATTCACATAGCTTAGTCAATTTTTAAAATTTAATTTAAAATCTTAATTAAAAAATTTTAAATGCCTCAACAGAGTAACCAAAGAAAAATACACAGAGTGGTTGAAAAATGCTTTCAGATCAACAGCAGAAAAATTGCTTAATATATAACCAATTTTTAGGGACATCCTTTTTCAGGATCCCTAAGTTTTTAGGGAGAAAGATAATTATCAGAATATATACTGTTTCTTGTACTTCAGGTTTAAATTAATCTGCAAGACTTAGGAAGAGCATTAGATTGAAGTCCCAACAACCATTGTCTCTACTGAAACAAGCAAATTTAGTTGTAGGAGCTGAACTTTGGTAGAGAATCTGGAAGGTAGTTTGGTGTACTTTTAAGATTGCTACATTGTCAGATATTTTCATTAGTAATAGCTCTAGGAAATCGGGAGAGTTGTGTTTAACATTTTTTGTTTTAATCCTATAAATAGCAAGGTGACGAAGTAGAATTTTCCTGAGATTAAGTGGTAAAATTTAGTAAAAAGAAAGGGATTAAGAAAGATGTATGTGTCTGACAGAAAAATCAGTGGTTCGCTGGAAGTGGGAGTGACTAGAGAGAGACATCAGAGTGTGAACATAATTAACCTGCTGATAGAAATGGAAGATAGGATAGGAGAGGGAAGAGCCTCACATAGTTCTCTTTTGGCAGCCTAATGACTTCACCACGGGTCAGCTGGGTGTTCATGATGGCTGAACGAAGGAACACCCATCATGAGGGGTGGGTGGAAGCAGCAACAGGAGTTAACTCTGTAGAGACCAGCTGTTAACATCGTGGTTCTTGATAATATGACCACTAGTTTTCTTTTTCCTCTTTTAAGTTTACTTATTTGAGAGAGAGAACAAGGAGGGGAGGGGCAGAGGGGGAGTGGGAGATGGGGGGTGGACAGAGGATCGGAAGCAGGCTCTGTGCTGACAGCGGAGAATCTGACCCAGGGCTCAAATTGACAAGCCAAGAGGTCGTGACCCTGAGCCAAAGTCAGATGTCTAACTGACTGAGCCACCCAGGTGCCCTTGAGGACTAGTTTTCAAAGGTCCAGTATTTCTGGGTAGTTGATTTTCAGAACCTAGTATAGATTTCTTTTAGCCTTCTAGAAATAATTGCAATGGCTTCAACTGCCAAAGTGGCTTAAAAACAAACACCTGTAATTTCTAAGACTATTCTGAAATGTATGGAATCTACACAGTCCAGCAGAGTTCCTGTTTTCCCCCCATGCCTACTTTGCAGGTGCGTTGATGATATGAATTCAGTAAAGAAATTAATTTATGGTCTCCTGTGAGGGTGGAAATAAGGATTTAGATTATGAGCTTTGATATACACTAATAAGTAAATTATATTAGTATTACTAATTCTAATTTTATTGACTTTGAGTCCATCTTAAGGTTCTAGTAATATACCTCCACTGCTGTAGACATCGGATAACATTTAACAAGCACTTTATTGCCAGTCACTCTACCCTCTTTACTTGTGTTATCTCACTGAATGTCTTGTTTATGGTGTACATACTGTTTTCATCTCCACTGGACAGATGGGGAAATACCAAAACCCAAATACTTTAGGCTAGCTCTGGAATTGCACTCTAGCCACTACTCTGCTGCCTCCCAAACCCAACACAGTCTAAGGAAACTTTATGTCTTTTAAATGCAGTTTCTAAAGACTTTCTGAAATTGTTTCAAAAATATTTTCTCAGAGAATATTCTTTCAGAGGGTTATAGAATACTTTTCCAATGATCATACTTTCTTTTTCACTCAAAACAAAGAAAAATACATGTCATGTAGAAGAATCCAATTTTTTGGAAAAAGAAAACCATTGCATGTTGTATTGTCATTTTTATATCCACTGGATATGCTATTTCTATGTGGATCATGGAAACCCTGAAATTACAGACTATTTAGATAATTTTAACCCCAAAAAAGCAGTGTTGTGATGCTTGAATAGTGTATTTTTAAAGTAACCTTTTTACCTTAACCAAATATATTCCAGTTAAATTTAAGAGAGTAAAGTAGCCACACACTGATGATACTTCCTGAAACAAGACCTCTGTGGCCACTGTCCAGTGACAAGAATGGGCTGGATTTAACTGTCTGCCTTCTCTAGCCTATAGAACCTCTGAACAATGGCAGAAAGGTACAAGGTGCTGGGACCCGGGCGGCAATATGTTCTCAGGAAACAGAGAAGTTACCTTGCCTTTAATAGGCTCAAACCATGATCTGGGTCTACTTAACATGCTTCTTGAACCAACTATGTTAAGAGATTATATCACAGGCAAGAAAAGAGAATGAGAACATTTCCGGGACTTAATATAGTTGTACATTTCTGGGTGGACCCTTAAATGTAGAAAAAAAGGGGAAGTACATCATCCCTATTTATGCCCAGAGTAGCACAAATGAAAGTAGTGTTTTCATGCTCAAAGCATACAGTTAAATTTTTAAAGGCCTTGTGTGTTTTTTGCTTCCTATTAATTTAATTGTTTTGAATTAAAAGTTAAACACAAAAATTGATTAAATTGATGTAGTACAAAATAGAAATTTCATGGTGATTGGTTGAAAAGATACTTAAAAAATATCTAGATCACCAACTGCAAAAAGTAAAGCAAATCACAAGTTTAAAAACAATTTTAAAATTCTGAGCAGATAATCACTGAGAGGAAAACACAAAAATACTTTTACTTGCACATACATTTTCTTAATTTGTCCTAGTCCTTCAGTTTCCTTTTTCACAACCCAAAAAACTAATTTGCTTTTGAGAAAAGACCTGTACAAACAATATATATAAAGTATTATGCTTTTTTGGTAGCATGAGCCTTGTACTGCCATGGTGTACATGAGTTTAAGGAAAATAAAGTAATGAATATACCACATCAATTAAATAAAAAATTAAAACTATGTGATCATCTAAATAGGCTCAAAAATAAAAAAAAATACACTTTCATGATTAAAACACTCAACGAGGAATTGAAAGGAACTTTTCAGCCTGATTAAAGGATATCTCCAGAAAATCCAAGCAAACATCATACTTAACAATGAGAGACTAGATAGATGCTTTCTCCTTAAGATTAGGAACAAGGCAAGGATGTCCACTTTTGCCACTTCTACTCAACATGTTATTGGATGTTATACCCAGAGCAATTAGGCAATTAATCAGTAATAGATTTTAAAAGAACTGATTGGTAGATAGATAGCATCCAGATTAGAAAGGAAGTAAAACTATATATGTATATGACATATGATCTTGTATGTAGGAAAATGTAAGAAATCCATTAAAATACTATTAGAAAAAGTTCAGCAAGGTTGGAACACCCAAGATCAATATACAAAAATGAGTTGTACTTCTATACATGTGCAATAAACAATCCAAAAATGAAGTTAAGAAAATAATTCCATTTACAGGAGCAATAAGCAATAAAATATTTAGAAATAAATTTAACAAAAATATAAAATTTATACTCTGAAAACTACAAAACATTATTGAAATTTTAGAAACTCTAAATGGAAAAACATCCCATGTTCATGGATCAGAATACAATATTATTAAGGTGGGAATATTTTTCAAATGGCAATTTCTATCAGAATTCCAGCTAATTTCTTTGTAGAAATTGACAAGCTGATCCTAAAATTCACATGAAATTCCCAAGTACCCAGAGCTGTGAGATAATCTTTAAATGACATTAAAGACAACATTGGAGGACTCACGTTTTCTGATTTCAAAATTTATCACAAAGCAACAGTAATTAAGACAGTGTGGTACTGGCATAAGAATAGACATGTGTATCAATGGAATAGAATTAAAAGTTCAGAAATAAGTCTATGATAAACTACTTTTATAGGTACCTAGCTTTTGTTTGTTATTATTAAAGTATAATGAATATACAGTGTTATATTAGTTTCAGGAATACAACATATTGATTCAACAATTCTAGACATTATTGAGTGTTCTCCATGATAAGTGTAGTCACCATCTGTCATACTGTTATTACAATATTATTGACTATATTCCCTATGCTATACTTTCCATCTCTGTGACTTATTTTATGACTAGAAATTTTCACATCTTAATCAACATCTGTTTTGTCCTCCCTCACCCCCACTACCCCTCAGGTAACCGCTATTGTGTTCTCTGTATTTAAGAATCTGTTTTTGAGCAAAGGGACAGAGAGAGCTAAGGAGGGAGGGAGTGGAGGCAAAGGAGGAAAGGGATTGGGAGAGGGAGAGAGACCAACAGATAGACTCTGAACTATAGAAAACAAACTGATGGTTAACAGGGGAGGGGGTTAGGGGAAACGGGTGTGACAGGTGATGGAGATTAAGGCAGGCATTTATCCTGATGAGCACTGGATGTTGTATGGAATTGTTGAATCACTATATCATACACCTTAAACAATTATAACACTATATGTTAACTAACTGGAATTAAAGTAAAAATTAAAACAAATTCTTAGCAATGTGATAAAGACATCATAAATGAAAACCAATGGAAAAAAAAACAAGGCAAAACAAAACAAAGTCTGTTTTTGTCTATTTGTTTTGTTTAGATTCCACATTTAAGGGAAATCATGTGTTATTTATTTTTCTGTGTTCTGACCCATTTCATTTAGCATAATACCCTCTCAGTTTGTCCAGGTTATTGCAAATGGCAAAATTTCATTTTTTTATTGCTTAGTAATATTACATTGTACATACATATACCATACCTTTACCCATTCATCTATGGATGGACACTTGGTTGCTTCCATATCCATATCTTGGCTATTGTAAATAATGCTGCCATAAACATAGGGGTGTGTAGATTTTTTCAAATTACTGTTTTCATTTTATTTGGGTAAATATCCAATAGTGCAATTACTGAATCATATGGTAATTCTATTATTAGTTTTTTTGAGGAAACTCCATACTGTTTTCCATAATGGTTGCACCAAGTTACATTCCCACCAACAGTACACAAGAGTTCCTTTCTCCCCCTAAATCCTCACCAACACTTGTCTTTTTTAAAATCCATGTTAGTTAACATATAGTGTAGTGATAGTTTCAGAAGTAGAATTTAGTGATCCATCACTTATATATAACACCCAGTGTTCATCCTAACAAGTGCCCTCTTTAATGTCATCGCCCATTTAGCCCATCTCCCTACCCACCTCCCCTCCAGTAACCCTCAGTTTGTTTTCTATATTGAAGAGACTCATGGTTTGCCTTCCTCTCTGCTTCTATCTTATTTTACTTTTCCTTCCCTTCCCTTATGTTTTGGTTTCTTAAATTCCATGTATGAGTAAAATCATATGATATTTATCTTTCTGATTGACTTATTTCACTTAGCATAATACATTCTAGCTCCATCCCCGTTGTTGCAAATTCTTGTCTTTTTGATACTAGCCATTCTGATGGGTAAGGTGATAGCCTCATTGTGGTTTTGATTTGCATTTCCCTGATGATTAGTGATGTTGTGCATATTTTTATATGCTTGTGGGCCATCTGTAGGTCTTTTGTGGAAAAATGTCTATTCTGGTCCTCTGCCCATTTTTTAATCAGAGTGTTTTTGTTTTGTTTTGGTTTTTGGTTTTGGTTTGGTTTTTTGAATTTTTGTTTTTTTGGTGTTAAACAGCTGTTTAAGTTTTTTATATAGTTTGGCTTTAACCCTCCGTGAGATATATATCATTTGCAAATATCTCCCCACATTCCCCAGGTTGTCTTTTTGTTTTGTTGATGGTTTTTTTTGCTGTGCAAAAGCTTTTTACTTTGGTGTACTTCTGATAGTTTACTTTTGCCTTTGTTTCCATAGCCAGGGGGGCATATCCATAAATACGGAGACTGATGTTTAAGAGATTACCACCTCTTTTCTCTTAGGAGTTTTATGGTTTCGGTTCTCACATTTAGGTCTTTAATTTTTATGTATGATGTAAGAAAGTGGTTCAGTTTCATTCCTTTCCATATAACTGTCTAATTTTCCCAACATTTATTGAAGAACCTGTATTTCCTCCATTGTATATCTCTGCCTGCTTTATTATAGATGAATTGACTACATATGCATTGGTTTCTTTCTGGGCCCTCTATTCTGTTCCATTGATCTATGTGTCTATTGTTGTGCCAGGACTAACTTCACTGTTTTGATTATGAGAGCTTTGTAGTATATATTGAAATCTGGAATCATGATAATTCAGCTTCATTCTTCTTTCTCAAGGCTGCTTTGGCTGTTGAGGATCTTTGGCAGTTCCATACAAATTTTAGGATTATTTGTTCTAGTTCTGTGAAAAATGCTATTGGTATTTTAGTAGGGATTGCTTTGAATCTGTAGATTGCTTTCGCTAGTATGGACATTTTAACAATAATAATTCTTCCAATTCATGACCATGGTATATTTTTCATTTGTGTGTCATTTTCAGTTTCTTTTATCAGTGTCCTATAGTTTTCTGAGTATAGGTCTTTCTCCTTGGTTAAATTTATTCCTAGGTATTTTTTTTTCATGCAATTATAAATATGATTGTTTTCATCATTTCTCTTCTACTTTATTAGTGTATAGAAATGCAACTGATTTCTGAATATTAATTTTTGTAATGTGCAACTTTACTGCTTCACTTGTCAGTTTTAATAGTGTTTTGGAGTCTTTAGGGTTTTCTATATATGGTATCATGTCATCTGCAAATAGTGAACATTTCACTTCTTCCTTACCAATTCAGAGGCCCTCTCCCTTTTCTTGTCTGACTGCTGCAAGAGTACTATGTTGAATAAAAGTGGTGAGAGTGGACAGCCTTACCTTTGCTCTTAGAGGAAAAGCTCTCAGGTTTGTTCATTAAGTGTGATATTAGCTGTGGGTCCATCATAAATAACCTTTCCTATGTTGAGGTAGGTTTAATATAAACTCATTTTGTTGAGAGTTTTTAATTATCAGTGAACGTTGTATTTTGTCAAATGCTTTTTCTGCATCTATTGAAAGGATCATATGTTCTTATCCTTCCTCTTGTTAATGTGATGTATCATAATGATTGTTTCCCTCCCCTCCCCTCCCCTTCCCTTTTTATAGTGTCTTTGTCTTATTTGGTTATCAGGGTAATGGTACCAGTTGATATCAGGGTAATGCTGGCCTCACAGAATGAATTTGGAAGCATTCATTTCTATTTTTTGGAATAGTTTGAGAAGGAGAGGTATTAACTCTATAGATATTTGGTAGAATTTACCTGTGAAGCTATCTGGTCTTAGATTTTTGTTTGTTGGGAATTTTTTCATTACTGATTCAAATTCATTACTAGGCATCAGTCTGTTCAGATTTTCTATTTCTTCCTGCTTTGGTTTTGGAAGATAGGATATTCCTAGGAATTTATCCATTTCCAATTTGTTGGCATATAATTTTTCATAACATTCTCTCATGATCCTTTGTATTTTGTGGTGTCATATTCTCCTCATTCTTTTCTTGAGGAGTCAGGCTAAAGGTTTATCACTTTTGTTGACCTATTCATATTCAGAAAAACAGCTCGGTTTCACTGATTTTTTTCTATTACTTTTTTAGTCTCTATTTCATTTATTTTCATGCTAATCTTCATTATTTCTTTGACTAGCTTTGGGCTTTGCTCTTCTTCTAAAGGAATACATATAGGTCATAGTGTTTTTTATTCTCTCAATCTCTTAACAGACTCCTAAAAGGGACATTTTCATTCTTTTGCCAACATATTTTTAAATATAATAAATCTATATTCATTTTAAAATTTCCTTTAACCTATTTATATTATTTAGATGAATATTATAGATTCTACTCAATATAATGCACTTAAAAAACATGAACCCATGTTTGTAAACCCTCATCCGGCCCTGTAATTACTAGTGGTCCAATATCTTCTCTTCATTTTACTGTTAGTTTCAAACTAGTAATAGTCATCCTCAGATACATGAAGTAATTCAAAAGAAAATAAGCTGTTCGATCTCACCAAGAGATGCCCTTCTAAAATAATTAAATTTTAAAGTCTATTATAAAATTTATAACACATATATTGTTTTGACTATATACTAATAATAATTCAGAAGAAATTTTCTAAGACTTGGGCTTATGGTCATAGTAAACATATTTTTAAAAAATAATTTATACCAGTATTTTTTGTTGCCAGGAAATATGGTACAGTGATCAATAAAAGACTTTCAAGATAAAGGATAAAATTCTTTGGGGGAAGTGGATGGAAATCTGAGTTCAGGCTGAAAAAGGAATGATGTGAAATTTCTGATTGTTAAGAGCTTGTTCATGTATTTTTTAAATGGGTGATGTCATGTACCAAATTGCTAGGGGAATCTCAATTTCACTGGATATATTTGAAAGAATGATGTAATCATTTATGTTTAAATGTCAATATTTACAATGTGTGGGAAATTCCATCCTTTGCAACAATTAAAGTCATGATAGAAAGTTTCTAGGACATCTTTAAAATGTCCATTATTTTTAAGGCTTCTTTTAAGAATAACTGCTCTAGCATATATGTACAAAATTATTTTCACATTTACTAGATATTACCAATTTGTTCTCCAGAGTAGTCGCTTAGGCTTATACAGGGTGAGTGGGTTTTCTTTACCCACAACCCCACCAAAACTTGGTGTTTGTTATGCTTTTTAATCTTTCCCAATCCCAATGTGAAAAAGTCCTATATTCTAGTTTGCCTTTGCTCTCTATGCTGCACTCCAGCTAACTCTTTAAGTCACATCTTAAATACCATTTCCATGCAGAAGCCTGCTCTGTCCGTCCCATCTTAAAGTTGAGCCCAATTATAGCCTTCACTATATTTACCATAGACTGACATAATTTTATCAGTTCCCCCCCCCCCCCCCGCTTTTTAATTAGTTTTTGGTCTGTTGTTCCTAGTAAAACATGAGCTTCCCAAGGCAAGGTCCCTGTCCACTTATTTGTATGCCCGGCCCACAAGAGACAGTAAATACTGCTGAATGAATGAATGTTACAGGCTTAAGTAACATAATAAGACCTCTGTTAATCCACAGGGACCACAGCCCCTGGCTTGTTTTCTTCCTCTTGGTCACACTCCTTAATTTTATTCTAGATGAGTTTATATGTGTTTACCCCCACAAATGCTTTTGCAGTGAACTATGCTGAGGTATAGAAATGATAATATGAAAACACTGATTGAGGGCTCTCAACTATGCTCGTTTGGAAAAGTTACCTTAGTTTTCTTTACCTTGGTTACTTAATCCTCATATGCCCCCATTTCCTCATCTGCAAAATGGGAATAAGAACCTACTTAGTAAAATATGTAAGGAATGAATGAAATAACACTGGTAAATCTCCTTAATACAGTTCCTGGAACACAATAAGTTACTTAGCAAATGTTTGTTATTTTTCCTTGCCAGCTATCATGAAATTTGAAACTGTCTACCATATTTAGTATTATCCTAAATTTCTACCTAAAGGAAATCCTTTATTCTAAGAAATTCAAATAATATAAAAATTAATCATATCTTAAATAAGACAGACTAATAGCACGGTAAAAATTAGGCATATAGGGTTTTTCAAAGAACAAGAGAACCGTCACGAAATCTGAAAATGTCAGTTAAGTCTAATATATTCAGTATTATCCTAAATTTCTTATCCTAAGAAATTCAAGTAATAAAAAAACTAATCATTGTGTCTAAAATAAGAGGTAGACTACATCACTGTAAGAATTTGGCATAGAAAGGTTTTCGTAGAACAAGAGAAATTATCTTTGTAAATTGAGAACGTAGTTTTAATAAAACTGGCAGTAAATTATGACAGAATTGCCAGAGTATATGTAGCTTAAAAAAAAATCTTTCCTTGAGAAATGCTGATAATTGACCTAATAATTCTAAAAGTAGACTTGACTTTCTAGTTGTCTTTTCTGTTAAGTTTGATGACTGAATAATAAAAGGGCCAATTACAGTTTTTATATTGATTTCCTGGCTTCCAAACCCAAGTGGTATGGATCCAGGCCGTAATCCAGTCAAGATTTTACAGATTTCTCCCTTTTGCTTTTAACAATGCTCAGAGAAATGACTTCTTCTAACAAGCATTTCTGTAACAGTAAGCTGGATTCAGCATATCATCTGCTGTCTTTTTTGAGGCCACCAGAAGTGTCATTTGACTCCACCTTTCTTGGTGGAAGTGATACATTTGGTACTGAGCATAATTTTAACCAAACTGTGAACATTTTAGACACCAGAGCAACTGTTGACGTTAGGAACTGGAGACTTCCTGCAGCGAAACCACACATTTGTGTAACTTCAACCCCATTACCAAACGCACAGGAATGCATTAAAAATTGCTAAAATGTCATCTCTTTTTGAAAACATTAATTGTATGTCATTTTATATTGAGATGGCAAACAAAATGTAGATCGACCATAAGGTGTATTTTGATATTTAGTAGCATAGCAGACTGTTAAATTTAGTTAAAGTTACTATAGAAAAATAAATGACTAATCCAAAGAGGCCTCAAGAATTTAGCCAATTAATATTAACAAATGTTAAAAATTATTTTAAAAATGACATGCCAGATAATGTATCAGTGGTTCACTTCCATTGGTATCTGGAACTTTCAAGAATTCCTTTCCTCATTTAGTAATAAGTTAAAAAATTCCTCATGGGCTTAATTCATTTTGGCCTGAATACATCGAGATGATTGTTTACTAAAAATATTTTAAGAATTTTGTAAGTACATGTAAGGAAACCAAATGACTTTAAGACATTCAGCCAAACAGATATAAATAATGACCTTCATTCTAACAGTTAAAAAATGTGCATCCTAATTATAAAAATGGCCAAGACAGTATAATACAGAGGAAAGAAATGAATTAGGAATCAGAAGGTCAACTGCATTCATCTATTCCAAAAATATTTGAGTCCCTACAGTGTGTCTGGCACAATGCTTGGCAGTAGACAGAGTGGGAGACAGTCACGGTGCTGCTTCGGTCAGGATTCTAGCGCAAACAGAAAATTTGACAAAACACAAGGAAAACAACTGGGAAGTGTTATAAGCAAGGAACAGCAGGCAATAAGAAATGGGGTGGGTGGTGGGCACAAAGAAATGAATTCTGGTTTGCACATATGATCAAATATTTTTTTAGGGTGAAAACCCTTTAAAGTAAACTAATGTGACTCAACTGCCATACTTAAAATATTTGAAATCTGGGAACGATTATTGAAAATTGTTTCAATAATCTAATTCTCAATATACATCAAGTTTTAAACTCTAATTCAGTGTTTTAACAGTATCTGGTACAATAACCAAAGATCATCAATATTCTACCATGATTTAGAAAAGTCCATTGAAAGAGCCTTATTGTCTTCTTTTTTAGATTCCTAAGTGATCATATGATATTTGTCATTCTCTGAATTATTTCACTTAGCATAATGTCCCTCAGGTCCATTTATGCTGTTACAAATGACAAGATTTCCTTCTTTTTTAAGGCTGAACTATACACGTGCACACAAACACAACACATTTTCTTTATGCATTCATCCACTGATGGATATGTAGGTTGCATCCATTTCTTGGCTGACACAAATAATGCTGCAATGAACATGGGGGTGCATATACCTTTTCCAGTCAGTGTTTGCTTTTTTGGTCAGATAAATACCCACAAGTAGAATTGCTGGATCATATGGTAATTTCATTTTTAACTCTTTGAGAAGCCTCTGTATTGTTTTTCAGAGTGGCTGTACCAATTTACATTCCCACCAACAGTGTCCAAGAGCTTCCTTTTCTCCACATCCTCACCAATATTTGCTATTTTTTTTTTTAATAACAGCCCTTCGGATTAGTGTGAAGGTTTAGCTCACTGTGGTTTTAATGTTGCATCTTCTTGATGATTTGTGATACTGAGCACCTTTTCAAGCACCTGTTGGCAATCTGTAGGTCTTCTTGGAAGAATGTCTATTCAGATCTTCTGCATATGTTTAATTAAAAACATTTTCTTCCTATTTTTTAACTAAATTTTTTTGGGGGGAGTTTTGCTATTGGCTTTTGTATAAGTTGTGTATATACTTAGATATTAATCCATGATCAGATATATGCTTTGCAAGTATTATCTCCCATGCCATTAGTTACCTTTTCATTTTGTTGACTGTTTTCTTTACTGTGCAGAAGCTTGTTTGATATAGACCCGCTTGTGGGGTTTTGTTTTGTTTTTTTTTTTATTGCTTTTGTTACTTGTGCTTTTCATGTCTTTTCCAAAAAAATCATTGCCCAAACCAATGTCAAGGAGCTTACCACCTGTGTTTTCTTTTAGAAGTTTTATGGTTGCAGGTCTTACATTCAAGTCTTTATACATCTTGAGTTGGTTTTTGTGTATAACGCAAGATAGTGGTCCAGCTTCATTCTTTTGCATGTTGCGCTCCAATTTTCCCAGCGTCACCTATTGAAGACTGTCCTTTCCCCCTTGTGTGTCTTAGCTCTTTTCTCATAAATTAATTGACCATATACTTGTGGGTTTATTTCTGGGCTGTCTATTCTGTTCCATTGAGCTATGTGTCTGTTTTTATTGCAATAACAAACTATTCTGACTACTGTAGCCTTATAATATAGTTTGAAATCAGGGTACATAATGCTTCCTTGGTTAAATTTATTCCTTGGTATTCTTACTAATGCAATTGGAAAAATACTACTAGTTTTTAGATGAGCTTTTTAACACAGTCTCATCTATTTACATTTTATTTTATAAATGTGATATTTTATGGATAGTATGTTTGCAATGAGACTATAGCCAGCTATAAGTACTATAACGATTGTGATTATTCTCAGATAATAATGAAGTATTTTTATCTCTTTATGGAAAACAAGATATCCTCATAACCAGAATGACCAAGAACTTCGGGGAAAGAAGCTAAAAATAATTTAAAGATAAGAGCAAACACTTGCTTCTTTATTTTTTCTTTATACTAAGATAAAATTGATACAATGAGATATCATGGAATATTAGACCACCTATATATGCTTTATATATGTGTCATTCAAATCTGCACAGCCACCCTACAGATAACTGGTATTACCTCTAATTTACAGACAAGGAAAATGAGACACAGATATTAAATAATTGATCCAAGGTCATAGTCTGTACAACTCAGAACACTATACTGCTCTTAAAAACTGAACTCTGAATGACTTTTCTACACATGGGCAATTCTCTAGTTCAAATAAAGGCTGTTCTCACAATGCCAACACTGAGAACGTTAAAGCTTAGCAAGAAAAATAACTAGTTGCCTAGCAATTCACCAAGGAAATCTACAGCCAGGAGGCTTTACTTTTTACTAACATCATTTCCAGGTTATATGCTATCATGATAGTGTGACTTCAGCATACCCAGTAAAAAATCTGAAATTTATAATATATTGTATTATAAGAGTGCAATGAGATTGAAAACTTTAGTATGGCATTCACCAGATCTATTTTAAAAAGATTTCCAATGCTATAGTGTCCTGTTTTAAGGTTTTCATAAGGAAAACTACCTCCATTTTAAGAAAAGCTAATAACTAAAATTTCAAACATAAAACTAAAAAATTTTTATACTCACTATAGAAAAAATCTTTGCTCTGACTAAAGGATTGAAAAATTCTGAAGGACAGACATTTCTTCTTATAATAAAAGTATCAGAATCACAAAAAGCTAGTGTTACTGAAAAGGGCACTGGGCTTAAGATTCGAGCGGAATTTTTAGTCTCAAACTTTAACACTATACTAAGATGTTATGTGGCATAAAGTAAGTCACTTTTTCTGAATTCTATATGTGTGTGTGTTTTTATCTTTAAAATTAAGGGGTTGGATTAGAAGATCTTTAATTCTCTAGGTCAGTTCTGTTAAATGGAAATTAATAAGAGCCGCATATGTAATTAAAAATTTTCCCCACTACACAGTAAAAAGGGAAAGGAAACATCTGGAATTAATTTTTAACAATACATTTTATTTAACCCGATATATCTAAGGTCTCAGACCAACAAATAATCCATATAAAAAATATTGACATTTTAGATTCTTTTTTCATATTAAGTTTTGAAATCCAATGTGTGTTCTATACACACATTTCAATTCAGACTATCCACATTCAAGTGCTCAGTAGCCATCTGCGTATAACTTTATTTTTTTTAAATTTTTTAACATTTATTTATTTTTGAGAGAGAGAGAGAGAGAGAGAGAGAGAGAGAGAGAGAGAGAGGAGTGGGGGAGGGGCAGAGAGAGAGAGAAGGAGACACAGAATCTGAAGCAGGCTCCAGGCTCTGAGATGTCAGCACAGAGCCCGATGTAGAGCTCGAACTCACGGACCGTGAGATCATGACCTGAGCTGAAGGTGGAAGCTCGGCCCGCTGAGCCCCCCAGGCGCCCCAAGTATAGTTTTAGAAGTTTACGGACAGTGCAGTCTATCCTCCAATAATTTACCTAAAATGTTTCAGGAATACTCCATTATAAAAGTAAGGCATACCAGCAGAAATTAGGCTTAATAAAAGTGGCTATCCACACAATGTGGTTTAATAGCAGAACTGGGAAGCTCCTCAACTACAGAACCCGGAATATCCTTTGATGGACATTTATTTCTTCTATAGAAAATAGAAGTCATCCACGTTTTTCAATACAACATACAATAATTATCTAATATAAATTGCAGAAGATAGCATATTGACAAATTAAGCTCTTAATGCAAAGTGAAAATCTTTTTAGAAGCATATGGGGTGTAAATAGTAAATTAAAGGGTCCTTAACAAATGTGTTTGAGTTTATCCTATTACATGGATCACTAACATCTTACATGATATAGGGGGAGTAGGGATGAAGCCTATGGGAAGGCAGACATAAGAAAAAAAAATTACCCACTTAAGATTCAGCCTTGTATTCTTAAAGTCTAAGTAAAATGGAAAAAAGGGGAAAAATAACAGATAATCACATGCTAGGTGAAATTATGCCAAAAGAAGGGTTGTCTTTTTAACCTGAACATCACTTAATGGCAGCAGTGACACAATGATATCAGGAAGGAATTAACACCGGCTTCACTGCTGTAAAATGACCCCAGCTCCTCTAAGGAAGAGGTATTAACAAACACAGACAGTTAGTAAAAGCAGCAGTCAGGCAAGTCACTTTATAACAATCTAAATGATAAATCAAATTCTAACCTTGAGCGGCACCTTGAGAGGAGAAATGGCTAAGATTGTGGCATGGAGCTTGCTCAAGGCAGAAATCTGGATTGTGCAGAGTGTGTGCCCTCTTAATCAACCAGTTCCCACTTTGAGATTCAGATGAAGATTCTGCAGTGATTGTATCTGTAGGTGATGACATAATGGGCATGCAGGGAGGCTGTGCCAGCCTCTTATCAAGGGGAAGGAGGAAAGGGAACCAGAGTGTCACCAAAGCAACATTAGCTGTGCATTTTTACCATCAAGTGGATGGAGGCTATGAATTTAGCAAGTGTTCCTTCCTACTGGAGAGCCAGAAAGGACCACTGTGTCATAAACCAAGAATTTAGTATCTTGCTCAGTTTATTTTTGTCAGTGAACCTCCATCTTAAACTTATAAAACTGTATGTGTGTATGTGCTCTCCCTGATAGTTTTTGAGTTGGGGGCGGTGGGAGTGGGGACGAAAAGGTCTGGGGGGTTATAGAATTAACATTACTGGGCCTGGGACAAGTAACGTCAAGTCAGGAAATTCCGGAAGTGGTGGAATTATAACGTAAACCAGTATGGCTCCAAAGCCAGAACTTCTTTTTCTTGGAGGAAAAGGATTTTATCTGCGAATCATGCAGCAGAAAGGACCCCACCACCCCCGTTAGAGAAAATATGGGAACCCTTTCAATAAGTTTTCCTTTCCAGGGGTTCTCTCGCCTACTAGTTGTGTAATCATGAATAAGTTTGAATTCACTTCAATTATAGAGCTCAATAAAATGTCAGAGGATATTAAATGCCACACAACTATAGGCAGTACACTTGATCTTCATTTACTTTCCGCACATAAAAATAAGAATAGTATTCTTCACTGCCAGTCCCTGCAGAAGCTGATTAAAACCAATGGGGGTTTACATAAAGCTCTAGAAGCAATCGGAAGAAAAGTATACTAAGTTCTGAAGATCTTTCATTTTAAAATTAGCTTTACCATTCCTCACTGAAGAATTTGCCAGTCTTTAATAATCATTTTAGTACTAGAACTACCCAAGGAGCAACTGATTGGGCCCAGAAAGAGGTTCGTTTTGGCAATGAATCTAGAGAATACACAAGTGTGGGCCCTGACAGAGACATCTGTGGGCCAAAGCACTGGCCTTTCACAAACTTTGAACTCGAGTGCTGAACTTTAAAAACAGGAGGCTTGGGGCGCCTGGGTGGCTCAGTCGGTTAAGCACCTGACTCTTGGTTTCAGCTCAGGTCATGATCTCACAGTTTGTGGGTTTGAGCCCCGCATCTGGCTCCATACTAACAGTGCAGAGCCTGCTTGAGATTCCCTCTCTCTCTCTCTCTCTCTTTCTCTCTCTCTCTCTCTCTCCTTGCCCCTGCCCTGCTCATGCTCACTGGCTCGCTCTCTCTCAATACATACATACATACATACATACATACATACATAAAACCACTTGTAAAAGGAGGGGCGTGGTTTGGGGCACCTGGATAGCTCAGTAGGTAAGTGTCCTGCTTCAGCTCAGGTCATGATCTCATGATTCATGGGTTCGAGCCCCACGTTGGGCTCTGTGCTGACAGCTCAGAGCCTGGAGTCTGCTTCAGATTCTGTATCTACCTCTCTCTCAGAGGGAGCTGCTCAAGCTGTCTCTCTGTCTCCCCAAAATAAATAAAAAATGTTAAAAAATAAATAAAATAAAATAAAAAGGGGGGGGACTTAAACAGTATTCTGTGTTTTTCTTTAAGTGGCAAGGAGACTTTATGCAAACTAGATTCACATAATAGATTTTAAAATTTGTGCATCCAAACTGCTATTTGAAGGGCTGGCTGTATGGGAGGGACCATGTTAAACAGAATCATATTTAAGAAATGCAAGCTTCTCCATTTGGCAGATTCTGGTCCATGGTACCCCTCTTCACAGAGCTTTTTCTAACTATTTTGTAACTACTCCCCACAGACTGAAAGCTCTGGGAAGCCATGGACCATGTCTATCTTGTTCATAATTATAGTCTACCTCCATTCCTGGCACAGAACAGGTACTTAGGAAATATCTGTTGAATGGTAGAAGAATTTTCTGAGGAGGGGCTGAAATAAAATGGACCTCCAGCAACCAAGATTTCTGAAAGATAGATATTGAGTAAGAGACGTACTCTTGATTTTCCCCCTAGGGTAATAATGGGTTTCTTCAGCTAGTGACCTTATTCTCAGTGAAATAGCCACACAACCGCAGTACAAAAAATAAAAAGGTAACTTCATTTACCTTGCTATATGATACTCAATACCATCAGGGAAATGCCCCTAAGTTATAAGAAAATGCAATTCTCTTTTTATTTTAGACCTTAATAAAGTATCCTACATTTTTGATCACAGTAAAATGTTTTGAAGTTTTTAAAAATTTTTTAATGTTTTTTAAAATTTATTTTTGAGAGAGAGAGAGAGACAGCATGAGCAGGGGAGGGTCAGAGAGAGAGGGAGACAGAATCTGAAGCAGGCTCCAGGCTCCGAGCTGTCAGTAGAGAGTCTGACGCGGGGCTCGAAGCCATGAACCGCGAGATCATGACCTGAGCCGAAGCCGGATGCTCAACCGACCGAGCCACCCAGGGGCCCCTGAAGGGTTTTTTTCTATGTTTATTTTTGAGAGAGAGTGAGAGAGATGGAGACACAGAATCCACAGTAGGTTCCAGGCTCCAAGCTGTCAGCACAGAGCCCAGTGTGGGTTCAAACCTACGAACCACAAGATTGTGACCTGAGCCTAAACCGACTGAGCCACCCAGGTGTCCCTACAGTAAAATGTTTTAAATGTCCTAAGTTCCTATGCTCATATTGGTAATACAAAAATTTTACTTATTTTTAAAAAATGTTTTATTTATTTTTGAGACACAGAGAGACGGAGCATGAGCAGGTAAGGGGCAGAGAGAGAGAGAGGGAGACACAGAATCTGAAGCAGGCTCCAGGCTCTGAGCGGTCAGCACAGAGCCTAACGCGGAGCTGGAACCCACAAACTGTGAGATCATGACCTCAGCTGAAGTCAGATGCTCAACTGACTGAGCCACCCAGGCATCCCAAATTTTACTTATTTTTATCTAGCTAGCTAGCTAGGAGAGGGAGAGAGAAAGAGACAGAGAGAGATATATCGTAAGCAGACTCCATGCCTAACCCAGGAGCCCAACATGGGGTTCAATCTCACAACTGTGAGATCATGAACTGAGCCTAAAGCAAGAGTTAGACGTTTAACTGACTGAGCCATGTATGTGTCCCCCTCCCAAATCAAGTATTAAACCTGTCTAGTCTTGGTGATACTTACCAAAGTAAGTTAAAATCCACCTTTTCAATTAGAAATACAGCAATGGCAAGAATAAAATGAATGACATTGGCAACAACAGTTTACAAAGTGTCTCCCATCTATAACCTCTTTTGCTTTTAGTCCTACTGTAAAGACAGTGGTGGGGGTGTGTCGAGAGGGAGAGATACCCTCATGTTACAAAGGCAGAAGTCCAGCACATAGACCTAAAATCACTCAGTGTCAGGCACATAGTAAGTGAATAGTTGGGAATTTCAAGCTTTAAATTAGGACAGAAACACAGCTGAAGGTATTTAACAGATGACTGGTTTATAAAACATAAACTTTTGTTTAGTTTACAGTCTCTGCTTACCTAACAGAGACACTGTACAGAAATCACATTCTTTACAGTAAAGGATCATTTTTCAGCCTTGTCATCATTATTTTTGTAGGGTAGAAGAAAAGTATACACCTTCCTGTATCAGATGATCGGTTTTTAAATTAGCTCTTTTATTCATTTAATACAAGCTGACAAGAACTATTATGGAGGCAGAGAGGATTGGGAATAAAGCATAGGAGGTTAGGTCTCTTTAAAGGAAACTAAAATTTGGTTGGCTATAAAGAGAAAGATGTATCTCATTCTTCTTCAAACTAAAATAGAACTAATCTGGAATGTTCCAGATGGGAATATTTTCCAATTATTTCTTTGACATTATCTTTTCTAAGATGTGCCTGCCAGCTTTCTCAGTGATGCAGTGAGTCTATATGAAAACATGCTTTTGTATGCAATAACACAAAAATAAGATTGTTACATTTGCAATTTGTACCTGGAATTTCTTGCATTCTTTAGTGAGACCATGTCTTGAGAAGTCACTGCAGTGCCTGTAACTACACATTGGCTTTAAATAGTACCGTTGATTCTAATTAATACAGTTCCTTTTGTTGGGAAGGGGGCAAGAATGTGAAAGATACAAAGTAACTGGAAAATATAAAATATTAGAGTGTTGGAAGTTTAATGTCTGATGCTGTTCCCCATTCCCAATCCTGCCATGGGACTGCCGAAACACAACTAAAAGGCTCTTAGATACTTCATGGTGGGGAAACACCCAGCAATTGCCTAGCATTCAGGTAGACAAAAGAAAATGGATCTATTGGGTGACTGCTTGGCTCCCAAGCATCCGATTCCTGACCAGCTGACATCTGATCCCTGAAAACTGCCACGCAGGACAATGGTGGGCTGGGGTTCCTCCTTGTTTTAGTTTTTCTCTGGAAAGTCAAGGAAGGATACTGCCAATTTCTGGGGGGTTTCCCCCCCAAAGTCTATTAGGAACCATTCTTGATGGTCATCTAAAATTAGTGGGTTTTAGCCTCTTGCAAGGATGCCTTGAGAATTTAATCAAAGAACTAGACTCTTCTGAAGGATAATGCCACTGTCAATAATAATGATAACAAAAAACAAAAGCTACTATTTATCAAGTGCACACACTATGCAGTGACTTAAATGTCTTTCAAAGACACTGATCCTCTGAATCATCCCTTCTTCCTTCCATACTCCTCCAGCTCACCATACTTTTCTCTGCCATGTCTCTTACGAACATTCTGAGCAATGCCAATGTTCACGTAGACTCATGGTTGCCCATCCAGAATGAACATTGTAATTTCATTGGGAGCTCTTAAAAATAGTTCCCCCAGGAACCACCCACAGAGATCCTGATTTAATTGGTTTGGGGTAGGGTCAGCATTGATGTTCTTTGAAAGCTCCTCAGGTTATGCACAGCCAGCGTTGAAAACCATGGATATACAACCCATCCAACACTTCTTCCTTGCAGGTCCGTGTACTACAGAATGGTTTCTGTTCACCCACAAGGGCCATGTACTTCCATGGTCAACTTTTAATAATAAAAGTCCTAATCCCAGAACTCTGTTTCCCGCCATCACCTAACAGTCTACCTCATACACTCTAGAAATTGACTCTGGTAGCTGTGACCTCACAAAAATGGCAAATCCTTTTTTTTTGGTCCAGAATGTCCTCCTGTCTTTTCCTTTTTCATACAGCTTGGATTGTGTGTTTCATCACTGCACCTGTCTCACTGCACACACCTTTGATTCCATTGACACGTTTGCACATGGTTTTCATATAGTAAAATCTCAACCCCAGTTAAACCCAATTTTATGTCAGCTGCAAACCTGCATCCATTTGAACAGCTGGACGAGGGTTGGAGGAAAGCACTGAATCATGCTGACTAGGTTCATTTCAAATTTATGGCCCCAAATCTCTTCAACTTCCCATCAAAAAATCTACCAACTTACTGTACCATGTACTCCTCCAACCTCCAGTATATTGGTTGCCTTGTCCTTAAGGCCAAACCATTCATTTGTGCACTGCATGACTTCTTGAGAAGTGTATTCTTGAAACTGCTAATTATGACTTTCCACTTCTGTAGGAGAACACTTATATTAGCATCCAATATGGTAGAACATCTCCTATTTTTAAAAAATCTTACTCTTCATATCTCCCTCCTAGTGCTCTATCGCTCTGTTCTTCTGTATAAAATGCCTCAAAACGTTGTCCATCCTTGCTGTTTCCATACTTCCTTACCCCATCCTCCCTGTGTATTTTCCTTCATTTCTTAAACAATGAGGACATAAATATGTTAAAATATGTGTAAGGCATGAAGAGTAAAATACAAGCACTTGGTTTTTACCACTCAGTTTAAGGAATAGAACATTATGAGAAACTGTGAAGTTTACACTGTGTCTTTTCATCCCCGTCTATTCCTTTCCCTCCTTGACTGGAAAGTAAACGCTATTCTTTCCCCCCCCCCTCAGCTTTATTGAAATGTAATTGATGTAAAACATTGTGTAAGTTCACGGTGTACAGTGGGATGATTGGTGCATATATATACATGTATGTATGTACACGGTGTCGTCCTGGACATACAACATTGTGTACGTTTAAGGGTATAGAGTGAGATGATTTAGTGTGTGTGTGTATATATACATAATATAAAGTGAAATAATTATCACGGTAAATATGCTGCAATCACCTCACAAGGTAACCATTTTGTGTGTGTGTGTGTGTGGTCAGAGTTTTTAAGACCTACTCTCTTGGCAAATTTAAAGTATTTAATATAATATTATTAACTTTAGTCACAATACTATACATTAGATCCCTAGAACTTACTCATTTTCTAACCGGACGTTTGTACCTTTGGCCAACATCTCCCCATTTTACGGCCCCTAGCAACCACCAATCTAGTCTTTGTTTCTGTGTTTAGTCTTTTTTTTTTAATGTTAATAATTTTTCTTTATTGTTGAGAGAGAGAGAAAGATACAGGGCATGAGTGGGGGGAGGGCCAGAAAGAGACAGAGATACAGAACCCGAAGTAGGCTCTAGGCTCTGAACTGTCAGCACAGAGCCCGACGCAGGGCTTGAACCCACAAGCAGCAAGATCATGACCTGAGCTGAAGTCAGGTGCTTACTGACTGAGCCACCCAAGTGCCTCCTGAGTTTAGTCTTTTAGATTCAACCTATGAGTCAGATCATACGTTATTTGTCTTACTCTGACTTATTTCATTTACCACTAATGCCCGCTGCCACAAGTGGCAGGATTTCCTTCTTTTTTATGGTTGATATGCCTTTATATATATAGGTAGATAGGTAGAGAGATAGACCTATCTATTGATTTGTATCTATATAGATAGTTCTAACCATTGATATATACAGATGAGGGCAACTAATATATACCGGTAGATACACAGATCTATATAGAAACATCTACATACAGCTCTATAAATAAGTCAATCTATCTATATCACATTTTCTTTATCCATTCTTCTGTCAGTAGACAGAAGGTTCCCATATCTTGGCTATTAGAAATAATTTTGGAATAAATATTTGTGTGCAGATAGCTCTCTAAGAGAGTATGTCATTTCCTTCAAGCATATACCCAGAAATGGAATTGGATCATATGGTAGTTCTATTTTTAGTTTTTTTAGGAACTTCCACATTGTTTTCCATAGTGGCTGTACCAACTCGCATGCCTACCGACAGGGCACAGGAGTCCCCTTTTCCCCATATCCTCCCAATGCTTATTGTCTCCTGTCTTGTTGATAACAGCCATTCTCGAAATCTAAGGTGATATCTCAGTGTGGTTTTGATTTGAATCTCCCTGATCATTACTGATGCTGATCCCCTTTTCATGTGCCTATTGGCAATTTGTCTTCTTTGGAAAAATGTTTAGGTCCTTTGCCCATATTTTAATTGGATTATTTGGGGTTTTTTTTTTGCTACCAAAGTTGTATAGTTTCTTTATGTATTTTGGATATTAGCCCCTTATCAGATGTATGATTTGCAAATATTTTTTCCCCACTCTATAGGTTACATTTTCATTTCGTTGATGGTTTCCTTTGCTGTTCATAAGCTTTTTAAGGTCTGATGTAGTTCTACTTGTTTGCTTTTTGTTGATTGCATTTCTGATGTCATATGATAAAAATGATGTCATATGAAAGAAAACAAATGTTTTCTTCTAGTTGTTTTGTTTCAGGTCGTACATTTAAGTTTTTGCTTGGACTTAATCTTTAGAAGTACTGTAAGATAAAGGTACAATTTCATTCATTCTTTCTCAACACCATTTATTGAAGAAACCTTTCCTCATTCACTATTCTTCGTTTCCTTGTCAAATGTCAGGTGTCTGATATTAGTGTGAATTCACTTCTGAGTTCTCAATTCTGTTCCACTGGTCTGTGTGTCTGTTTTATGCCATTACTATACTGTTTTGATTATTCTAACTTCATAATATAGTTTGAAGTCAGGGAGTATGATGCCTCCAGCTCTATTTTTCTTGCTAAGGAGTGCTTTGGCTCTTTGGGGTCTTATGCGGGTCCATACAAATTTTAGGATTGTTTGTTCTATGTCTTTGAAAAATGTCACTGAAATTTGGAGAGCGACTGGATTAACTCTATAGATAGATTTGGATAGTATATACATTTTAGTAACATTAAGTCTTCCTAATCCATGAACAGGATATATCTTTCTATTAATTTGTGTCTTCTTCCATTTCTTTCATCAATGTCTTATTGTTTTCAGTATATAGAACTTCCATCTCCTTGGTTACATTTATTCCTAAGTTTGTTACTGTTTGATGCTATTGTGAGATTAAACATTTTTTTGTTAGTACATAGAAACATAAATGATTTTTGTATACTGATTTTGTATCCAGCAACTTCTCTGATTTTGGTTATTAGTGCTAACAGTTTTCTTTGGTGGAGTCTTTATGGTTTTCTACATAATGCTATTTTGAATTCTGTGTATGTCTTTGCTTTTTTTTATAGTTGCCTTACAAATATTTATAGCTCTAAATAATATGCCCTATAGTTTTAAATGTTTTAAACTTATCACTTATTTATCTTTCTGTGGTTGTGTTATTCTCTTATCACTATATTAAGACTCATCCATACTGCCAGGTGAAGCAGTTCTAAATCCATATTCATGTCCTTAGATGTGAATTCATTTCATGATTCATTTGTGAATAAGTAGTAGTATTCTCTGGATGATGAATGTTTGTATTGTTTCCAGTTGCTACTATCATAAATAGTGCTACAGTGATCATCCTGACACACGCCCACTAGTGTGCAAGAGCTTTTCTAGGATATATGTGTAGGAGTGGAGCTGCTGGGTCATGAAGGAATCACATATTCAATTGATGCAGAATGCCAGATTATTGTTAAAAGTGGTTTTACAGATTTTCTTAGTTGATTGGAAGTTGGTTGGTTATAACAATTTAAAGAATTTTTTTTATGTTTCCTCCATGGTCCAGCATGTGACTTATTTTTATAAATGTTCCCTGCATCCCTGAAAGTAATGTTTATTCTGTATAGGTGTGTGGTTGTATCAACCTTGTTATGTTTGATTCTCAAATCATTCACATCCTTCCTGATTGCTGTGTATTTCAATGGTCAGCACACTGGGCCAAATCTGGCTGTAGCTGTTGCTAAATATGGTATATGCGGCAGAGACCATATCTGCCCTACAAAGCCTAGTATTTACTATATGGCTCTTTTAAAGAAAAAGTGTGCTGACCTGTCAGCTATTTGATAAATCAATTACTAAGAGAAGCATACTGCAATCTCCAACTCTGGTATTAGATTTTTCTTTTTATCCTTGTGTTTTTGTCCATTTTTACTTTATATAATTTTAGTCCATGTTATTGGGGCATCCAACTTTGAGACTGTTATGTTGTCCTGGTGAAATGAACCCTTTACCCCAATCTAGTGACATTCTGTCATTAGTAATCTAGTAATACCTTTTGCCTTAAAGGCTATTCCAACTTTAATTTTAGGTATGTCATCCTTTTTCTTGAAACCTTTCTCTACCCTTAGGATTTACAAGGATTTCATGGAAATCACAATAATGTATTTAGATCTCTTTTAAGCTAATGTTTTCCAATCAATCTAATTAAACTTTGCTTTTTAACAGAGGCTTTGTTAATGTACTGATTTTGTTATAGTGACTGATAGGTTTCTATTTATTCTACCATCTTATGTGTAGGTGCGTGCTCTTTGTCTCCCTTTTTCTGTTTTTACTTTCTGTTAGGTTGACTGAATGTTTTTCTTTTTAAATATTCACTAATTAAACATTTTTTAAACTTTTTTTTTGAGAGAGAGACAGAGCAGAGTGGGAGAGAGGCAGACACACACACACACACACACACACACACACACACGGAATCAGAAGCAGGCTCCAGGCTCTGAACTGTCAGCACAGAGCCCCACCCAGGGCCTGAACCCACAAACCATGAGATCATGACCTGAGCCGAAGCTGGATGTTTAACTGACTGAACCATCCAGGTGCCCCTGAAATAGCCACTAATTTAAAAGCTATATTATTTCGTATATTTTAGTCATTACCCTAGAAATATTAGCATGCACACTTAACAAAGCCAATAAGTCTGTTTTAGGTAGGAGGATAGAAAATCACAAAGACTTTGCTTTCATTTCAACTACTCCTCTCCTAGGTTATTTCCCATAATCCATTACTGTTTTTGTTTTACAAATGGATTTTCGCTTACATTTATTCTCATATTGGCCACTTTCTTAGTTTATCATTCCTTTATGCAGTTTAGGTGTTCCATCTGGGATCATTTTTCTTCTGTTTGGAGTATATCATTTAGAATTTCCTTTAGAAGAGTTGATGAACATTCTCCCAGGTTTCATATCTCTAAAAAGAGGTTTATTGTTGACATTGCTGCTATGAACACTGGGGTACATGTGCTCCTATGCATCAACAATAGCCAAAACATGGAAAGAGCCTAAATGTCCATCACCTGATGAGTGGATCAAGAAGATGTGGTATATATACACAATGGAGTACTACATGGCAATGAGAAAGAATGACATATGGCCATTTGTAGGAAAGTGGATGGACCTTGAGGGTGTCATGCTAAGCGAAGTAAGCCAGGCAGAAAAGAACAGAAACCACATGTTTGCACTCATAGGTCTAACAGGAAAACAGGAGAAACCTAATGGAGAACCAGGGGGAGCGGAGGAGGGAGAGAGAGTTGGGGAGAGAGAGGGATGCAAAACTTGAGAGACTACTGAATGCTGAAAATGAACTGAGAGTTGAAGGGGAAGGAGGAAGGGGGGAGGGAGGTGGTGGCGATGGTGGAGGGCACTTATGGGGAAGAGCACTGGGTGTTGTATGGAAAACAATTTGACAATAAAATATTATGGGAAAAAAATAAATAAACATTAAAAAATACTCTATTTGTAAAAAAAAAAAAGGGGGGTTTATTTGCCCTTATTAAAATTTATGCTGAATATGGAATTCTAGGTTTACAATAATATTTTCTCATCACTTTGAAGATATTAATTCACTGCCTTCAGATTCCATTGTTGTTATCGGCAAGTCAGCTATAAATCTGTTATTTCTTGGAGATAATCTTTTAAGATATTTTATTTGTCTTTGGTGTTGTGTAGCTTCAATATCATATGCCTAATGGGGATTTCTGGTGTGTGTGCACGCACTTGTGTGTTTTAATTTTTGGGCTTCCTAAATTTTAGACTGATATCTTTCACCAGTTTTGGAGAGTTATTAGCTCCTACCTTTTCAAATACTGTCTCTGCCCCATCCTCTGAGTTGAACCCTTCTGCTTCTGGGATTGCATTAAGATGCATGTTAGACCTACTCGTTCATTGCATTTATACATTATATTAAAATGTTAGCTATTATATTAACCATTATTTTATTATAATGTAATATATAATATTAGCACTCTGTATGCTATGATTTTACATTTCTGTTTTTGTTACATTCTAAGTAACTCCTTTTGATCAGTCTTCTAGCCCATAAAATTTCTCTTTGTCTATGTCTAATATGTTAAAAGCCAACCTATACATTGAATGACTATTTTTAATTCCTAGTGTTCCATTTTATCCTTTTCAAAATATGCTTGATCTTTTTAAAAAGTTTTGTGATTCTTAACCTATTTACAAGTTTGCTTTTTATCCTTTAAATATAGTAATTATCTTGTAGTATATGAGACATACCAACCAATATCTGAGCACTATGAAGATTTAATTCTGCAGCTTCTGTTAGTTTGGCATGTGTAAAAACCTGTTTATGTATTTTGTGAATTTTTACTGAAGAATCACTATTCCTTTGAATTCTGTGAAAATATTTGAGGTCTGGTTAAAAGGAATTCGTCTAGAAGGGATTTAAGTTTATGTCTGCCACAATGTAATGTAATAGCAAATGTAACAGCAAAATTTATAAAGATAAAATGACAAATAGAGAACAGAGGGAAGAAAAGTGAGATCAAAGCTACTAACAGATACTTTGAGGAAGAAACCAAACTTGAAACCCACATAATTTGCTATATATGGTAAATTTTTTAATTTCAAAGATACAGAAAATAAACTATAGAATGAAACAGAAAAGACAAAACAAGCTACCTACCTATAAGACAATGAAGCAATATGTATATAATTTGGGGGTACCCAAAGATTGTAACATGAGAATTTTATAGCCAGTAAAACTGTTCATTTGTAAACAAAACAGAAAACAAGTTTTAAATCTGTAAGAGCTTAAGACAATTATTCAAGTCATTTTAAAAGTAACTATATAAAGAAGTTTAGCATCAAAATTAAGAAATTCAGGAAGATAAAATTATTATGTTATAAAGATTGTAGTAACCATTAAAAGTAGTTAAATATAAAGGTAAATCAATTGTGGATATGAAACCCACATTGTGAATAGCTATTTAATACAATCAATTAAATCCAACCCTTAAGCTTATATTAATAAAGACTATATGTAGGAGTATGGAAAATTGTATTTTACATGAAAAACAAAAGATATAATTCTCAGATTTGACAGCCAAAATTTAGATCAGATAATGTTTTTAGAGAATGTAAAAAGAGCTACTTATGTAAATAAAATAACATCCTCCATATCACTGGAGGAAAAAAAATACAAGATTTTATCCAAAGGAATAAAAAGAATAAAAGGAAACAAACACAAAAAAACCACCAGAAAACCTAAAATAACTGATTTAAGATCACACATCTCAGTTATTTCAAGAAATGTGTTTTAAAGGACAAATAATCTTCTTTTGTTACTTAAAAGATAAAACTTTTATCTTACTGGGCTGCTTGTCATGCTGGAACACAATTCCATTTTATTTTCTTCACGGAACAGGCTACTCTTAGAATTGTCTTGTTTGTTTATTGCCTGATGCACTGCACTAGAATATAAACCTCGTAAGAGAGGACTATGCTGTCTCATTCATGCCTGTATTGCTAGAACCTCAATAGATGGGTTGTATTAACCAGTGAATGAATGAATGACTAGAAATAAAAAAGAGTACAAATAAAAAAGGCAAACCAAACACCAGGATTAGAATAAAATGTCATATAAAAAATAACAAGAAGGTGCTTTTTAAAATATATAGAAGATATTTTGTTGTCGGAAAGATGGAATCCATAATTTAAAAGTCACAAATACTATTCCATCAAATAACAGGACCAACATATCTGACATATACAGAAGAAAACGAAAACAGAAATGCAGATAGACCTAGAATTACAACGATGATGAGTGGCTAATATACTTCTAATAATTTCTGATTAGGGAGATAAGACACAAGCAAGAACAGAATATTTGAATAATTTACCCTGTTGGCATGTATATTTGTGCTGTATATGTATTTAAATTACTTGGTACTCAACAGAGTATTTTCTAAGTAGACATATACTGGTCAGTCAAAATAATCATTACTAGAAAGTACTTAGTAGATTTCACTGGCAGAGAAAAATAAAAAAGCTTGACAAACTTTCTTCCCCAAAAGCTATTAGAAAAATGATTCATGGAATTGAAATAAAAATGGAATAGACATAAGTTCATTTAGATGGAAAAGAAATTTAAGTCTGGAAACCATTACTAAGACTGACCTAACATTTTTGTAAATGTCAGATTTATCTATACCTTCTAAGGAATACAATATCGAACAGACAAATCACGGGAAGCTCTCATAAGCATGAATGAGTGAACAGAATAATGGAAAAATGCTTTCTGAAGGCAGTATAGTTTGACAGAGCCACAGGTTAAAAAATGATAAATTTTCTGCATAAATTTTTCAGGATCCTGTGTGTGATTCTATGTGCTGCACCTTCAGAAACAATATGTGTTGTTCTGATGTATAATCAGTGTCAAAACGTTTGCATTGTGACAAGCACTGGGAAGGACATATAATAAAATTAGGTGAAATTTACTGTATAATAGAATAGACTGCTGAGCAACAAGGATGGAAGAAGGGAGTTAAGAAGCTACTATAATACTATAATACTGTATAATCCTATATATATATTATATATAATATAATACTATAATAATCCAGATAGGAGATAATATTTGCTTGAACTGAGGTGGCAGTGAAGGGGGTGAGAGGAGATGGATCTGGAAGGAGCTTAATGTATCGCCAATAGAATCTGCTGGTAGACTGGTTGTACGTATGAGAGATGGAAGGAGTCAGCAGAACTCCCAAGATTCACCCGGAGCAACCGGAAGGATACTGTTTCATCATTTGCATTTTATAGAGAAGGTAACTAGATATATTCCAAAGTTCACAGTCTTTCCACAATGCCCCCTCACTTAAGGAAAAAGGTAACTGAAATTATGTGCACAGAGCATCTACCATATGGATTATGGACTTTTCATTTTACAAATGATTTTTTTTCCCGCTCAATAATTGGTAATATGTCCCTGTATCACGAGATTTATTGTTCAGTGACATGGTGAAGCCTGAAAATGTAAAAAGGCTGGAAAGAGGCTAGGAAATTTATGGATGACAGAATTATATGAGGTTATCTAGGGGTTTGAGGGATACCTGGATAGAGCTCCACATTCTTGGGGCTGATGGCATGATGATAAATTACCTCCTTACAACCAGTGTTTGACAGAATGAGATGGGGAACAGACTTTCCTAAGATTAAGATGAAAATACTATTTTGCTATGGCTTTTAATTATTTCAAGTATTTTAAAAGGAAACTTTTAAAAGTAACCAGTAATACCGTAGCTACTTTTCAGTGAGTAAAAAATATCTTTAAAGCAGACACACAGAGTTGTGTTTTGGACATTTAGCACATATACAAAAGCACTCCAATTAGTTTTTCATAGTATAAAGGTTAATGGGCTCCAAGAAATGTATTTAATGTCTTCAACCTTTCTGTTTATATTTCTTCATTTGTCATGTTAACAAGGTGCCCCAGCAATACCAGCTGATTTTGCTGTTGTTGAGATAAAATATACTTTTCTTCTACTGTTCTTATTGGAAACATTACATTGGCCATCTAGAATTAATCTTCTATCCTGCTTTGTCTGTTTGTATAAACGTGTCACGGTGTGGTAATTCCCAAGAATTAGTGCTATTAAATCTGCCCGCCCTCCTGACATCTCTATTTCAGTGAAAGGTACTTCTCCTCTTTCTTCCCAGGCATTTTGACCCAGCCCCTTCCTGTCCTTCACCTCCATGTCAGGAGAGTTGCCAGTATCAAGAAATACTAACCCTGCGATGTGCCGCATGTGCGTAACCGCTGCCTTTTCCACTCCCAGTGCTAACAGTCCAGCGATGACTGGTCTTAATGAGCGCCTCTCCTACTGCACCTGCCCTCCTCTAGTCCGTCACACTGCACTTCATCTGGCAGCAGCAAGCCTGCTTCCCTTTAAGGCCCCACACTGGTTGTATCACTCTATCAAAACTGTATCGTTGCTTCAATTTTACAGCTGAACTAAGTATAAATTTTGCTCCCTCCTTTGAAGGCCCGCCACAGTGTGGTCCCAGGCTGCCTTTCCAGTCTCCGTTCCTACCACTTCCTTCACAAGGTCACTGCAACTCTAGCAAAACCAATCACTCTTCCCTGAACCTGCCTCCATTTTAGCAGCTTGATGGCTTTGCTTACCCAAAAACATTCCATCTTGTCTATCAAACTTTCCCTTTGGTCCGCTAGAATGCTGACCTGCCCTTCAGGTCCCGGCTCACATGCAGCTTCAGAGAAGCTTCTGCTGATGTCCCTGGATCAGTGTTATCCCTGTTTCTACTGAACACCCTACCCTTTGTTTATACAACACTTACTGGAGTCTGTAGACCCGAACAGCTTTCTCATTGTCAACTCTTGACACTAAGCTCCTAAGAAGGTGACAAGTGTGCTTTGCTCAGCTCTGAATCTCCCATGGTGGTAGGATGGTGTTCTGCACAAAGTCAAGTTCAAGGATCATCAGTGAGAAGTGTTAAAGAGTAAACATCTTAAAAGAGGCTGTTTTAAACTTCTCACTAAAAGCCATGAACATCCCCCCTTCACTTAGTAATAACAGGAGAGCAGTGGATATAACAGGACTTTTCTGGTCTCTTCAGTATAAATAGAATTTACATTATTGTGATTAAAAATCCTTTGTAAAATGGTGTCACAAAGCCATATCTGGGAAGAGAGGACTAGTACTAATCTGTTCCTTATTCGCTATTTAGTGAATAAGGGTAATAAGAGATGATATATTTGGATTAGAGACAGAAAGGAAATGGAGTTTTCAAGGGAGAAAAAAATTACAAAAGAAAAACCTGTTTCACAAAATGCAGTCTGTGGAAAACCTTTCAACTGAATGTCAAGATTAAGAAAAATCAATAAAACCTTTGAAACCAGAACTATGTGAAAGGGTTTTTAGGCTTGATGGCAAAATACAATGCTAGGGCTTCAAGAAAATAAAATCTTTCTCCAGTAACTGTAAGAGCAATTCTTCAATATTCAGGAGCCCCCATGGCCTCAAAATACGTGCAGCACAAATTGCTTATTACACAGATAGGGACAGTTAAGATTCAAAGGGCTAGCATTTTCAAAGGACATTTACCAAGGCTGTAATTAGTTGTTCTGGCAAAAACTGCACACACTTCTAATTGCACACACAATTGGCTAATTGTATCTTCAAAATAAAGGGTAAAGGGTTAATTGTATCCACATCTGGCCACAAAGAAAGAGGTTGTCCTTTGAAAATATGACATTACACTTAGATGAAAATTTGCATTAAACAACCATCCCTATTACTACTAATAATTATAATAATACCACATGCTTACAAATTAATACCTTTCATCATGATCCTGAAAACACTTTACAAACATTAATTAATCTCACAATACTCCTATGAGGTATGAAAAGGCTATTATCCCAGTGGTGTCAATGAGAAATATAGGAAAGTTAGGTAATTGTCAAAAAGCCACAAAGGGAATTGGAGTTCCTAGCCCCTGGCTCTGAACACAGGCCCAGGTCACCAGAGAGGTTCAATGGGGAGTCTGGTCCAGATAATTAGTAAAAATGAGGCTAAAACCAATGCAAAACTAAGTAATCAAACTTCGATAATCAAACTTCAGAATACTGAAAAGTGACCTGTGACTTAGAGACTATTTTGACTTCTTTTACTCAAAAGAACACAGAAAGTATCAAGAATGGAACTAATAAAAGGCATCCGTATCAGTAAAGTGAAGTTAAACTTTCACTACTTCCAGATGACATGATACTATACATAGAATACCCTAAACACTCCACCAAAAAAACTATTACCAATAATAAATGAATTCAGTAAAGCTGCAGGATACAAAACTAATACACAGAAATTGGTTGTGTTTTACATGTTAATAACAAAGAGGTAGAAAGAGAAATTAAGAAAACAATTCTAAAGCACCTGGGTGGCTCAGTCAGTTAAGTGTCCAGCTTCAGGTCAGGTCATGATCTCACAGTTGGTGGGTTCTAGCCCCACATCAGGCTCTGTGCTGACAGCTCAGAGCCTGAAGCCAGCTTAGAATTCTGTGTCTCCCTCAAGCTCTGCTCCTCTCATCACTAGTGCTCTAAAAAATAAATAAATGTCTCTCAAAAATAAATAAAATGTTGAAGGAAAAAAAACAAGAAAACAATTCCTTTTCCAATTGGAAACAATAACCAAAACAATAAGCTACCTGGGAGTAACTTAACCAAGGAGATGAAAGACAGACACTGAAAACTATAAAACACTGATGAAAGAAATCAAAGAAGACACCAACAAATGGAAAAAAAAGAAAATATCTCAGACCCAAAGCAGTCTACAGATTCAATGCAATTGCTATCAAAATACCAATAGCATTTGTCATACAACTAGAACAAATAATTCTAAAATTTGTATGGAACCACAAAAGACCTCAAATAAGCAAAGCAGTCTTGAGAAAGAAGAACAAAAATGGAAGTATCACAATCTCAGATTTCAAGTGATACTACAAAGCTGTAGTAATCAAAGCAAATACTGGCACAAAAACAGACACATAGATCAACAGAACAGAATAAAGAGCCTCGAAATAAACCCATGCTTGTATGACTATTAATCTATGACAAAGAAGGCAAGAAAATACAATGAGGAAAAGACAGTCTCTTCAATAAATGGTGCTAGGCAAGCTGGACGTTACATGCCAAAGAATGACACTGGACCCCTTTTTAAGCCATACACAAAAATAAACTCAAAATGGATTAAAGACCTAAATATAATACCTGAAACCATAGAAATCCTAGAAGAAAATGGAGGCAGTAATTTCTTTGACATCAACTATAGCTATGCATCTTTAGGAAAGGGAAACAAAAGCAAAAATAAACTGTTGGGACTGTATCACTATAAAAAGCTTTTACACAGTGAAGAAAACCAACAAAACAAAAAGACATATCTAGTAAGCGGTTAATATCCAAAATATATAAAGAATTTCTATAACTCAATATCCAAAAAATACTCTGATTAAAAAATGGGCAAAGGGGGCATCTGGCTGGCCCAGTCAGCAGAGCACAAGACTCTTGATTTCAGGGTCATGAGTTTGAACCTCACATTGGGCTTGAAAAAATATGGGCAGAGGACCTGAATGGTCACTTTTCTAAGATGGCCCAGAGACATATGAAAAGATGTCCAACATCACTCATCATCAGGGAAATGCAAGTCAAAACCTCAATGAGATATCACCTGACCCGTCAGAATGGCTAGCATTAAAACAACAAGAAATAACAAGTGTTGGTGAGGATGTGGGAAAAAACAAAACCTGTTGCAGCATTGGTGGGAACGCTAAGTGCTACAGCCCCTGTGGAAAACAACATGGTGGGGGTCCTCGTAAAATAAAAAATGGAAATACCATATGATCTAGTAATGCCACTACTGGGTATTTCCCCAAAGAAAACAAAAACGCTGATTTGAAAAGATATTATGTACCTCTATGTGTATTGCAGCCTTACTTACAATAGTTAAGACATGGAAGCAACCCAAGTGTCCACTGATAAAGGAATGACTAAAGAAGATGCGGTACACACACACACACACACACACACACACACACACACACCTGGAATATTACTCAACCATCAAAAAGAATGAGATCTTGCTATTTGTGATAACACAGATAGACCTAGAGGTCCTAAGCTAAGTGAAAGTGAAAGAAGTCAGAGAAAGATAGTGTGTAATTACACTTATATATAGAAAATAAACAAAAAACAAACTGATCCAAAACTACAGTGAACAAACCGTTGCCAGCTGAGGGGGAAATATAGGCTTCTAATTATAGAATGAATAAGTCACAAGAATAAAAGGTACACCATACGGGAAGTTGTGAATTATATTCTAATAGTGCTGTGTAGTGACAGATGGTAGCTGCACTTATGGTTTGCATACTATAACATATAAACTTTTTGAGTTACTATGTTGGACCCTTGAAACTAAGGTAACACATGTCAACTATACTTTAGTTTTTAAAAAATGAAACAAGGAGAACTTTTTGTTCTTGGTTTGATTTTATGATCAAATATGACAGATAATTTTAAAAAGTATATAGAATCATATAATGCATCCCCAATGAATGGACTTTCAAAAATATGTAAGGGAGTGGGGTGCCTGGGTGGCTGAGTCAGTTAAGCACCTGACTCTTGATTTCAGCTCAGGTTATGATCTCACAGTTTGTAAGTTCAAGCCCTGCCTCAGGCTCTGTACAGACAGTGTGGAGCCTGCTTCAGAATCTCTGACCCTCCCCTGCTCTTTTTCTCTCTCTCTTAACAAATAAACATTTAAAAAACATGTAAGAGGAGTAAATTTCTCCAAGAGAAGGTGTGGCTGTAGCAGCTGTGAGTTGAGGACATGCTAGACATAAAGATAGGAGGTGAGAGGCTAAAACAGTAAAAGTAATGTTATCTTAATTCTAACTATTCTGAATTGACATCAGATTACTAGTCATGAGCACCCAATTTACACAAGCCCAGATTATCTGGGCACACAGAGAATCCCCCCACTGATAGTACAGAGCCTGACACGGGGCTCGATCTCACAAATCATGAGATCATGACCTAAGCCAAAATCAGGAGGTGGACACTTAACTGACTGAGCCACCCAGGTGCCCCTGCTTTATTTTTTATAATTAAAAAAATATTCCTTCAGCCACTTCAGAAAATTGATGAGAAAATCTATATGCAGATACTTATATAAAGATATAAATATGCTCCTTTTCAATTCACTTATCTGGTGAAGACACGGTGCTAGAAGATACAAAGATGAGCAAGACACATTTCCTGATTTCAGAGACCTATGGTCTATGCATTCATTTATATTCACGTGAGTCCCAGTATATCTCTTCCTACAAAGGTGTTGAGGGAAGGTCCAGTAGAATAGAGAACATACTGAAATAGAAAGGGACAAGGAGAAGAGAAAACATGCTAAAAGCAGGACTGTCTTTCTACATTTCAAAGATGGTCCAAAGTTACTGGGCACCTGGAACAAAAAAAAAAAAAAAAAAAAAAAAAAAAA
>NC_043701.1:83696082-83919712 GCF_006229205.1 Suricata suricatta | reverse complement strand
CCTCATAGAGGTAAATAAAGATCAATATAGAGTGGGAGTGCCTAACACAGAGACTTGACTTCCGATGGGGGAACCAGGGAGAACAGTTACATTCTGGGCTGGGCTTGAAGGTCAGGGCTGACCTCCATTGCGGCTACTGCAGAAAGGGCATTCCACCCAGGGCCCAGCAAGCAAGAAGAGAGTTGCACAAGCTGGAGGCATGTCTGGGAAGTGGAAGTAATCGAATGCAGCCCTGGAGGGGCCTGGCAGGAGCTGCAGGCCCCCTGCTAAATGCCAGGCTCAGTTGTGTATGGTTCTGTTAAGTAACAGGTGACACTGGATTTTGACAGGGGGCGGAGGGTGGGAATACAACTTTTTCTTTCTTTTTATTTTTTCAACTTAAGCACAAAATTCTGACACCATGTAAGAAATATACCAGAAAGGCAAAAGTCATGAAAGCTCTGTAATAAATCAGATGAGGGATGAGAAGGGTCTGATCTCCGGTCCTGGCATAGGAGAGGTAAAGGAGAGGACAAACAAGAGACTCTCTGACAGGACTTAGTGAATAATTAAATGCAAGGAAAAAGGATGAGTCGTCCATGACTCAAGCCCTTAAATCCTACCTGACCAAGGACATCCAGAAGGCTGATACTGCACCTTTTTCTTATGTTTTATTAGGACTGGTGTCAACAAAATTAACATATGCCTTTACATTGTAAATATTTTTCATCATTGATATGGAGTATAGAGAATTAATTTTCAAAAGCGTATCAGATTATTAAATGTCTCTTTCTTTAAAATAAAAATGACGTGCTATTTCAGCCAGACCCATGGTATGGACCTAAAGCACTGTAGTTATATTTCTAGCTCAGGCCTCAGCACTTTTTTTTCTGTTCATTTACATTTATAGAAAGTGAAATGAGCATTAATTTTTTTTCAGAGATTCAAATGACCTGCACTCACTGAGTGTTTTTGTATACCTCTCCCACATTGCCACGGATAATGCAAAACTATGATCCATGCAGATGCTTAAAAATTACTTCCTGAATGAATACATTTAAAATTTGAAGTCAAGAGAATATAAAATAATAAAATAAAATAAAAATTCTAAGTCAAATAGGTTTGTTCCCCAAACCTAATCCGTTTTTACTAATAGACTACCTGTTAAATGTAGGTATGTAAGTGATGCTGTTCATTATATGACAATTTAAAAATTTTATCAAAAATGTATTTATTTACCCTTCTCACCAAATTTGGTGTTCTGAAAAATTGCTAGCTGCTGTATCCAAAGCCAAGTCCTCACTGGGGTTAGTATTAAGAATTGCCATAAACAGAACAAGAAAATGTTTGGTAGATATTGCAACGCACTTACAATGTTTCCTTCAAAAGTGGCATGACTATATGGTCCTTATAGAATTAGAAGTTTTACCGCATGATAATGGCCCATCTTTGTGTGTTGATGGAAAACCACTGATTTTTTAAATCTACTTATTATTATTAATGAGTGATCTCCTAATCACAAACAAAAGAGAAGTCAAACTTTTGAGATTTGGCCTTTAAAGGCCTAGATGATCTGTGTCAACAGACTTTGAAACGTGATTCCCTCTGACTTGGTCAGTGACTCCTGAAGAGTGAGAGTTTGGGCCGCTGGTTATGCAGGTGCTGAGAAGGGTCACTGGGATGCTGGGTTTCAGGAGGACCTCATGGGCAAAATGGCAGGCGAAATAGGGGGCAAGAGAGGCCCGGGGCTATCTCCTTTCTTTTCTGGGTCACAGGCTTTAGTGGCAGCCAAGCCCTGGCGCGTGCAAGCATGAGAGTGCGCACACAAACCTAGGGGTCGGCTAGGATGAGGTCCTGAGGACTGACCTAGTTGCAGAACTAGAACCTCAGAACTAGGGGCTCTGGACGCCTGAGTCAGGACTGGAGCTCCTAATTCTGACTCATTGACTTAGCAGTTGAGTGTTTACATGGAGTCTTCTGCATCCGAATTCAAGTTTGAGTTACATATTAGCTAAGAGGCTTGGGGCGCCTGGCTGGCTCAACAGGCACAGCACGAGACTCTCCATCTCTGGGATGTGAGCTCAAGCCCCATGCTGGGCGGGGGGCCTACTTAAAAACATTGTAAAAATTTTTTCTATAAAAAAAAATTTAAAAGGCATCTTACAGCAAAATCTATTATAATATTAACTACAATAAGCTAATTTTCAGTTTTAACTATTTTTTATTCGAATTGATTCCAAAAAGACAAAAGATAACAGATTATTTGCCCTAATTTGAATTTAAGATCACTAGCTGTGTATCAGCGGGCTGTTTCCCTTCCTTCTTCATTACAGGTAGGTATGTATCGTGGCCATATACCCAGCTGACACTGCCCAACCATCCTTACTGGTAAAGACAGCCAAGTGAAAGCTACTGAATCGGGTGTTTGGAAAAGCTGTTTAAAGGGGGTTTGCTTTTGCCTCAACCCCCTCCTTCAATTGTTGGTGATGCATCAGCCATCTTGCAATCAAGAGGCCACCTCGTGTATGAAAGCCACTCATTAAGGGTGGTGAAACAGGAAGGCAGAAGTCTAGGGCATTGATGGTATCGTGGAGCCACTGTACGAGCCCTCAACTACGGAACCCAGGACATTGTTCAGTGGGAAAAACCAAACCCTGATTTGTTTAAACCACCAGTTTATGATTGTCCACTACAGGCAATCAAAGGCAATTCCTGATTCATCCACGTATATACACATTACAGGCAGCACCTAGGTAATACTATTTGAGGGGAGATTAAAAGATCCCTAGTTTTTTCAAACACGCTTCCCCCCACCCTTGGTATTATGAAGTATACACTTACTACAAAGTGTATCATGCCAGGATCATTCTTTGGAAATAGGGGTTAAAAGAATCTGTTAAAATGCAAATGTTATCTGAGAAGAGTTACCCTTAAAGCTGTTGATATAAATGAATATCTCATTATGAACTGATTTATTCATTAACTTTCATGATTGGGTAGGTCCCAAAGGGATGGAGCATAGAGATAGGTAAGTTTGAGGACTAGTCCAGAAAAGGAGCAACGTCAGGCTACTATAATAAGAATCACTTCTTCCTTGTCTAGTACCACCCCCCTCACCTCAGCTCCTGTCCTCCATCCCGTGACACCATTCCCACCCCAAAGACATCGATGGGCAGCCTTAGGGGGAGAAATCACAAGAAACAAAGGGAGATACAGAACCTGAAGGCAAATTTCTATTTCTCCATTATGAAAGGCTTCCCACGACCGTCCTTCTGTATGGGAGTACTTTATTTACCTGATGAAAAAACTCCATAGTTAGTTAACTAATAACAGCACTGGTAGGTTAGTCATTCAGCTGATAACTGAGTCACTTTTCTCTCCACCAATGGCTGTCAAAGAAAGGACAAACTGTGTCAGAGAGCAGCTAAAGCATGGGACCAGGTCAGTGGGACTGGATTCACCTAAAGTCTGATCTAGTGGATGGTTGATCATTTCAGGAACTCAAACACATCTCCAAATGCTTGTTATTTTCCAGGCTCTGTGCTAGAAACCAGAGATCTGGCAATGATGATGATGATGTATTATCCTCAGAAAACTTACCAAACTTCTATAGCACAAAGGTGAGTAAACCATTGCAATACATTGTGGTGTATGTGATACCACACGTGTAGGCAAAAGCTGAAGTAGGAGAACAGAATTCGCTGTAAGGATAGGGAAGTGTGATCAGGGAAAGCCTTCCAGAGCAAATGATGCCTATACAGGATTTTCAAAGATGAACAGGATTTTGCTAGGGAGATAAAAGGAGATATGCATTCCGGTCAGAGGGAACAAAGCACAAAAAGCTGGAGATAATGAAGTGTGGCATGTTTGGAGCATTTCAAATATTTTGTTATTTCTGTAGCATCAAGTGCTGAGGAAGAAGTAAAAGAAAGGGAATTAAGCAGAGCCCAGATCAGGAAGGGCATTGAATGCCATGGTAATCAGTGTGGACTTTCTCTGCTAAGTAGTCACTGAAGCAGACTCTGGTAAGATTGTGGTGTGGTAAGATTGATGTTTCAGAAAAATTGCTGCTAGCTGTCAGTCTGGTAGGGAACGAGGCTGGAAGAAGAATGTCACCTAGGAAACCTTAGTAATAATGCAGATGACGAGGGAGGAGGACATGCGTGCTGAGTGGTTCTTCTCAGCATCCTGTTGTGGAGGGCAAGGCAGGAGAAGGGAGAGCATAGGGAAGTTAAAAAAAATCTTTCACTTGGATGGCAGGGTTCACTTTGGAAGAGTCACTTTCCACCTGCCCTCCACACTTATGAAATACACGGATATGCATGTTCTTTCTGAATTCACTTTTTTAAAGTTTTTAAAATTCGCTTGAGAGTTCCTACTAAATGAACCCAAAACAGGCAGTTAAGGAGGAGAATCCAAATTCTGCTACAGGAGGCCTCTCAGCTTTCAGAGTCGGTGTTATCACTTTGTAAAAGCACTTTCTCCTTTTTATTAAAATGAACAGTAGGCAAGATGAGAATAAAGTGTGCCCCTCTCTGGCTCCCCTCTTATATAAGTGGATAAATAAGAAAACATACTAGAAGCACTTTGAGCTTCAAAGATTTGTACTAATATCATGATATCCCTGAGTACTGGTTGTGGTAGGATGATCGCAGTCAGCATTGTGCAGAACAGCCCAGCAGAGAATTAACCTAGCTCTCCAGTTCTTTGACTTAATAAGAAAGTTTACGGTTATGGTGACCAGATCACATATAGATGACTTTTGTAGTCTAAGTATGACCCAAATATTGCATGGGATAAAAAAATACACTGCTTTGTATTTGAAATTCAAATATAACTGGGCTTCATCTGGAAGTACCTACTTGTGGTAGTACCTTTCCTTAAGAGGAAAAAGTTGGTTCAATTAATAACCTATTTATCTTATTTGTGGCATTTTGGCTTTTTTTTTAATGCATTAGAAAATGCTTTTGCTACAGATGAGGGAATAATGAAGCCCAAAACAAAAATTACTAGTAAGTTTTAAAAACCTTCCCAGCAATACTGGAACTCTCTTAAAAAGTGTGCTATTTAACACACTTTACACATTAACATATTGTAAGTACTACAACTTCAAAGACGACAACTATTTCTAAAGAGCCAACAGTCCATAAGAATATAGAGGCGTAAAAACTTTTCTAAAGTAGCACTTAAAAAAATTAACAATACTTTCGTGATAAATGACAAAAGAGACAACCCTTACCACCAAAAACAATTTTTTTCACGCTCACAGGAGGTCTTACTAATATGTCCTCAGTTAACTGCCCAAAAAAAAAAAAAAAAAAAAAAAGGATGACACCGCCATCTTTGAATCCAGGGCAAGGTGGAAAGCCCAACTGTCCAAATCTGGGAATCCTGCAGCATTTACACTAAAGAGTCGGGCTATTTTTTATGCACTTTCAGCTCATTTTATTACTTCCAGACCTCTGTCCTCATTAAGACACAGATATCAACTGGGAGCTGCTTATAAAATAGATACTAAATAGTCTGTCTGCTGGTGAGATACAGACCTCCACCTTGCATGCATATCAGCTGGAAAAAAAGAGCCCTTATTCATCAAATTTAAAAAGCGCTCTCTCATTTCATGCTAATTGTATGGTCCTTTGGATGATGTATAAAAGATTGCCTAAGATGAAAGGCGTTAAAAAGAAAACTACCAATCTTGAAGGGTTTTTTTTGGAACAAGATTAACGTATTACTTTTTTAGAGAAAGTAAATGACTGACTAATTCAAATATTACATTTATCTTCACAGAATGATCTTTATAGGTTTTATTATTACCAACGCCCATTCAACAGCCTCTCTGCCTAACATAATGTGACCTCATTCTAGTAATCTCAGCACTCCAAAACGTTTTAGGGTGGTGTCAAACAGTTCATAAATTAAAGAATTAAAAATAAAGTACACACAGCTCTTCTATGATTTTTTCCCCCACAAAGGAAATAGTTAAACCTCACTGGAAAAGAGAGGCTGATTATTAATAAATGCCTGTTTCCCAGCTCTTACTCCATGCAGGCTCTGCTTCTGCTGGTTTCTTATAAAAGCACAATATGAAAAATTCATTTTTGGTTATAGATATTATCATCAGTAGTAATGATATAATAAGTGACAGAATATTAGTCAAGGGTTGTAAATAAGGTGATAAGCCATAGTAACTTATGACATACCATCATTTATGGTACATGGTAATATATGATATATGAATTGGGTCTTTGAAAACCTGAGTTTAGATTTATGTTACTATAAATATCAACCAATTATTAACGACGACGTCAAAGCCCTCAGGGGAAGAGAGGTGGAAAGGAGAGAAACAGTAGGTGCAGTTCATTCACTTATGCTGCGTGACAACAAAGAGGCGTTTATTCCTTCCATAACTATCTATCGATTGCTATCAGTCAACTGAATGGGGTTAGCAATTCCAAAGAAAAGCTGCTTCAACCTGCAGCCCTTGCACAGAGTAAAAGAATAACTGGGCTTCCCAAACTGCCCCCAAAATGGACTCTTTAAGAGGTTAAAATCTGAATCAAATATGCTGCTAATAACCAATATTAACTATCCATATTAATGATTTTTTTAGCCTAGCAGATGAGCATAACCGACTAAAATTTAAGGCAAACCACATGTGATTTTCAGTTTTCAGTTAACCATAGTAAGAAAGTTAAAAGAAAAAGGTGAAATTAACTTTAATATTTTTTCAGCACCATCTATCCATAATATTATCATAACAGCATGTACACAATGTAAAATATTGAGATACTTGCCATCTTTTTTTCATGTCAAGTCTTTGAAACCCAGTATATACTTCTAGCACATCCGAATTCAGAATAGTCACATTTCAAGTGCTCGATACCTATATGTGGCAAGCAGTGACTACATTCAGTATACTTAAAATTTCACAAACTTAAAAAAAAAAAAAGCCTCATTCTTAATTACTACCTAATGTTTTCCTGAGTCAAATCTTAAGGCACTAGAGAAGTTACTTGTTCTTTGTGTTAATGAACACAGTGAAAACACAAACGATACCACTGAAAACAAGGATTGAATCCTAAGAAGGTCATGCTCAATTTTCAGTAGTAACAAGTATTTATATATTAAACTACTTGTTTTTCCTGGCCCCATTTCTGATCCTGCCACCAATTTCAGGAGTTTTATTTTTTTCTTGGAGGATCTAATGATTGTCCACATCACCCTACAGTCAGCAAAATAGCCACATCTTTACCATTCAGTCTTGAACAAAGTTGTGTTCCAAAGTAGTAAATTATGTAATTCCTAAATGCGAACTGGTTTATGACTAATTGGTAAGAATCATGGAGTTTCCTCATGAAAAGAGTTCCAAAAAATCAAGAAAAGAATAACTAAAAACAAATGACTATCAAAATACACTAAATTCCAGGCTAACAAGCTCTTGGCCCTTATGAAATTACAAAAGACAGCTTAAGGGCTTGCATACTAAACTGAAACCCAATAGACCATTTTAAAGAGCTGAGGCACGGATGATCATTAGTAGAAAAACAAGTGACAGAGAGGTGCCAGTATTTAATCCTCAAATCTGAACATTAAAAATTTGAAAGGCATAATATTTTTTTAAACAAAATCAATGCCAGTTCATTTTTTTGTCACTCATTTATTGTTAGACAATTTTAATCTCAAGTTTGGGTTTTGATTTGACTGACAACTGCAGGCAATATATTAGGAACCAAACCCAAAAAATTAATAGAACTATAAATTCCATAATCAACACCTAAAAAAATGAGATGCATACAGAATAGACCTTTAAATCACATATGAGATTAACACATAAAAAAAAGAAAATATTCTCAAATTATGCTTTTATTTATAATTCATATGTAATTTAACCTTCTACTTCTCATAATAGATCATTTTCTGATTTCATGCTCTCCTGGGGCACTACCTTTCTGAATTAGTAAAACTCATGAACACATAACTTGTTAAGGAAAACAGTAGTTAACTGATTCATTTGGTTAACTGATGGTTGGCCCTAAAATTGGCTTGAGTGACAATTACCTCTGAAAAACACAGTTAGAGCCTCCAATCCTGGGCTTCAGTTATGGTCAACTGTCTTGTATGATCTTGCAATGATGAACTTTTATAAGTGCAATACATTTTTTTTAACCACAAATCTTCAACAAATCTTTTAACCACAAGAGTAATGACCCAGAATTTTTCAGACACAGAGAGCAATGTTGAACAGAGCTTTGGCCAAAATAGGTGTTCACAAAGTATTTATTGAAATAAAGGAAATGGCCTGATAGTTCAAATAGGCTCTTTGGTAAGAAGCTGGGGAATTATAATGTATTAATCAGGCTAATCAGGTTTTATTTAGGCAGTGAGAAAGATGTCAATGCCAAGTTACTCATAGCATGTTTTGGTGACTAAATAACCTGAGGCCAGACTCTGAACCCACTTTTTCCTTCAGAGGAAAACTGACTAAGTTGAAAGCCCACAGTACTGGTTTTGGTTCTCAATGTCAATAGGCATGAGATAAAGGTTTAAAGAAAAAAAAAAACAAGTAACACCATGGAGATTTATCCAACCAAAAATGGTACACCTCCTTCTGATCTACTTCAGTGGCCCTTGGGCACAAGTTTGGCTTCTGCCTGGCATGGTGAGAAACTCTATGAACCACCATGGGGCAAGGCCAGGTCAAGACGGGACACATGCCTCAGACATGTCACTGGATTTTGTCCTGTAAGCAGCTGAAGAGCCCCTGATGCCATCAGGCGAGGCAGCTCCGTGGTCAGGTCTGTGGGCAAGTGGACTGAATGACGGCAAAAACTGAGGAGTGGGAAGTCATTGCAGAAACTCTTCTCTGCAGTCCCTGTGAGAGATAATAAACCCTAAATGACTGCAACTGCAGTGGGGAGGGAAGGGAAAGGGCAGGTGAGGTAGAAAGAAAATGATTTGGTGACCACTGGGTTGAGAGGGGAGGAAGAGGAAGAAAAAGCCAAGGATAATTCCCTGGCTTCCGACCTGAGAAGATACCACTCTCCATGTTCCATGATTCTATCAGCCTTCAATTTTGGATTCTGGCTTCCTGAGATTGGTCACTGCTGCTTTGCCGTATTCTCTTTGTCCTAAAGAATGTCCCTAGGTGCTACTGACTCTAGAGGCAGAAATGGAGGCGGCAGCCACCACGGGAGTGGTGGTGAGGCGAGGGAAGCACCAGCCTCATCTATATACCCTTCAGCAACCACCAGCAGCAACCCTTTATGTCATGCTCACTGAATTCTATACACAAATAATCAGGTCAAAATGTAGTTATTAACAGACCCCAGTAGGACAAGGCACTAAAATAAAAGCCTTGTGCAAGAGCAGGATTCTTGAGAGTTATACAGGAAAGCTATGCAGGGCAAAGCAAAGATTTTGTGGTTCCATTACTGTCACTGATTTTGTGACCTTGGGAAATTGATATTCTTGACACTTGACTGCCTCCTCAGTGAAATATATAGATAATAGAGCCTACCTCATCTGTAAAAATTAATGAGATAGATATGTAAAATTCCTACCAGCACCATGCCTAACTTATCATAGATTCAAAAAATAATAATAAAATAAAAATGCTTCTTTATTTCCCATCCCCTTTGACTACTCAAAGACCTCTAGCCTCCAAATAGAGTCTAGTTATTACCAATGGGTATTTCTCTCTACATACCTCAATCTCATCCATACTGATGTCTATCGTGAGAAAAATGAAGCTACGAAAAGCAAAAGAGGATGATATCTATATCAGAGACTGTTGCAGTCTATCTGGTATTCATCTTTCCTTTCCTCCTCATTAAGGAATGATGATTTTGCTGGGGACAGCAAAGTACTAAGCTCTAAAACATGTCCCAGGCTCCACTGCCATTAGGGGTAGCCATGTGACACATTAGGGCCAATAAATCTTGCTAGAGAGGTTTTGGAAAGTTTTTGGTCACAGGAACTTTTTTTTTTTTTTTGAAAGACAATGCATACACACATGAGCAGGGGAGGGGTAGGGAGAGAGAGAGAGAGAGAGAGAGAGAGAGAGAGAGAGAGAGAGAGAGAGAGAGATCTGATCCCAAGTAGGCTAGGCTCTACTCTGTCAGTGTGGAGCCCAACTCCAGGGCTCAATCTCAAGCACCATGAAATCACAAACTGGGCCAAAATCAAGAGTGAATGCTTAACTGACTGAGCCACCCAGGCCCCCCTGGTCACAGGCACTTTTATTCTCCCCATCACCATCCTTCCTTTCCCCAACTTCCTGGATGGAGCTGCAACAGCTATCTTGCAAACCATGAGGAAAAGATCAAGATTCATAGGACACTGGCCTTGATATACTTGAGTTCCTAAAACAATGCCTCCACCACCTTCCAAGAGACTTGTCATTACAGGGGACAAATAAAGCCCTAAATTTAAGTCGCTGCCTTTTAGGTGTCTTTAACTTTCATCTGGGCACAATATAATCCCTTTAACACTACTTTGGCATGATTTTCAAGGCTTTGGCCATAATTTCTTTCCAACTGAAAAACAGAGGGTCTAGTATATGTCAGACACAGTGCATATAGACATAAAAATAAAAATTACATATTTACTCCTCTAATTCTTACAGGAACCCTGCAAGTTAAGGATTTCCACTCTCATTTCACAGCAAAGGGACATGAAGACCTAAGAGGCTAAGTATTATCAAAGGTGCCATACTGGTATGTGGTAAAGCCAAGATCCAAGCGCCAAGTCTGGTGCTGGAGTTCATGTTCTGGCAGCTATGCATGCTACTTCAGGACTTCTGTGAATCTACTGTGAAGAATGACCCCGAAGACAAGGTCTCTAAATCAGGTAGTCACTCTTCCTAGGTCTTCCATACTTACGTCTAAAATCTGGTAAAACATCTACAAAGGTGGTCTGGAGCATGAAGGAAAAATGTCTGGAGAAAGAGGCCACAGAATGGTTGATGGAGCAGCAGTGCAGGTTGCAGGGGCCTAAGGTACCCTCTGCCTGGAGGCAGCTGGACAAAGTTGCTGATCTGGAAAGAGGCTCTTTTTACCTCTGTTCTCCAGCCACTAACAATCCTGAAGAAGTAACACTGACTGGAGATCAATGTGTGCGCCTGAGGCAAGGGAGAGATGTTAAGTAAGTGCCCTAAGTCCATATCCTCACAGTAAAAAGCTCATATATAATCTTATCACATGTTTAAAAAAAATAAAGGAAATTGAAATTGTTTATGTGTGCATATAGATCTCTTATAACCTAGTAAGGTAAAAACCACACAGAAAAGGTAGACTTATTTTATAGAAGTACTGCACAAATATATGTGTGCAAATTTTAATGCTTTTCTCCACACAACGAATTAAAACAGCCCAAAAGATTCAAAATAAATTGAAAGATCATGCCCAGGAAAAACACAGGAGTCTTGAGAAAAGGAAAATAAAGTATGAGGATCATATCCTCCAAGGTCCTAAATAATTACTAAAACTGAGCTGTAAATTTAGGTTTGAGCTTCCGCCTGCCAAAGGAAAATAGAAAAAATGATGAGGTACACAATTCACAATGTCCCTGAGAAAAGGGAATATGACCACCTCAGGAGAAGTAAAATATTTTCTACTGATACAAAAGCACTAAGAAACCAGAAGACCTGAGTGGGATTTGACGCAGGGGAGACTCTGTGATGTAGTGGACAATGTCTTAGTAACTTCTTCGTAGTAAATGTAGTGTATTCCACACAAGTTTCTCACAGAGTTATTCAGTCAAGCTGAAAAACCATTCAGGAAAGGCAATCTGTGCAGGAAGAAGGCAATGAGATAGAAATATATTCTCATGGACTAGCTGGATCTAGTGGTAATCTACCCAGAATATCTAGATAAACAAAAAGCATGTTCTCACAATCAGTCTCCAACCAAAACCAGCCTAATAAGTAGGATCATACGATAGTTTGCACACTCTTTTCAGTTCAGAAGGTCTGAGAAAGTTTTCACAGGCGTTTTATTACTATGGAACGGGCAGTCCATTATCACTGTGCTCTTAGGTATATAGTTTATGCCAGCCTTCTCTCCTTCCCCAAGTGTCATAATGCAGAAAAATGTAGGTTGTTTTTACTAAAAAAAAAAAAAAAAAAAAATTATGGTTTTTGGTTTTTACATTGGAAGTTTCTAGTACATATACTTTGTTATATAACTGGTATTAGAGAATTTATGATTTCTTAATTTAAAAGTAATGTGTAAAAGGCACGTTCCTAAGGATAGGACATCCCAAAAGTGGACATTAAACAGTCCTTGAATGGTGGAAATTGATGTTAATTATTGACCAGGGTAGAGGAACACAGAAACTAGTTAAAAAAAAAAAAAAAAAAAAAGGACATGTAAGGAGCAGTGCCTACTAGGTCTGCAAAGAAATGTAAAAATCAATGTAAATTTAGCTGAGCTCCACTAAAGTGTACTTTTTTTTCTCTATCTTCATATTGGTGCACCCTCATAAGCATATTTACAACAAGAATCCAAACTAAGGCACAACGGAGAATATTCAGAAAATGCCAATTAGACCAAATACATATCTGCATGCTACTTTTCCACTGCAAAAGAGTCAGATGAAATGTGTCTTTCAAAAAAGAATCTGGTTGTATGAAGACCACATAAATACGGCTGGGCTTTAATTTAAACTCCCTATATAGTCACAAGAAGTTACAACTGTAACATGAACCGAAGGAGGAAAAAATAAGGACCATTTGTTCCTAATTAAAAAACAGGGGATTAGAAAAAAAAAGATGGCTATGGGAAATAGGGAACAGTTGTTCTCCCAACATGGCCCTCTCACCCTGCTGATTTTGTGGTTTTTAAAACTATAAAAGTGGGAAAACTGGAAAAATGACAAAATGACTACCAATATATAAACAGAATGCCCTATCTGCTTCTTAAAAATAATGTTTTCTAATTTGGAGATGGAGAACTAGATTCGCTAAGCAAAGAACCAAGTATTTCCACATTTTGGCTCTCCCTCCTCCACGTATCGAATAAACACACACTGGATCGGACGCGGCTCCATGCAACATGGTGACAAGGTTCCAGGTCTCTGATTCTAATTGCAATCAATTGCAATAAATCAGCAGAGGAGGTGGGCGGTTCAAGTTGGATAACTTTAACAAACTAAGATCGGTGAAGTTACATAAATATCATTGTGGTCACTTTAAGCTACCTAGCCTCATCAAGCAGAGCTAGGAAAGCAGCAGGTTAGCGGGTTTCTGGCAAGGAATAATTGGCGCTGAGCAACACACTGTGTACATGAGCAGAAACATTGCGAAAAACTCCCATTACTGGCTTACCCACACCATATGTGCATTTTGGATAGAAGCAGGGGCCGCTCTCATTCTCCTCACATAGTTTGGCCTTACCGACTAGGATGAATGAACATTATGTTTCAGTGTGCTACTTAACCCCAAAGGAAACCAGAAAACACCAGAATTGTGACCTTTCGAGTTACAATTTTTTTTTCCAGTGGAACTGAAATTAGGACAAAGATGGAGTGGGAACAAAAATACAAAATTTGAAGTTCTGGAGAAGATCTTTACAAACTCTGATAAACATGCCTCCAGTTAATTCATCTTGCCAGTGTTTTGGGCAATCAACAACCTATGCTAATCTGGTGGTCAAATATAAAAGCCAAGTTTATAGATTTAAAGAAATAATGAAGTGTTTTAATTGTTCTTTACCAGTGGCCCAAGACAGACCTTAGAAGAAGGATTTTGGAAGTTGTTTTTTGCAGTTTGATAATTTACCAACAAGGACTGTTGAACTATTCCTTTCTAAAAAGCAGAAAAGCTTAATCAATCGTTGACTAAAATCTTCATTATCCAGATCCCCACCTTCCCATCCACACCCCCCATACACTTCTACCCCACCCCCATCATCATAGTAGTAATGCAAAGATTAGCATTTGGTGGCAAAACTGCAATTCACTTTCCAAAGAGGTAGAGAGCCAGGACTACCGGGAAGAAAAAAAAAAAATCTCACATACCACATCTAATCCACCTACTTCATGACTAAGAATCAAGTTGAAGAGAACCTCAGCAACTTCTCATAGATCAGACGTTTGGTGAGCAGAGCAGGCCTCTCAAAATGTGCTTTTTACTATATTATGTTGTGCAGTAATTCAAATGAAAATAAAGATTAGAAAAATGCTCTCTACAAAATCTTCCCAAAAGGAGGATCAACACATTAAAGAATTAAATTTACCAGTTAAGTGACTGGTAATCCAACTATACTCCCTTCCCAGTAAATCAGATCTTTGAAAGCATTTTATATCAGAGGAAACAAAACAAAGATCCTTGCACTCATATGATAAAATTATATTCATTATTATAAATGGAGAAATTAATATCCTCAACTAAGAATCTCATCATAGAAAGAAGCAAGGTTTTTCGACAAATACATATTTCAACGAATAGCTTGTAACATGTTTCAGGGGGAAATAGGACTTTATAGCCAATACAATGACCTTGACAGGTTGATCAATGAGAAAAGTTTGGGCCATGTGACTTCCAATGAGATGTGAAGAATAACCTCCAAGTCACCTCACTTTTCTCCCTGCTGGAAAGACCCCTGGGTGAGAGGACAGATGTTTTGACAAATCGTGATCAGATGTGGTGCTCTGTGATCAACTAATTAAGGGATCTTAAACCTAAATGAGCCAAAGCAGAAAAGTACCAACCTATCTCTTAAAGATCATCCTCAGTAGCCTGCTCCATTGTTTTTATTGCCATATAAAATAGTTCTTCTATTAAGCAAAAACTCCCCTTCAGTGAATAGTTTCCTCATCACTGACCTTACTATCATTTAAAAAAGAAGATACACTCATTATAGACAATTGGAAAATAACAACATTGGAAAGAATGATTTAACTCCTCTATCATCCCAAAGGCAACACCTCTTAATGCTTTTATGTCCCACACCATCTTTTTCTGCAGTTTTTACACAGCAGCAATAATACTGTATATACAATTTTTATTTCATATTTTTGACTGAAATTATGAGACCGAGTATTTATATTTTATTAAAGACTAAATCCTAAATTGCATGTATGAAAACTGAAAAACACTCCATTGAATGAATTGCCATCTTTTTTTTGCATGTAGAACTTCTTGTGGATTGAAAAGACTATTTTCTTAGAATAGAATCCTGGAAGTGGAATTACTGTCAAAGGATATTAATGTCTTTATGGCTCTTGATACTTATTGCCAAAATGCTTTCCAAAAATGGTTGTACCAATTTAAACTACCTTCAACATCAATGCTCATTATGCCTGTGTTTGGACTATGAATGTCTTATGAGAATAAACAGTTTCATAATCATCTTTATAACCCCAGTACTTTAAATTAATAACTTAGGTACTATGTTATACTAGAATATACTAGAAAATTCTTAAAGCCCAAATCCTGACATCTGGTATAGGAATGTATGCTGTTCTTAAAGCTCTTTTTGAGAATCGCTCGCCTTGGTCGGTCTCCTTTTTCCTGCACCACATGACCGCGATGCTTTTCTACACAGAATCCAGTTTTTAATGGGATAATCTTACTCCTCTTTTAAGAAATGATAGCCAAAGTCTACATCATATGAAATCTACAAAGCCCAAGGATATTTTCACTCATTTTAATGACTATCTGAAATTTAAAAAAAAGGAAATTAGTCCCTATAGAGTCGGAAGGCTCCTCCAGTTCTGTTAAAAGATTTAAGGGAGGCACAAAAACACATGAGAAGAAACGTGGACATGTTTCATTAATATGTGCGTTCCATGCCTGTTCAAACAACAGAAAAAAAAACTTATGTTTCCTAAATTACTGAACTGTGAATTCCACATGTAACTCAACTATTTTCAAATACACAAATAAAAAAACACAAATCCACTGTACTACAGTGGAAATGAGCTGAACAAAGTCGCCCAAATCTTTGCTATCCAAGGAGTCTAGTATTATGCGCTTAACAATTTTAGCAAGCATTTGGTTGTTGCTATCTCAATTACTGTTCTGCAAGTGCTGTCTATTAAATTTCCTAGCACAAATTGGCTGTAAGATTGTTTTAGGTCGTCATTAAGAAATCTATATTAAATATGCAATAAGCTACTACGGTTAAACAGAAGTTGGGGGGATATTAGTGTCACAGTTTATTATAATAAATAATTTTTGTGTCTTCTGTCAGCATAACCACAGTAGCATCTCAATACCACCAGCTGATAATAATCTTTATAAATCCTACTTTGCAGCGATACCATCTGTTAGTTATTATTTTATATGTGTCTCCATATGCATATGTGAATTAGTTGTCACTCAAGACAAATATATAAATAGAAGTGTGGTTTTGTGGGGAGATTTTTATTGGCTTGTTTTTGTGTTTTGTTATCTTTAGGCCAGTGAACTAAAGAAAAACATAATTCCTCAGTGTTGGAAGCCAAAATTAAATTCAAATTTTAAAATAATTTTTGGAGTACAAATAAATTTAAGTTCAATACACACTTAATCTAAAGTATCTATTAAAACTAGGTTGAAATTAAGAGCTACCAAAACTGGATATGATTCAAGAAACTGAAATTTATATATTCATTGCTCTCAAAATATACCTACAAAACCAAAAAAGAATAGGCCCACTAGCATTAATATGGTTCCAGTTTTCACAATACAGAACACTTTCCATGACTGAAGATTAGAAAATAATGACTAATTACTTGCTTACCTGTAATGTTTATTCCCTGAAAAGATGAGTCATAATGGCAAAAGCTCAAAACAGGGTCCCCCATGAATCTGTGGGTTTATCCCTCTGAGCTGTAAGTAATAGGCTCCTAGACTGGCAGAAGGTACTAAGTAGCTGTAACATCATTACAACTCATGACCAAAATTTACCCAGAAAGGCAACGAGAAGAGAGGGGAAAAAAAAAAAAAAAAAAAAAGGAACAGAAGGAGGTGGATAATCCTCCAATTGGATAATTAGTTCCAAATTACAACTCTTTCCCCAAGTGCTAGAGTCTAATGACTTTAATTTTAATAAACCCAAACATCGGTTTACAGGAGCTTAAGCTCTACACACCAAAAACATGATGAATGCAGCTCCAAGTTCCTGGTGGCTCTTCAAAACAGAGACTAAAGTACAACCTGAGAGTAACCTCGGTGATGACCAGATGGTCTGATACTTCTTTACGTTATGCTATTTTAGGTGATGATACTTTGGGATCATGTAGAGGGAATGCCAAGGCAGAAACAGAAGTAACTAACGACATCACTGAAAGGAGCCCTAAGATATTTAGGGAAGGGGACTGAAGACAAGTATACTGAGAAGTTAATGTTTTTCTGAAATGAATGCCGTATTATTTTCAGTTCACAAAGTAAAATGTCCCACTAATTAACGCAAATAAATATGCTGCCTTTCATAGTCTTCTGTGTAAATGTACCAACATAGCTCACAACCCAAATCTGTAAAAATTCACTTATTGATGTCCAAACCGCATCCCCTTTTTACAAATTATATTCTGCCCAGATGCTAGAGTCACGATGTTGGGAGAGAGCTGTATTTGGAAACGAAACACATTTTTCACGTATACTTGGGCTATGAAGTGTAAGGAAAAATATAACAGACTACTTAACAAAATATTTTAACTGCCATTAAAATTACAGTACAGCAGAGGCCAAGTTACATTCATTTTTAACCCTTTATCATCTATCATGGAGATGCCTATGTGGAAAGTCCTTTCATACCATGATTTGCCTCTAGATTTCTAAAACATCCTTTCCCCCCCGCTAAGTTTTTATTAAAATGTTCATAATGAAGGATTTCATCAAGGAATTTCATAGGAATTTATCATATAGGAATTAACTGTATAAATAGTAGGAAAAATCTGTTCATGGTTCAAAGCTCACCTAGTGCATTAGGCCTCCCCAATATTTCTTCCTTCACGGCCATCTCACTTACCTTTGTAGTTACGGAATTTAAGGAACTTACTTATTCCATTTTATCGTATAGTGATTTTTGGAGTTTTCTAAATTTCCCATGAATAGATGGGAGAATTTCTGCTTCTATAGCTGAGAATCACAGTCACACATATCTTTACAGCCTCTCCACCCCAGGTCCAACAACTTCCGGAGAATACCAGGCAAACTCGAGGTTTATCTGAACTCACCAGAAAACCCATTTTGATGTACTAAAAGCCACCTTCTCCAAAGGGTCCTTAGAAAAGGGAGTTATATTTTAGCCACTAAAAGCCTTATTTTTAGACATTATGGAACCCATACTAGTTTACCAAACACGTTCTTAATATAAATAAGATTTCAACATTTCTTGCATAGCCATTAAAAACAAAATAATAAGAATCCTTCCTGCTAAGGTACAATAGTTACAATTTCTTAATCAGATGTGTATTTTTTTTAATGTTTATTTTTGAGAGAGAGACAGAGAGAAGAGAGACAGAACATGAGTGGGGAGGGGCAGATAGAGAGGAAGACACAGAATCTGAAGCAGGCTCCAGGCTCTGAGCTGACAGCACAGAGCACGGGGAGCCCGACGTGGGTCTGGACCTCACAAACTATGAGATCATGACCTGGGCCCAAGTCGGATGCTCAACTGACTAAGCCACCCAGGTGCCCCTATCTTTTTTTTTTTTAAATTGAAATCATTATACTTTTCCTTGCTAATGTAGTGTGTCAATAATAGTGTAAATTAATAGATTTTTATGGGTAACTTCTAAGAAACAAGAAAACTTTTTACAGTGGTAAGAAAAAAAATGCCACGTGTTTATAGTGTAAGGAGAAAAACTGGATTTAATGGAGAGACGCATGAGACAGCATTTGTTGTCTTTCTTTTCCTCTGTTAACCGATTTGTTCATTTATCAACCCTGGAATCACTGACAGGGCACCTCTGTCACACCATGTGTCTGACACTAGGTTAGTGGCTGAAGCTATGAAGCTAGTTCACTAAGGTATAGACTCCATCTTCCAGGAACTGGCGTGATCATGAAGTCATAAAAGACAGCGCAAGCAGCACAAGGCCATGGAGGCTAGCTCACTCTGGCTGAGAGTGTAGAAGAGTTCACAAAGGAGGTGCCATTTGAACAGTGTTTTGTTTTTAAGCTTTATTTAGCAGGTTTCACGGCATTTGGGGGGCCTCAAGTAACAAAACCTGTTGTTCTTTTCAGAAAGGGATTTGGAAAAGAAACTGCTCCTCTAATAACATCTAGTGGCCAAAGTCCTAGTTGAAGAATGAGGAACCAGACTTGGAAGGGTATTTGTGAGGTAGAATCAATAGGAATTGGTAGACCTGATAAGAACATTGAGGAGAGTGAGCCAAAATGACATATTTAGGCCTTTAACTTGGCAGGCAGGTGAAGGCATTACAGGAAATCTAGATTTCCATTAACAGTATTTACTGAGCACCTTCCATGCGCCAGACACTATTCTAGGCCCACAGAGTCTGTTTTCATTCTAGTCAGGGGAGGCAGACAGTAAATAAATGAATCATCTGAGATGTCATAAAGTTTGTGGAGGAAATCAAACGCCGTTATGTGACAGTCGGGGGGGGGGGGAAACGCACTTTAGCTGAGGTAGTCATGAAAAATGACACTGGAACTAAGATCTGAATGACCCTTTGATATGAATGACAAAGGGATAGCAAATGCAGAGGCCTAGGTGGGAAGGGGCTTAGAAGGACCAGGGGACTGGTAGGTGGGGCTGGGGTGGGGCTTGGGGTGTGGAGAGAACAGGGATGGGAGAGCACGTGTGGCTCCCAGTAGCCCGCTAGAAGACACAGCAGGAGTCCTAGTTACAGTGGGCAGCCAGCAGGTTGCAAGCCAAGGAGTGACGTGATATCATTCATCTTTCCACCTGCTGGGTGGAGAATGGACTGAGAAGAGTGGAGAGCCCTGGCGAGGGTGGTGGCTCAGACCAGAGTTCTAACGGGGTCAGTGCTGAGAAGGGGTCAGATTCCACAGGCTGAGGGAGAGGTGACCGGGCTTCCTGGTGCGCTGGATGTGGAATGTGAGGAAGAGACGGGCAGGACTACCTCAGGGGTTTTGATTCTAATATTTTTTTAACGTGTATTTATTTTTTGAGAGACAGAGAGTGAGCAGGAGTTGGGGAGGAGCAGAGACAGAGGGAGACACACAATCAAATCAGGCTCCAAGCTCTGAGCTGTCAGCACGGAGCCCGATGTGGGTCTTGAACCCACAAACCAGGAGATCATGACCTGAACCAAAGTCACACACTTGACCAACTGGGCCACCCAGGTACCCATTGATTCTAAACCACTGTATGGAGTGTGTGATGTTATTGTACAGAGACGGTGAAAGACTGGAGCAGGGTGGTGGGGCCAGGAATCAGTTCTTTGGTCACATAAAGCCTGAACTGTCTCGAAACGGGTAAGTGAAATGGCACATAGGCAGCTAGGTATAGACTGGAGCTTGTGGGAGAGGTCTCATGGAATTTAAAGCCCTGAGACTGGGTAAGATTCATCTTGACTGATCAAGATTTTATTCATTCATTCATTCATTCATTCATTCATTCATTCATTCAACAAATCTTTTCGACTCCCTATCCTGTGCTAGGCTTTGGGACTATCAGGATGCAGCAAACAGGCCAGGTCCCTAACCTCCCTGGAGCTGTTTGAAGCGCTACCCTCCTCTACCACAAGAAGAATTAAGTAGGGGTGTGTCACCATGTGGAAAGTTTCAAAATTCACAGGTGTATCGTCTACCCTAATAATTCACATCCCCCCTAAATCTTAAAAATGATTATTTTAGTGATTAAAGAATGTTAGCATGTTTCTACATAGTATATGAAAAGGATCTGATTTACAAAGATAAAATTGTTTTCTCACGTGGAAGAGAACAAATACCCTAGTCTCTCTACCAAACAGTGTCAAGGAGTACACTTTGACGTTGCAAATGGTAAGGTTCTAAACAGTTCTAAACTGGTTATTTGCAAACCTTTCCTTACAGGTTCACACATTACCTATTCACTCGAATGTATGAGATAATAATCACTCAATTAAAAATAGTTCCAATGCTTTAACTTGGTGCTCTCTTCCTCTTTTTTCATCTGAAAGATTCCATATCCAGCACTAGGAAAAGCCTGGCACTGGTGAAATCACCTGTATTCTTTATACTTGGCACCTGTCTATGCAGCAAGAGTGGAAGTTACAATTTATCCTCAGAGAAATATATAATAATAGTGACTTGAGTTTATCCCAAAAGGGCTTACTGAGTTTCACTTACCTCTAAAGGTTGGCTGCCTTCTTCTTCTTCTGAAGTTTTACCTCTTGTTGCCGTTCTTTGCTCATGTGCTATATCTCCTATGAAGCAAAAAGGAAAAAGAAGAAAAAAAAAACACCTTTACCATACCATTGAGGCCAAACTGTCTTCTATTTATTTAAAATGTCTTTTGTCACCATATGTTTCACACTATGGAAGCATCTACTCTTTCCTTTGTTTCGAAGTAACTTAATTTTTAAGGATGGTAGTTTTATAGAGGTTTCAGAAATCATCCTGAACCACGCTTTTATAAGAGGTTTACTCTGGAAAAATCAAGTGCATTCATATTTTATGAGTAAGGTCATATTTCAAATAAACTAGGAGAGTTTATGACTTAAGAAAGATAAAGGCCAATTATCTTCAAATTAAAAGTCTTTATACTAGGAGTTACTGCCCTCCATATTATTTTTTAAATAAGCTTTCCTCTTTATAAGTGTTTACGTGTGTGTCCATAGATTTGCCTCCGAGGAGATATGGATATTTGCGTGTAATAATTAACCAAATGTCAAACAGTCTTTACAGGAGGAAAGAACCATGAACACATTCATAAATTAGCCTTCAGTTAATACTTTGATTCCTGAGGCTGATGCCTGGGTGGCTTATATTACAAAATGAAGTTGGTAACTAGGCTGGCTCCAAGGACATAGGACAGACACAAACAGTTAGGTAACTATAAGCATAATTTCATTTATTAATGACCTATTTTAATTAATTATCTCTAATGATCTATGATTAACACATGTTAGGTAAAGAAACAATTAGCCTACTTCTTTAATGCAAAATGAGAGGTTGGTTTAGGAATTTGTAAACTGCTCTTCTGTAAAATTAGGCCAGCTCAGGAATGTCCACAATAGAGGAAGATTATAAGATTCATAGATGATGACGTGGCCAACACTAAAGGTTAGGAATGTGTTAATAAGGAAGGTCACAAGTCTTGATTGGAGATAACAAAGTATGCAAGTCCTGGCTGAGCTTAACGTTTTTTATGAAACACAAAAGTTTAGCATACCGATGGCATAATCAAGGAAGCGCCTCACTGAAATTTTAAAGACTTAAATAAGCCTGTTAACTTCTAGAATCATGAAGAATTGATTGTTACTTACTTAAGATAAAGTAACTCCTCCCCCCCCAAATGTTTAAAATGCAAGCACATCAGTGGATATTCCAGTTTGTAAGTTCTGTTCTCAGCCATGTGCAACATTATCAGTGGGCGAGACCCTGCACATAATAGGTATTCAATAAATACTAGCCGAATAAATTAGTGAATTATCATTTCTAGTCCATAAAACTGAGATAAAATACTACATGGCATGTAATAAAAGCTATATTTGAGCATACAGTTAATGCCCTTCTAAACATATTTGTGAAACTTAAAAGGCAACTATATTTTTTAAAAAGTTTATTTATTTATTTAGAGAGAGAGAGAGAGACAGAGCTTCACCATGTGAGCCTGGCTGGGGAGGCAGACAGACAGACAGACACACACACACACACACAGAGGAAGAGAGGGAGAGGGAGAGGGAGAGGGAGAGAGAGAGAGAGAGAGAGAGAGAGAATGAATCCCAAGCAGCCTCCTTGCTGTCAGCACAGAGTCCATTGCAGGGCTTGATCTCATAAACCATGATATTATGACCTGAGCCAAAATCAGGAGTCAGATGCCCAACTGACTGAACCACCCAGGGGCCCCAAAGGCAACTGTTTTAAATACCACTATGCTGTATTGCTCCTGGGGATCCACAACTGTGGTATAACTTATTAGATTTTAAGAACGATTAATGATTTTTAAGAAAGAAATCCTACTGAAACCAAAGCATTACGAACTTTGGGGTTGTGTGTATAGGATAATAAAGTTAATAGCTATTAAGCCAACGATTATATCTACCTACTTTTGTGACCTAGCATGTCAAACTATTTTGATTGATTTTTCAAGTGATTGTTTAAACTGACCATTTATTTGTAGATCTCAAAGGGCCTTATTTTCAGAAATCTCTCTTCTCTCTGAAAGTTAGGGACAAGATAATCAACTCCCAGTTTACAGGTGGAAAAACCAATGCATTGGGAGATTAATTTGCTTGGCTTAGCAGCATGAAGGCCACAGCAGCATGAATAGCAAAAGTAATGCAAAGGTCTGCACATTGAGGTCAAAGTATGTTTAATAACTCACATACCTGATGATTATTAAGTGTATCATCCAATAGGAAAGGTCATTTACTCAAGAGTTTCTTCTTCCTTTTGAAATGATTGCTGCTGTATCCCATAGCCACACAAACACTGTTTTTGGCTAAAATCATTCAACACAAAGTCTGTACTTTCTTTGCCATTTTCTGACTTCGAGCCAAGTATCTGTACAAAGCTTTCTCCATTTCTCCCTACTGCTTGAATAACCAGAAAGGTTATCAGCCAGCGTTCCTGACATCACACAACACATCTGCCTGGAAGCGATTGTAGAATCACTATTTACTGAAATGCCATGTCTGGCGATGACTCAGATAGGACAATAACTGATTACAAGGAAAAATGCCATCTGCAAGATTATTCTCTGTAAACAAAGCCACAAAATGAAAACTACACAACAAATGGAAAAGAACAGGTCACAATGAAATATGATTTTTGAAGATTTTTTTCATCCCACTGAAGTGTTTCTTTATCATGAGAAAAATTCAGTTATTTTCTCTAATTTTTTATGACACACAGGAAAGTTAGATACTTCAACAATAAATAAAGATGCATGTGACAAAAGGAACATAAGATACTTTAGTTTTCAAGTTGTCAATTAACTCTAATTTATATACTGGATAGATTACAAATTTTCATCTGCTAGTCAGCTGCTTAAAAAGAACAAAAACAACCAACACGTTCACAGTACTTACATTTCATAAAGCCTTTTTTTTTTTTTTTTTTTTTTAAGAACAGCACCACATTTGATTCTCACGTCAGTGAAGACATCCTCTCCATCCACCCTCTGTCTTCCCAGTTTAGGGAGAACGAACCCTAAGGGGCAGAGGCAGTCAGTGACTTCCCCCAGGTCTCCGACGTAGAAGGCAGTCACAGGGGGACCTAGAACCCAGTCTTCTGACACTTCTAGGGTTTCTGTGGTCTGGGGGAAGGTTCCAATGGATGTGGGCGAACGTGGGAGGAGTCAAGTCTGAGTTAGAGAACAGTGAAAAGAAGAGCCCAAGAATCTGAAAGGGAGCTCTGAACACAGGATCTTGTGCTGGGCTAACCCGCTGGGCCCCAAGACACTTCTCTACTCCTCTCTTCCTCCACAAGCCCCACAGATGATCAGTTCCCTTCCCTTTCCAATGATGATGCCCAACACTTCTGACCAGAGCAAGCCTCTTTCCTTCTTTCCCATCCTTCAAAGCAAACACAGTCCCCCTGATGTTTTCCCAAAACTTTGTAAAGTTAGAAACAATTTCACAAAAGGAAAATCCCTCTTATACTACAACCATGCAATTTTCTTGGTTTAAAATGTAGTTGTTTTTTTTAGAATAAATAATAAAGACTAAATATACATAATAAAGAAGCTCTTTTGGAATTTAAAGGGCTGAAGTGAAAATCATCTGTATTTTAGAAACTGGCAAAATTTTCCAAGTGCTAGACAGTAAACATTTTAGACTTTATGGGCCCTACGGTTTCTGTCACAAAAGCTGTAAGCTATAGTTTCCTGTATTTTTATTATTTTATTAAATGATCTCTATGCCCAACATTGGGCTTGAACTCATGACCCTGAGCTCAAGAGCTGCATGCTCTACCAACTGAGCCAGCCAGGCACCCCTGCCAACCCCTATTTTAGAGATTATATGTATTCTATCTTTTCTAGGATAAAAGACTAAATTATGTTTGAATTCGATGAGGAGACAAGAGAGGGGTGGTCATTAGGATTATCATGGCGATCCTCTTCTACTGGGTGAATTGAGTCAAAGGAGAGGAGAAATGGTAACGAGTGAGCACTAGGTATAAGAGAAGGATAAAAGTAGAGAAATCCCCAGTCACAGGAGGGGAGCCCTAATGCTTATTTGGGTTACCCAGAGGAGACTTGTTTTGGCAAGACAAGGGTGGGGAAGTATCCTTACTTTTAGGCCTCCTTCAATGTGGAAGAAAATACAGTAACATTAGCCCCAGGCCTCCCTCCACTCTCCTATCCATGGCTTGGTAATTTGGAGACCTTGTGCATGTGATTCTGCCCCTTCCTCTTCCCCTTCCCCCAAGAATGAGAGGACCACAGGCAGCATGTGGTTCTGTCTGCTCTGACCCTCCACAGGGACCTCCTCCCACCTGGGGAACCTGCTCCAGCCCAGCATTTCCCATAACTGGATGGAGCTCAAGCTAATCCTGGGGTTCAGAAACCTATCCGTCCCTTGATGGAAACCACCTTGGTCAATGCCAGCTCAAAAGGCATGAACAAAGAGACTTTGGTCTGTGTTTGTTGGGGTGTCTGCCCCCAAATGGGTTAGATCTTACCTGAAGAAAAGGGGGTTCCTACTGGAAGGTCTTGGGGTCTAACAGGACTGGGAATGGGCTGATGGGGACAGGGCTGGAGCCTACCTAAATATGAAAAGCTGTGAATACAGAAAACTGTTTTTCTTTCTTCTAGCCAGCAAAGAATTATCTATAACTGCTTATCTGAGAATGCAGTCTACAAAACACTAGTTTCAAGGGGTTCGCATGGAAAAAATATTTCTATGGTCAAAAGTATGAGAAAAATCTGCAGAATGCCTTCCCTTACAGTTGATTTTCAATGCACTTTAACATATTAAAGGCTCTGAGAAATTCTTAGGAAAGAACTTAACTTTTTTTCACAATGTATTTGACTGTGGATCATTGTATTCACGGATACCTATTAAACATTTCGCAGGGGTCTATGAACACACCATGGAAAATGCTGGTAGAAATTTCTGAAGTTAAATCTGGTTAGGGAATATATTATTCTTACCTGATTCTTCAGACCACCCTCAAAATTGCCAAATTTGTTATTCAGCTTTGGAACAGTCATTTTCCACAGTGCTAACCTACACTTATTTTCTTTTCGCTATCTTTCCTCAACCCCCTGTTAGTTCATCCAATGGCATTCGGGGCAGACTAGCAGGATGTGTCTGCATTTCTACTACATATTTCTGATTCCAGAAGAGTTGATATCTATAGAGAACAGGAGAGCCAGGCACCTTGAAGACGCAGGAGAAAGCCCCAGTGATCAGAAATATCTCCCCCACAGATTCCACCAATTAGAGATTCATTAGGGTTAATGAGCTCCTCTTTTAAAATGCAAATACTCTCTGGGAGTGTTTGCTTATTAGTCATTCACCAAGTGAAGTAGTGGAAAGAACAGTGGAATGGCCACTCCATTAACTCCTTTTCATTCTTCAGTCACACACTCATTATACAGGCAGCCCAGCAGGGCAAGGGAATGGCTTTGGAATCTGACAGAACTGGACTCAAATCCTTTACCAACTGCAAGACCTTGTGCAAGGTACTTAACTTCTCAGAGCCTCAATTTCCTCATCAGAAAAATGGGAATAATGATACATACATAATAAGGCTGCTATGAAGATAAAATTAGGCAACCTGTTAAAGGCTATCTGTAGAGAAGAAGGTGGGGGAGGGGGATGTTGGGGAAAGATCAAGGTTTCCTCTTAAGCGTAGTCCTCTGCGCTTCTGCCCTTGTCACGTAGCTGTTGCTCTGCCCGCCCCAGAGGAGAGAGGATAGGAGAGGCCTCCTGTGTAATCTCATTTAGTGCTTTTGGCAGTGTTGTGAGGTAGGCTTTGTTATGCCATGTAAGAATGGCAGGCCTCGTGTTGGAATCCAAGTCTGCTGACAATGCCAGATCATTACATAATCTCACACGGCCTCCCATTACTTATCAAAACTTGAGTTCTCCAACTCTGCCTAATACACTTTACACTCGAGTCTCCTTTAGTTCGGATTAGTTTTTCCTTCCATGTTTTCCAATACTACCCATTTGCTCCTTGTTTTCCACTATAATGAAGTATGGAAGAGCGAAGAGACAGAAAGCAACAAGTACTAATTGCTGAAGACATGCCCCGCCCAGGAGCCCAATTCGGTCAGGTCAGGATTCTGATGACAATCTTTATAACTCCACAGGGGGTTGGGGGGTGGGGAGGGAAGAATCAAGAGTAGGAATCAGCTAAACCGTAGAGGGAAGAACCAAGTTAGCAATCCAAAATGGGAAAGCGTTCAAAATGACTAGGAATTAAAGAAGAGCAAATCAGGAGGACACCAAGAACATATTAAATTAGCATACCAAAATTATTATGCCCCAAGTTCACTAAGGACAGGATACAACTGACACAGTGGCATCATTCTGATTAAAAAAAAAAAGTCAATAAACATCTGTTGATTTGACCATGGAGGCTGTGGTGAGAGGGACAGGTAAGAAAGACCATTCTACACACACAGTAATGGCTTATAAAAAGAATGAATTATAAATGCCTTTTTAAAAAATGTTTTTAATGTTTATTTGAGAGACAGAGTGCGAGACACCAAATCCAAAGCAGGGTCAGGCTCTGAGCTGTCAGCACAGAACCCTAAGTGGGGCTTGACCCGTGAACTTCAAGATCATGACCTCGGCCAAAGTCAGATGCTTAGCCAACTGATCCACCTAGGTACCCCTACATGCTTGTTAAAATACAAAAAAAAAAAAAAAAAAAAAAAAAAAGCATTCAATGAACAATCTACTTTTTACATTAGTATGGATCTTAATTTTAATGTATATTTATATGCAACTTTTAGGCATCACTTTAGATTTTATTTTTCTGACTGCTAATAAAATCACACAGCTACAACCCTGCTTACTATTTTAAAAACTTAGGGTCACACTGAACACTGTAACACATTTACTCAGGGAAGCAGCAATACCAGCAAATCCAGCTGAGGTCGGAGCCACTGGTCAGTCCTACTTGCTCTTAATGAACTTCTCCTAGGATCCCACGGATGTCTTTAAGTCTGAGTCTTGTAGACTCAGGTAATTATAGTTACCTTGCAGGGATAGGTAATAATTTTTCTGGAATATAAATTTTCTGAAAGATCTTAAAGCACCCAGAAACATCAATTAAGCTGTAACACTATGTTAAACTGTTAAAGCCAGGTATTCTTACTTTGGGAATGGAGGAGTAGAGATGCAAAAGGCCCCCCAAATTAATTTTGTACAGTATTGCATCATGCCATGCAAATCTGTGTTCAAAGGATTTTTATTACTCTTTCTTCAATCTGAATTTATTTATATACCACAAGAATAAGTTTGGCTGACCATTCCTGACTCTGGATCCCAAAATGTTGCTGAAAGAAAGCTCTCCAAAGTGCTGCTCTGAGCCTTTCACTGACAACAGGTTCTGTAGCCTCTGTGAAAACAAACAGGACTGACACAAAAAGGATTTTCAGTGTGTCTGGCCTGAAGCCAAAATTTGTAAATAGAAAAGGGTAGGCTCACTCTACGAGGTTATCTGGTATCCTGAGACACAGACTCAAAAAGACGGCCTGTTGTGGGTAAAATGATGGCATTGATTTATCACTAATAATGTGCTGTCGGTAGGAAAGGTATTGACATTATGTCACTCACAGTCAGCAGTGTTCAGTCTCCTTACCAACCAACAGAATAAATTTGTGAAATTAATGGTGGGTGTTAGGGGTTCTGCTCAGTCTGTTTTCAACATAGAAAAATAAATGATCCCGTGAGATCAGATGTATGTTTCAAACATAGCATCCATTGGCCCAATCAGAGATATTAGGTAGGTGTAAGATTTAATAGATGGAGGCAGAGATGGGAGGAAAAAGACTACGTTATGGAGCCAAGAAAGCCTTTATTGGGATTGCGATTACCGGGCGAGGTCCCATGGCCCAGGGAGTGGGGAGTTGGGGAGGTCGCGCCTGGTACAGGAAGGGTATTTTATGGGTGAAAGACTTCCGGTCCAGTCCTGGGAGGGCAGACCACCAAATAAGGGCACTTTAGGGACGTGGCGGGATGGGATAGGTTGCCTCCACCTTCAGGGTGGTGGGAAGCTGGGGCTCCATGATTGGCTGTTTTCAAACTGGCGCGGAACATTCCAGGTCTGCGGGTGAGGGTGGGGGTCGTCGGTGCACGGTGTTTTTCCAACCCACAGCAAAATGGCTGCTCAGTCGCCATGCCAAGGTGACTCCCAAGGTGACTCTTACAGTAGGTAAGTTTCTCAATCTCTTGAAATTGCATTCTTAGACTGACAAATGAGTTTTAGTGTAATAGAAAACTGCTAAGAAAATTTCCAGCAGAAATAATAAAAGTGGTGTGTGAAATATAATCAGCTTCAAGTTTCACTCATTTAAGAAATATTTGTTAAACACATGCAGCCCTGTCCCCATCCTCACAGCATTTACATTCTTGAAGGGATTTCAACTCCAGCAAATGCAAATCACAAAAACTGGTGGTAGAAATGAGGCAAAAACTGAAAATTACGGGAGTCCCCCATCAGTTAAGGAACAGAAATTTGTATGGAGTACTCTGTGAAAAAGGTGGCCAGCTGTTAACAAAACCAAATTCCATTAATATGGCTTTGCCCCCCACTCCAGTGATGGCTCCTTTCATTTAAAAAATGCATATAGATATCCCTAGTCAGTATCACTACTTTTAGTGGAAGTCAAGTATTAAACATGGTCTTAGATCACACAAAAGTTTGAAGACTGTATTTCTGAAAATACAACAATAGTTGAAGAAAAGCTGGTATTAAAAAATATGAGTCACTTGTAAATCACAGATCACAATTAGAAGCAAAGCCACACACAGCAGATAGGATGAGGTGGCATGATGTGATAACTGGATGAAGAACAAGAGTTTGATTTCAAAATGCAGAAGAGCCTGGTTGATTTTATTGAAGATGCCACACTTGTCGTCTGGTTATACAAAATAAATGTCTGAAATTACTATCCTGAGGGTCACAGTCTTTAAAATATTCACATAAGAAGAAAAGAAGTGGTCCCTTTAGGAACTCAGGTAAACCTAGACACCACAAGGCCTGAGGAAGTCCTAACCTGTTCACTGGCCCTTGACTGAAGCAGGTAGACAGCCACAGTGAGTCGCCACTTAGCATCCTGAGGAAGAAGGGCCTTGAGTGAAAAAGGGCCCAGATCAAAGCTGAGGGTTGTCAACTCAGGCCTGGCCAGCCTTTGCTATATTTATGAAACTTTTACTTGGGCTACAATATATAGACAGAGTGGGAAAAAAAGTGCATCATGGGATTGTCTGGGATAAATGTGCCCCAAAGTAAGGCAGAGAGCAGAGCCTTCACAGGCACTAACACAGGTAAATTCTGAGACATCTCCCTCCCAGTGGGGCAGTGTATCTCACATCTCAGCGTATTTAAGAAACACCAAGGGTGATGGGGCGCCTGGGTGGCTCAGTCGGTTAAGCATCTGACTTTAGCTTAGGTCATGATCTCGCAGTTCATGGGTTCGAGCCCTGCATCGGGTTCTGTGCTAACAGCTCAGAGCCTGGAGCCTGTTTCTCTCTCTCTCCCCCTCTCCCTCTATGCCCCTCCTCTACTTGTGCTCTGTCTCTGTCTCAAAAATAAATAAATTGTATTAAAAAAAAAAAGAATCACCAAGGGTGCAAATTCCTGAGCCTTAGAAGACATTCAGACTTGTGAACTCTGGGGAAGCACCTCACAGTCAGAAGTTTTAGCAAGTATTCCAGGAGATTCTAATGCAGGTAGTTTATGAACAAAACCTGGAGAAACACTGCAGCAGACGTAGATAACCTTGTGTGGCTGACAGATTACCATCCGCCTAATTTTTGGAATGACTGTCCCCTCCCTCCTCCTCTCCTTCCTTCCCACATTGTTTAAATATTTGGAGAGTATATATCTCTGTGTTAAGGTTGGGGCTCAATAAGATAAATTCTCAAAAGAAGTGGAAACAGGGTCTTGAAGAAATATCTGTACATCCATGTTTAGAACAGCAGCATTCATAGGCGCCAAAAGGTGGAAGCAAACCAAGCATCAACAGATGAATGGATAAACAAAATATGATACATGCACACAATGGAACATTATTGAGCTTCAGAAGGAAGGAAATTCTGACACATGCTACAACATGAATGAACCTTGAAGACATTACACTAAATGAAATAAATCAGTCATAAAAAAGACAAATTCTGTATGATTCCATTTATAGGAAGTGCCTAGAATAGTCAAATTCAAAGAGGAAGAAAGTAGAATGGTGGTTGCCAAGGTAGGAGGGAGAGAGGAATGGAAAGATGTTTTAATTGGTAGGAGAACATGAGTTTTGCAAAGAAAGAGTAACAACCTCTAAATGTACTTTACTGAACTGTACACTTAAAAATGGTTAAGATGGTAAAATTTATGTGTATTTTACCAAAATCAAATATGAGATTAAAAAAAATATTTTATTTTGAGAGAGAGAGAGACAGGGAGTGCATGTGAGCAGGGAAGAGGCAGAGAGAGAATCCCAATAGGCTCTGCGCTGAGCTGTCAGCACAGAGTCCGACACGGAGTTCGATCCCATGAATAATGAGATCTGACCTGAGCCGAAATCAAGAGTCAGATGCTTCACTGACTTAGCCACCCAGGTACCCCTAAATATAAGACATTTTAAAAATAAAATAGGAGCAGTGTGAAGAAGAGGAGGCGAGAACGACCCCCTGACCGGCCAAAGCCCGCGTGCTACTGCATCCCCGCGTCCGGCGCCCACGTCCCGCCGCCGTCGCCACCATGCCCAAGAGAAAGGCTGAAGGGGATGCTAAAGGAGATAAAGCCAAGGTGAAGGATGAGCCACAGAGAAGATCTGCAAGGTTATCTGCTAAACCTGCTCCTCCAAAGCCAGAGCCTAAACCTAAAAAGGCCCCTGCAAAGAAGGGAGAGAAGGTACCCAAAGGGAAAAAGGGGAAAGCTGATGCTGGGCAAGGATGGAAATAACCCAGCAGAAAACGGAGATGCCAAAACAGACCAGGCACTGAAAGCTGAAGGTGCCGGAGATGCCAAGTGAAGTGTGTGCATTTTTGATAACTGTGTACTTCTGGTGACTGTACAGTTTGAAATACTATTTTTTATCAAGTTTTATAAAAATGCAGAATTTTGTTTTACTTTTTTTTTTTTAAGCTATGTTGTTAGCACACAGAACACTTCATTGGTGTTTTGGGGGAAGGGCATATGCCACTATCGGAGAATCTCCGAAGCTAGATTGGTACAAGGGGAAACACCATTCCCTTCTAGTTCCTGAGAAACTTCCTCTTGGTTCCCAAAGAGGAGCGATTCCTTGAGGATGACACACAGTAGCCACCTTGGCACAAAGGCCTTGTGGTATGGAAAATCTGAAGCTCATTTTTTTATGTCCTTTTTTCCCTCTGCCTTCAACATAGACTTGACTCCCTTAAACCCAGAGACCTGCTAGAACCAGACCCCACGAAATGGTTCCCAGTATGTCAGGCAATCTGGACTTTACAGTGTCACCAGGGAGATGGCATCCCTCAAAAGAGTTCCTTTTGTAGCTTGTGGAACTTCAGGTTGATAATTCCGCCATTTTCATTTCATTTCCTGAAAGTCAGGGTTGGCTCGTGAAAAGTTGTTAAACAACATGCTAAATGTGAAATGTCAACCCTCACTCTAAACTTTCCCTGTTCAGAGCATCAAAGGAAGACTTCATTGGGTTTTATAGTGGCTTTCTGATTTTGGTAGTCCATTGAAGAAGGGAGTTTGAAAGTTGATGTGCACTGTAATGACTGTATGACCTGCCTGAAATACCATGATTGTTTATGAAAAGTATCTTTAATAAAGCTGGATACAGTTTGGCTTGGAAAAAATAAAAAATAAAATAAAATAGATTCTCCTCTTAGAACAATAAAGTGATGAAAGTCAAAGGTATGTCACTACTGGTTAATACTCTCTTTCATAATTTATTCTAGTTTCGTTTTTTAATAAGTATTCTCATATACACTAATCTTTATTCCATATTCTTGTTATTTGAACAAATATGTTTATCTCAAGAAAAAAGGAAAATCAAGTGAAGAAAATTGTTTTCTGTCTCTCTGCCACTCTACTGGTTATGACTCAATAAAGGGCCTGGCTGTAAGAAATAGTTTGAGCAGCTGTCCAGTTCCAATGTGCTGCAGTAAAAAAAAAGAACTAATGTCAGGGGAGCACACTTTGGCCACTCTGCACTAGTACCATCATGCTATTTCTGTTGGCACGTATCTGCAAGCTTACCTGTACTAACAACAACACGGTGTCAGTCACAGTCAACACCAATATACTGTACTTAAACATCTCAACTGCTGGCTCTAAAAGTAGAAATTTTTGAATAACTTGAATCAAAGAAACCTAAAATATAAAGTACTAGATATACAGAAAGAACATAATTATAGATTATGCAACTTCACAGTTAATATGCAAATGACCTAAAACCAAAAACCTAAATTTCCTTTAGGGAAGAGACATTTTTCCATCACCTTAAGCTTTGATGTCACTAGGATGAGGAGGGAGGTTGCAGACAAGGAAATCCAGGTGTTTAGGGGAAGGGGTTCAATATGAACACATCAGTTCGAAGGTACCCACTGCTTTCCTATAGAAACCCCACCTATGAGATTAAAGGAGTTAATGGAAGGAAAGAATGTAACAGGGTAGGGGGCAATGGGCAGATGAGACTTTAAGAGACTGACTAGGACCTCAGGAGGTCCAAAACACCTTGATAACACAAAACCAGAAGGGCATGGTTACCAGTACGAGAATTTACTTCATTATAGGGTGAAAAGTGATGCTGAAAAGGGCAAAGACCATTCGTTGCCTGAAATGTTCCTCAGCCCAAACCTCAACCAGCTAACATTCATTCAGTCTTCACATCTACGTTTCCACCTCCTTTACCCACGCCCCCCTTCCCACACTCCCGTGTGTTCTTCTTCCTCTTCAAAGCAGCTCACACATTTGCAATCATTTAACTGTACGCACTCATTTAATTAGCTGTTGTTCCCACTAGACTGTCAGTTCCACCAAGGCAGTGATGCGTTTATTTTATTTGCCACAATACTCCCAGCATCAAGTATGATGACCGGTACCAAGAATGCACATGGTAGGCCCTTATGAAATGGTTCTTTTCTGACTGATGCATTACTGCAAGCGTGGCATTGTCAAAAGGACAGTGTAAAGGAAGCTGAAGATGATGCACCATGATTGGTAAAAGGAAATAAGTTCATTCATAGGGCTTAGGTGAAAGGTAGAGAATGAACAAAGGGCTTAAGGAGAGATCGGTAAGCACAGCTCTGACGTGAAGGTGGGACAAGGTTTCTGCAATAAGGAAGGACGAGCTAGACCAGCTGTAAAATACTTAGAAACACTTCCCAGCAGTTTGCTAAATGTAGAACAAAAAGGACACAGAGTTAATGGTGACTTTGAACCCAGAGAAGAGATTTTACTGGGTTCTGTGTAGTTACAGTGAGTTTAAGATAATGGCCTGAAATAGAAGTGGTGGCTGGGATTCCAAAGGACTTCTGATGAAATATTTTTATTTATCATATGGTATTCTGTGCTCTATTTTTAAGTTTTTACCACTGGTGTGTATTTAATAAATTTTAAAATACCTTCCTTAAAAAAAACATAGTACTGCATTAGAGTATATACTAACATATTAGTGATACAAACATGTCTGTAAAAACAGTTGTAATGTTCAAAAGAATCTACAGTCCTTTCAGTTTGTAAAGAAGGATTTGCTCATTTCATGACTGGTTAAATAGTAAAATCATCTGCCATTTTAGAGTTCAAAAAATTGTAGATGGCTTATGTGCTTTAAACTTCTATTTCTAATTTATTACTACCTAATTCCACAGAATTGCTCAGTTTCATAAATTTGATATTCTTGAAATCAGGGTTTGTTTATTAAATCCTCACTATATATTTATACCTTCATGACTCAGTGATTTCAAATAAATTCAGTAGTCTCCTAGGGGCAGGCTTAGTGAAATTAGGATTCATTTGGACATGTGCCTAATTGCAACACATTAAAAAAAAGTTCAATCTCAAGCAGCTTCTCTTTTTTTAAGCCTTAAAAGACTAGGACAGAAAGACAAACATATTAACCAACCAGCTCTGTTATGCAAAGTCTCAGAGTAGCTGCTTCAATCCAATCAACCGGTCTCAATCTGATTCCTTGTCTTCTGGCGCTCGCCTACCTTACCCACCTCGACACTTTAATAAAGCAAACCTCCCTCCTGCTGCTATCAGATTCTCTCTCGTCACCTTACTGGAAGGCACCTCAGCCCTAGTGAGAGCAAGGTAATAGGGGAGAACCTATCAGTCAAAGAGAAAAGCAAAAAATAGCTCTCCCAACAAGGCTTCCTGAGGAGGAAACCACTACATGCTACTTCTCTGTGGAGGGCCAGCTGATCGACAGACCATGCGTCCACTTACACACTGCAGAACAAAAGACGTCAGTAAGAAATGCATAAAGAATATGGTTTCTTGTTAAGCCTGACTCTAAAATTATAGCAAATAGTGGACTTAGGAAGAGTTTCTCAGACTGGGAGACCATATACAGAAGTGGGATTAAAAGTGCTGAAGAACTTAGGTTGGTTTAGGCCTTGTGTTCTCAAAATACTAAGTGGACTCATTTTCAAACATGAGTAGAAAACAGAAAACATTTTACTATGGTTTGAATGTGTCCTCTCAAAATTCATATGTTGCAATCCTAACTTTCAAAGAAGTTGATATTAGGTGGTGGGGCCTCTGGGAGGTACTTAGGTCACAATGATAGAGGCTGCATGAATAGGATTCGTGCCGTATAGAAGAGACCCCACAAAGCTCCCTCGCCCCTTTTATCAGGTGAGGACATGGGGAGGAGACACCTGCTCTGAACCAGGAAGACGGCTCTCACCAGAAAGCAACCAGGCTGGTGCCTTGGTCTTGGCCTTTCCAGCCTTCTGTATTGTGAAAAATTCATTTCCGTTGTATAAACTACCTAATCTCTGGCATTTTGCTATAGCAGCCCAAATGGATTAAGACACATTCCAAAATTAAAATAAATAAATTATTTGGGGCATATCCATCATTTCTGATTATCCAAATATCTGCTTCCCTATCAAACTAGTGAGCTAGTCTTTGTATTTCCCAATTTTTATGGGCAGAACATTTTTTTTGAAAGTCAGTCAGCCAGCCTATCTGTCTGTCCATATGTCTATCCATCTGTCCATTCATCCATCCAGGTCCTTCTTCCTCCTTCTCTCTCTCCCTAAAGAATCGAATCCCAGCAGGTAGGCAGTGGCAGGACTTCAGAGCCCAAGCGGGGAGAGAGGAGGATGTGGCAGCAATGGCCTGGTTCCGACTACTGGAGTCCAAGCAGGGTCAAGATGGCTCTAGATCATCTCATTTGTGCCATAAAGGGTTCGAAGAATGAGGAGAACAATTTGAAGGGGCTCCCACTGGCCAAGTCTGGGACATTTTAAGCATCAACATAAATAATGATAATAACATAACAATGCATTAAAAATATCCAGGGTGCCTGGGTGGCTCAGTCATTTAAGCATTTGACTCTTGATTTCAGGTCAGGTTATGATCTAACAGTTTGAGATGGAGCCCCACATCAGGCTCTGTGCTGCAGCTTGGGAGTCTCTCTTCCTCTTTGTCCCTCCCCCCCTTCTCTCAAAATAAATACATTTAAAAATATATCCATAAATCAGAACATTTTTAAAATCCACGCACCCATGCTCATATAAATAAAAGAATGAATAAAAATAAATAAATAAATAAATAAATAAATAAATAAATAATAAAAATTCCTTGCAGTGGAATACCAACTGATGCATGCAGAAGGAATGAAGGAATTAGAAGATCACCATTTGGCAACTATCATAGTAATAATTAATTCAGCCAAGAAGCCTAGATAGATGTTAAAACTAGTGGGTGAAGGTTGATAAGAAACAGGATATTACACAGTCTGAAAGCACCACTCCCCACATACTGATCATAAAGAGAGAATAAGTCATTTGACAATAGAGAAATCTGGTAGACATGACTAAGCAAGTGATCATGGAATGTAACAAATAGGAACTGTGCACTCTCGTATAGGACGCAGTGAGAAGAACAAATTCCTTCTGTGCTCTTTCTAAGAGAGATGCATCACCTAAATCTAATTTTGAAGACATATCAGATAAACCGAAACCAAGGGATGTTTGATAAATAGTCTGTCATCTTCAAAAGTATCTAGGTATTGAAAAGTCAAGAAAAGACTGAGGAACTAGTACAGCTTGAAGGAGACCTGAAGGACAACGCAGTGTAACAGGATTGTGAACGGGATCCTTTTGCTATGAAGTACATCATTTGGACAAAACATACATGGAGATCTACGGCTTCAATGGTTAATTTCCTGATTTTGATGACCTATGTAGGAGGTATGTCTGCTTTTACCAACTATGTACTAAAGTATTCGGAAGTAATGACACATCATCTTGCTAATTTACTCTCAGATGGTAAAACAAAAAGCTCTTTGTTTTTTGCAACTTTCCTGTAAGTTCAAAATTATTTCAAAATAAACAGAAAATAAATGAGCAGAGTAATTAGGATGGTTAGAATACATAGATATGATATAAAGATAGACACTAGACAGAAGTATAGGTGGAGGTGGAGATAAGGATCTCAATGGCTCCATTAACCCATTAATCCACCAACCCAAGCAGAAGTAATCCTTTCTTCTTTCCATCTTTTTACCATTTTCACTTGTAAATGAGTACACAGAAAAGTAGCATGCACAACCACCCAGGGATATTTCATAGTCAACAAAAGCGCCAACATAGTTCAGACCATTGGGCAACCTCTTTCTAAGGAGGAGAGGCAGGAACTGACTGAACAATAGAATCAGATGAAACAGTGACGTGTAACCAGGCCGGCTTGTTCATTTTCTTTCTTTCTTTTTTATTTTTTTACATTTATTTATTTTTGAGAGACAGAGAGAGACAAAGCGGGAACAGGGGAGGATCAGAGAGAGAAAGAGACACAGAATCTGAAGCAGGCTCCAGGCTCTGAGCCAGCTGTCTGCCAGAGCCCGGCGCAGGGCTCCAACCCACAAACCGTGAGATCATGACCTGAGCCGAAGTCTGACGCTCAACCGACTGAGCCACCCAGGCGCCCCTTGTTTATTTTCTTATACAGCACTTGTCTTTAAAAGATCTTAAGCATTGTTTTTCCCACTTTCCAAGGAAATTGTGACAACCTCATGGAAGGGGATAATCTCTTTACACCAATTTTAAGAAGGAATACGTTTGCTTATTTAATAGGTAAAAAAAAAAAATCATGAAAGAGAGATTTAAGGTTTCCAGCATCACAAAACGCCTAAGTGGTAGAGCAGTATTCAAATTAAACTCTATCTGGGTTTAAGACCCATGTTCTTTCTAACATAATTTTAAGAGGAAACCGTTTGCTCTGAATTCTCTCCATGAATAATATCCACCTTCAGAATGGCATATGGTTATAAGCAAACTGGATCCTTTTATTGTCTTCAGTTTCTTCTTTATTTTGCCTCCTTTTTGTGAATGTATTGAATTAGAATAGACTGAGCACAGTGTCTACTTCTGGTTTCACTTCACTTAATGAGAAGGACACGGACCATGTACTTTGATAACATTGTGCAGGGGGCGCCTGAGTGGCTCAGTTGGTTAAGCATCCAACTTTGGCTCAGATCATGATCTCACGGTTCCTGAGTTGGAGCCTCAATCGGGTTCTGCACAGAGCCTGTCTCCGATCCTCTGTCTCCCTCCCTCCCTGCCCCTCCCCTGCTTGCATGCATACTCTCTCTCTCTCTCTCTCTCCAAAATAAACAAACACACACACAAAAAAACTGTGCAAAGCAAACCAAATACCACATGGAACAAGGTGTCTGTTGAAGCAGTTTTGTTGTTGGTTTTAACTATGCCAGTGGTGTAGTTATTTCTGGCCCTTATGTTTCATTTCTATTTTCTCTTAAGGACTTGGAGCCAGTTTTACATCTCTCTAATGAAAGCATATAACTTTACCTCTATAGTTTCCAGTAGTTCATTGGTAGTTAAAACACGGAAGTAACCTTTGAGCTGATCTTGACCGCTGTCCTCCATGCCTGCTTGTGAACCCACTTCCGAAGTGAGACCGGAACCTGCGTCCTTGCTGCTCATTCTAGTTCTCTCTCCCAGACACCAAGTGTAACAAACACCCACAGAAACACACCCTACAGCATCTGCCTTTTTATAAACGTATTTTCTATTCTACAAAAGATAGGATTCCTAAGTTCTCATACTCTAATTCTACTGTCATCATACAGGTAGTGAATTCTACTTATTTTGACGAAGCAAATATGTATTTTAGTAACACCAGCCTCGGCTTACAGACCACATAGAGCAAGTTACAACAATCTGTAGTTGATCTGACCTAGTTTCACTTTACAAATTAGATAAGACAGTCCAACTATCCTGTCTCTTATGAGGATTAAATGAGATCCTAGATGTTATTTTCCTAAAAATCAGCAAAACCATCATCCCAAAAGAGGATCTCATTTCTAGATCAGACTTGGCCAGTGGATGGGGGTGTCCACACAAGAGATTATGTACCAGGCATTCTGCTATTGTTGCTGATGGAGGCACAGAGGTCAATAATGTGGATTAACTAGGATTAAAGTATTATTTTCTGATTACATTTGTGGTTCAACTTTCTAGACACTTAAAACTATTCTTAAGATAAAGCAATTAAAAAACCCTACAATTTAAAATGAATAAGTCATAAAACAACAAATTTAAATGTTTAAAAATTAGAAATAAACTAAATTCAAAAAATTATTTTTGTTATATATTCAATAACATGTATATATGTGACCTAGACATATTTCCTTACCTCTGAGAGGTGATACAAAATATGTAACAGAAACATGTATATCTCACATGTATGTACATGTAAAGCTTTCAAATAAATAAATAGTATATAAGGAGACAGAATTATGGGAAATAGCCAGAAGAACAGAAAGATATAGGAGAATATAGGGGGGAAATTAGAGAATAAAACTAAAGATTTTCATTTTTTCCCTTATTAATAACTCTGAAGTTTATTTTTCCATTGGTATTTTAAAAATTTCTCCCCAAATTACTATATTCCTAAAAAGAAATAGAGAAGCACCGTAGAGAACAAATAAGAAAAGGGAAGTTTAAAAAATGAGAGAATGGAAAAAAGTAAATTTAGAGTAACACAAATGGTAAATGACATGGTTTTCTTTGTAGGAATGATTTACATCTAATGTAATGATGGGCTATTTTCACATTTAAAAATTTCATTAATTTTATGTTTAACTTTGTGACTTGCTTCTTCATTTAAAATATAAGGCTAGAGAAAACAGTTTGGATTTGGCTGAGACAGCACCGCAATGCAAGTAATAAGTGGAGTTTACAAATCATCAGCATTCTCCAGCTCTATTTTTAAAACAGTTTTCCAGGTTACTGTTTTTCTGTCTTTATCCCAGATATCAATTTCTCCCTGTCCAAATTTAGAAATTGAATGGTCACAAACCCCAAAGCATAAACGGTAGCAAACTCAAGCCAAAACCTGTTAGCATTAATAAGAGTTCAATAAGGAGGATAAATACAAAATAAATACATAGGACTCTGCAGCTCCCAAATAGCTAGTTATAAAATATAATGAAATTATCCATTTCCCAATAGCCACAAAATATACATGGAAACAAATGGTTTTTTTTGAAAGCTTGGGCCCATATGAATAAACTTACAAAACTTTACTGAGGAGTGTTTAATAAAAATACTTGAATTAATGGAGAATCATCCCTGGATAGGATTATATACATATAAATATGTCAATTCCTGCTACATAAATTTTAGAAATACCAGGAAGGTAATTTCAATAAAATCCTCATTTTCCTCCCTTAAGTTGGCAGTGTATGTATTTTAAAGCTATACTAATAAAAATTTAAAACACAAGAATAGTTGAATAAAATTTTTAAAAAGACTTAGGGAGAGACTCTGTGCCCTATGTACTATTACACTTTCAAAAACCTAAATTAATTAAAAAATTAATAAACTAGAAAGAAGACAGATCAGTGACACAGAAAACTCAGAAATGGATCTTATGATATAGAAAACTTTAGTACATTCAGTTCATGTTAATGAAATTTTACTGAATACCTAGGTGTCAGGTACTGTGTTAATAGAAAAATAAACTGGTATCGTCTTTCCAGAAAGCAATCTGGCAATATGTATTATGAATTTTTAAAGAGTTTATATCCTTTTAGTAAATGCACTTTCAGAATAGATTCTAAGGAATTGTCAGACATTAGTTCAAGTATTTACACAAAGATGTTTATTATAAGGTCATTTATAATAGTAAAAACCTGGAAAAATGGAAGAATTCATAAATTATGGTAATAATATATAGCCATTTACATTATGTTTAAAACATATTAATATATGTTCATATAATAGAACATTATATAACAATGAGAATAATCAACTACAACTGCATATAATGTGGGTGAATCTCACCAACAGTATTTTTTAGTGGAAGAGCAAGATACAAAGCACACAAGTAGGATTGCATTTGTATGCATTTCATACACATAAAACAATCTCTGCTTTAAGAAGTCAGGATAACTTTGGGGAGCTGGATAAAGTGACTGAAGAAGGATTCGAGGGGAGATTCTTGGATTCTGTAATTTCTATTTCATGATCTAGAGGCTAATGACATTGTATGAAAAATCATTGAAATTAAAACATGCACATTTCTGTCTGTATGCTATTCATCAATAACAAGGGTTTCAAAATTAATCACATGAAAACCTTTCCCCAATATTCAAGTAGGAAGAAAATCAGGCTACAAAACCGGGCATGAAATATAGTCTCAGTTGTTTGAATAAAAGACCAGCATGGGAAAATTGCTAGAAGGAAACCGGCAGTAGGGGCATAAGATGGGGTTGGGGAGGATTAGAGGAACTGGTGGGAAACAGGAAAAGATCCCTATAGTATCTTTTAATTTTTTAAATGTTTTTTTATTTATTTTTGAGAGACAGAGAAGGACAGTGTGAGCGAGGGAGGGTCAGAGAGAGAGGGAGACACAGAATGCGAAGCAGGCTCCAGGCTCTGAGTTAGCCACTAGCACAGAGCCTGACGCGGGGCTCAAATCCACAAACTGTGAGATCATGACCTGAGCCAAGGCCGATGCTTAACTGACTGAGCCACCCAGGCGCCCCTATAGTATCTTTATAAGAGTCATTTGTTAGGAATGCTTGGCTTAGAGAAGCCAAGCTTCTGGTGATGGCCAGAGGCTGTGTGGAATAAAGGGGAAACTGGTTAAATTCTGATGGAAAAGAGTCAATAGAGAGGGAAAGGTATAGTAAATATACTGAAAAAGAGCCAATTAATGCCTCTTCACAGGCTGGCAATTTTATACATAAGAAGCAAACTCAGAAAAGGGGTAAAAAGGGCTAGACTGCAATAGGGACACAAAATACATAAAAAGTTCTTTTTCATAGAGCTTTGCAAATTATTAACACGTCAAGAAACTTGACAATTTTCCTCTCTGTGTATAGCCACTTGTGTTCTTTCATGAAGCCTTCAGGTTCTCACATTATCTGGATTAGGAAATTGTTAGAAGAGTTTCAGCCAGATGATAATCCATCTCTAACTTCAGAATACTTCAGGCCAAAATAAAGACCAGGTCAAGTATAGTGACACCAGGTCTGGTGGCAAGTAGCATTTCTACCCCATGTTAGCTGTGTAATTTGAGGCAAGTTACTTAACCTTGCTGTGTCTGAGTGGCCTCATCTGAAAAATGATGAAGACAATAATACGCTGAAGAGAGGCTTAAATGAGATCATCCACATAAAATGCTTAGCCCAACATGGGGCACAGAAGAAACCCTCAACAATTATAAACTGCCACCATCACTTATTTTTTTAAATCCAGGGGCAAAGTTTCTCAGATGTCTTTAGATTTAGAAATAGCAAAACAAAAACCAAGAATATAAATGGGTAATGAAGCAGCCTCTAATTCACAGTAAATAATTTCAGCAAAAAAATAGGCTTTCTCTCAAATTTTTATTTAAAAAAGTGTTAAATCTATAGAAAATTTGAAAGAATAGTATAGTAAACATCCTATATTATTCCCCTTCACCTGTATTAACCAATTGTTCAATTTTGCTATATTTACTTTCTCTCTCTCATACAAACACACACAACCAGTGTGGCAGAAGCCAAGACTTCAACTGGTTGGCTCATTATGTACCAGGGCACACCCCATCTATCAGTCTTGTGTACAAAAAGTCAGCTTCTTTCAGAGAATCTAATTTATCACGTAAGTCCTAATTAATACCAAAGCTGTGATAATTGGGAGAACCAATGGAGGATTACACACTGAGAGTAGATAAGATATTTTGGGCAACTCTCCCTTGGGAAAGATAAAGGGCTCAGAGCTCTAGTCTTAGGTCTGTCATTATGGAGAAAGCAAAGGCTTTCATCAGCAAGCAAGGAAGCCTGACAGAGCTAGACCAGGGTAAGAGTTAGACATGTCACTGAATGAAGTCACTGGCAAAGAACTTTGAGAAATAACCCGGTGTGTGCATGAGCATTTCCCCCCTTAGTTATAGTAAACACAACATTTACACAATGCATCTCCATGCCCTTCTTAGGCATTTAAGTTATCATGCACATCTAACAGTGGAATAGAAAATCCAAAAGACACTAAACACTTGGTCTCCAATAATTATACACCTGAAAATGCATTCGACAGATACTAGGTTGAACCGTGTAAAACTTTTTCTAGATTGAAAAGTCAGTATGAGCAATTTCATGTATTCACATATATTTGTTCAAGTAGGAAATGACATATATAGGAAATGACATATGTTTACGTATTCCCTGCAGTACTGTTTATAGAAGTGGGAGTCTGGAAATAAACTAGTATCTATGCATTATGTGTATATGTGTGTGCATTATATATATAATCTATCTATATAATATATATAATGGAGTATTACACAACTGTCTCTGTCTATATATATGTATGGAAGATATATATTTAAATACATAATGGAATATTATGCAACTATCAAAAGAAAAAGAACTAAGAAGCTCTCTGTGTACCACCTTGGAAATTTAAAATACACTTTCAAGTGAAATATGTGAAATATTCAATATAGTAAACTATCTTTTGGGTAAAACCTGGGAGGAGAGTAAGAAATATATTTGCATTTGCTTTATACATATAAATTCTGAAAGAAGACACAAGAAATTAATAGATGCTTACTTTTGGGGAAGTATGTGAACTGTGTAGTGTAAGACAGATTTTGCAGATGAATTTTCACTGCATGTCTTTATATATTTTGAACCATTTGTATGTGTTATCTAGTCAAAACATTTTAACTAAGAATGTCTGAGGAAAAAAAATTAAGGTATTCAATGTTCAGATGGGGAACCAGAAATTGGAAGATGATTCTAGCTATGTTTTTTCTCTATGATGATGCAACATTGAGATGTAATCATCTCAATGTAATCCATTTCTAGTGTCTGTGCAGTAAACATTATAGATTTAACATTAAAAAAATCAATGGTTTCCCATCAGAGAATACAAAAATATATAATAGGCTTTCTTTTTGAAAAAAGAAACTTTTTATTTTGAGATAATTATAGATTTGTCAGTTATGTATTATATAGTTGCATAAATAATATTGAAAATTCCCATTTATCCTTTACCTCGCTTCCCCTCATTGCTACCATCCCTAACACCTGGCAACCAACCACTAATCTGTTCTTCATCTCTGTAACTTTGTCATTGGAGAATATTGTGTAAATGGAATCATATGGTATGTCATCTTTTCAAATTGCCTTTTAATTATTTTAACCACTTCAATCCCCATATTTCATTTTCCTATATGTTTTTAAGGCTAGGGTTATTGAGGGATAATTTACATGCTGTAATATTCATCCTTTTCAGGGTATAGTTCGATGATTTTTTTTACAGTTTTATTGTGGTATAATTTATAACAGACTGCACATTTTCAAGTGTCAAACTTGATCAGTTTTGACATATGTGTACATTTGTGAAAGCATCATCACAATCAACACAATGAATATATCCATCACTCCCCAAAATTTCCCCATGCTCCTTTGCAATCCACTCTTCCTACACCACATTCCCATCCACAAACAACTCTGCTTTCACCACTAGATTTTCTAGATGTTTATACAAAGGGAATTATACAGCATGCAGTAAAAACCTTGGAGTGAAATGGCTGGGTCATATGGTAGGTCTCTGTTTAGCTTTTTAAAAACCTGTCAAACATCCAAAATGGCTGCACCATTTCACCTTCCTACCAGCAATAATATATCCAAGTTCCCATTCCTCCACATCCTCCCAGTATTTGGCCCAGTCAGTAATTGTGTTCTAAGCTGTTTCAGCGGGTGTAGTGGTAGCTCACTGTGGTTTTAATGTACTTTTCCCTAATAACGGATGATGCTGAGCATCTTTTCATGGGCTTATTTGCTGTTCATAGATTTTTCTCTGATGAAGTGTCTATTCCAATCTTTTGCCCATTTCTTAAAATGAGGCTGTTTGCTTCTTCTTTTGTAGTTTTGACAGTTCTTTATGTTCTGGATACAAGTCTTTTATGAGATAAGTGTCTTGTAATTATTTTCTCCCAATCTGAGGCTTTTTTAATCTTCTTGACAATGCATCTTTAAAAGCAGAGTATTTACTTTGATGAGGTCCAATTTATCAATATTTTCTCTTTTCTGGATCATGCTTTTTGTGTTATATCTGAAAAACCTTTATCCAAAGGACACAAAGATTTCCACCTATGCTGTTATCAGTTTTATAGATTTAGATTTTATATTTAAGTCTGCTCTCCGATTTGAATTAATTTTTCTAAACTGTGTGAGCTTTGTACAGCATTCTAGGGAACATCTACCCTTACCGAGGAAAAGAAAAGCAGTCAGTGAAGAGAACAAGGAATGTACTGACGCAGAGAAGCCAGAGGGTAAGGATGAGGGCTATAATTAGGAGAGGTGAGGCCATGAAAGTGGTCCTGGAACTTCGCATGGAGACCAATGGAAGCAAACAGAGTAATGGTCACTGATCTCAACATGAAATCACTAGTGGACTTTGAGACCCAAGTTTCAATATCAAACAGCCAGAAGCCAGCCTAAATGGGATCAAAAGAAAATATGGATGGCAAAGACAGAAAGTACTCAAATCACTCTTAAAAATTTCATTCATGAAAATGAAAAACTTTTAAAAAACCACATAGGACACTGAACTCAAGAGTCTCTTGACTATGTAGAAGAACCAAGTAGGGAGAAGTAAAAAGAATAAGAGAAAGGAGAGAATTGGTGAAGCAAAGTTTGGGATGAGGCAAGATGAGAATGTGTCACGAACAGTTTACCTTTTGCATGGAGGTGACAGGAAGTGAGAAGGAAATGGATCCAGACAGGGATAGTTCAAGACGGTAGGCTAGGGAAGCTCCAGGGCCTTGCTCAGCCCTCCTGGCTAAGTAGGGGAGGAGTTTTTCTGTGGAGACTGAGAAGGGGGTGCTGTATGGGGACTTGGGTGGGGTGAATGTGTTTGGAATTGGGGTTGCAGGAGAAGTGGTGAGTTGTGGGTCCAAAGGAAATAAATAATGGGATTCTAAAGAGCTCTGAGAACAGAGAACACGCAGATAAAGAATAAATGTTTGTCAAATTTAATGTTTGCTACATTCTTCCTTGCTGCCAAGAGTTCCTCCCCATCCCCACCCCTCCAAAAAAGATACAAATGGACAAACGGTTCCATAAATAACTACACTATAGGACTTTACTGCCCCACTTTCCTCCTCCCCCCCCTTCTCCCCCCCCCCCCCCCCCCCCCCCCCCCCCCCCCGCTTCTTTCTTTCCTAAGACTCACAACCTGTTTGGTATGTAGAACAGGTATTGCAATTCTACCTTATACATGAAGAAACAGAGGCTGGGAGAAGGCCTTCCCCAAAACGCTCGGCTAGCTGGGACTTAAATACAGATCTTTTGATTCTAGTTCCAGTGATCAGAATTTACAGTCATTTCTTCATTGCATCGCACTGCTACCTTCAGTGCTCTCATTGCCATTTTTACTTTAAATCGTGGCCCCAGAGGGTTTCTTTATTGCTATTCTACGGTTCAGATCCACCCATTCTCTCTCCTTCACTCACCTTCCTGAACTCAACTTTGCCCATGCTCTGTAGAGGCAGGAGTCTGAAGAAGAGTTTGGTGCACAAGAGAATTCAATTTACAAACAGAAATAACAACTACCAAGCTGCAGCCACGGTTTGACATTTAGAGTAAACTCAGGTCTGACTCTCAGAGTTTTTTTTAGGGGTTCTGGTGAGGAAAGACCCAACGAATCAGGAGATAACAGCCACCAAAGAGTTGGGAAAAGGCCGTTGGGATTCTTTGCAAAAAGAGCCAATGTACAGTCCTCCTCTGAGAATTCCCAGAACAAGGGCTTCGAGACTGGAAACAGCTTGGCGCTTTTGGGCCTGAACTCCCTACCCACTCCCCTCCCTTCCTGCGGCTTTCTAGAATCCCTTCGCTGACATAAAACCTGAGACTCTTCCATACAAATTCATCACTATGTGATAAACTCTCAGAGCAAACCTGAACCTTTTATTTTGCCTAGGTCGATTTGTTTTTTAACATGTTGGGCAATCAATATAAAAACTTACGGTCAATGGATGTCTAGTATGAACCTTGCTTATTCGCGAGCACAGTAGTTTTTTTTTTTTAATTCAACTTCCTCTGACCTTGTAACAGTTATTTTGCTACTGTAGACTATGATGCAAATTAAGGCATTTCTATTCTTATTTCAAAGTCTGCTGCATAAAATAAGTGTATGCTTTTCAAAGCCAACTGACAGCCTAATGTTCCACATTTAACTACAACAAATCAACACTTCACCAGGTTACTTCATTATTATTTGACTAATTTAGTTAAAAATTTATGAAGAAAACTGATTTTCATCTCTCATAGTTTCTGGTCATCAAAAGCCGCTAATTCTCCTCATGTTCCACTTGCATACAACAGGAGCCTAAAACACTTGCTCTTCAAAAGTAGATCACTAACTTTCGTAATGCATTAAAGTCAGCATAAACAGGATCGTGCGGTTCCTGATTTGTGGCATTATTTGGAAAGCAGATCTCTCACAAGCTCAATAATCCTAAAACCCCTACGTTTTAGTTTGCAACTGTCACAAAAGCAAACAATTTTTCTGGAGTAGGGTATCTTATATCTGCTAGAGCTAAGCGATGCTGTGAAATAGTAAAATCTTGTACACCAGAATTATAGTGGTATTTCTGCTTTTTAAGGATTAAGGAAAAACGAATAAATTTAATCAATCAATATAAATCCCCCTACCCCTTTTAAAGGCTTCTTCTGTTATATTTAATCCACTTTCACACAGTTTTTCTTAATTACACTACAGCTGTCTGGTAAGGCACAACTGACCACTTCCATCATGAAAACAAACTGGACCCCACCATCCAAAGTTCTCGATTAAAAAGCAAAGGTTTTTGTGAGCCCAGAGAAAACAGGCCCAGCTGCTCCATTTCACCAGGCGGGCACCTCTACTCCATTCAGCTGTGAAGAATGGCAACGACTGTAAATTGTTCTTCCTGATCGGTTCCACAATAAAAACAAACCACACTACTTTCAATTTTTCAAAGCCAATTTTTTTTAAGCCTCCAGTACACTGGAAACAAGAGTTGTGTTCTTCTGATTCATGGCCTTTGATTTCTGCATAAACGTCCCTGTATGCATGTAAAAACAGGTCCCTGCAGGATACTCAGAGACTGTATATATTAACTTACCAGATGTACCAGAAGATAGAAACGCCATCAGCCTACCTTTTAAAGCGAGATACTGTTGAACAGCTTAAACTGCCTGTGACTAAAGCGTGGCTGTAAAGAACACACCGTGTGCAGAGGGGCACTAGGTAGTTCGTGAGAAACTGCAGCGTGCTCACAGAGAGGGCAGCAAGTGGGTTTGCACTTGCCTTTTAATGCTCTGTTAAAATCCATACTGTGGAATTAAGGTCAAGTCACACACATTTGCATTTGCAAGTAGAACACTTGGACTCTGATAATAGCTAAGATTATTGACAGAATTTTGTTGAGAAACTCCTAAATGTTTCCAATTTACCCATGGCGTTTAACCAGTATCTAGGATTTAAAGTTGAGGTCTTGAGAGTCTGTTACCAATCAAACACCAACTTGAAAATGTTTGAACATGCCTCTATATTTATATTAATATATAATTTACTTATTTGCAAACATGGGACATTGGACTGATCGCTAGTGAACGTTTGAAAACACAAAAATTGACGTTTTTTTTTAAAGTTTATTCATTTATTACCTCAGAGAGAGAGTGTGTGTGTGTGAGCAAGCACAGAAATAGGGGAGAGGCTGAGAGAGAGGGAAACACAGAATCTGAAGCAGGCTGTCAGCCTTGAGCCCCATGCAGGGCTTGAACTCACAAACTGAGATCATGATCTGAACCGAAGTTGGCTTAATTGACTGAGCCACCCACCCAGGAGCCTCTCTACACAGCTCTTCCTTAAGGAGGAGATAGAAATAATTTGTAAATGGAAGTTTTAAGACTTTCTGTGCACATCTCCGGGGGGCCCTCTTCCACAGCTCCTGGGGCACTGCCCACCTCCTGCCTACCTCCCATGGAGACCCAAAGTGGGCTCCAGCTAATATGAGGCCAACCTAAGTTGTTAGTGGCTTTTGGATGAACTCTTAGATTGCTGTACATTTCTATCCCAGTCCCTAGGATTTTTTTTGTACAAACACAAGGATATAATCTAGTTTCGAACAGCTTTTGATTTGGACTCATGAGTAGAGTGTTGCAATGGAATCCAAATGTGACCAAATATGGAGATACAAACAGGAACGTTCAGCTTTGTGAACTTCCACTTCGGTGGCAAAACCGCTGGCATGAAGCTACCGATGATTTCTCTCTAACACAAGGCAGCAATCAATATCATCTACATCAACAAACAAGTTGCTATTGAAAATAACACCCTGTGGCTGCTGCAGCGATTTGTGCCCTGGGCACAACTAGTCACCCAACTTTTCCATGTGTCTACTGACATTTTACCTTTCCAAACTATCTGATTAACAAATGCATTCTTTCCAGAAACCCTAGCAATATGTGATTTCAGGCAAAGGAAGTTCTCACCAAGTGCTAACTCTGTTTTCAGGGAGTTCTATCAATAATGGCATGTATCAGATACTGATTGGATCTACACAATTTTGATAAGCAAATACATATCATCCTTGTCTTCAAGGAGCTAAAAAAAAATCTAACAAAAATTACACAAGGCCCCATGTGCATGCGTGCCCCACTATTTATCCTTCTTTCTCTCTGTCTATTTGTTCTGCTTCCTTCATAGGTTCCTCTTATTTTACCTTCTCTGTTATTCCCCAAGGTTATTCTCCATCTCTTGGGGATCTCACTCAACACTACACCTCAAAATATACCAATATGTCTCTGACTACCAATACTGTTTCCAAAGCACCAACATTTTTCTTGAGCTATAGATCATACTTCCCATACTTCCAACTGTCTACTCAACTTCTCCAACTGAATGCCCTAAGGGCAGTTTACCTCAGCGCTTCCAAAAGAAAACATTATCTTTTCCATAAAACATGCCCCTTCTTCTGTATTCACCTCTACTCCTGTGGGTTATCAGGGATTTCTCATCTCCCTCGAATATCCTACCCATTTTAAGTCTAGTCAATTCAACTTCCTCAGTACCTCTCAGATTTGTCCACTCCTCCCCACGGTCATCTCTCTATTTTCAACACCCTCATAACTGATGTTTTCCTCAAATTTGTTTTCCTTGACTTCTTCCTCCACCTCACTGCCAAATAATCTTTCTAAATACTCAGACCATTTTCCCTGCTTGAATAAGAAGAAACACAGGATGCCTTGAGAATAAAAAGGAAAGTTCAAGAATGGAGTTTCAAGGCTAGGAGACATCTAAGAGTGTTAATGAGCTGAAAGGAAAGAGCCTGTAATAAGCAAGAAATAAGAATAGATGATCAACACAGGAAGGTCCCAGAGCCCAAGGCAAGCTCAAGAGCACTGGAAGAGGAGTCAGCACTGAGAAAAGTGAATACATACTTCTCTCTGAGGCAGAAATACTCTAAGGATGGCTGGAGGTGAAGTCAAGTCTGGATGTGGAGGCAAGGCAGACTGATGGAGCGCATGCCAGGGATTACCTACTTCCTCAGAAAAATGACAAGGGCAATTAGTCATTACTTTAAAAGGAGGGGGTCAAGAGAGCCGAGGTTCCTGAGAAAAGTTATTCCAGTTTAGAATACTCACTATGGATAGTAAAAAACGTAGCTCATTAGAAACAGGTTGGAAAAAATTTTTTAAAGAGAAGAGGGGCACCTGGGTGGCTCAGTCGGTTAAGTGCCTGACTTCAGCTCAGGTCATGATCTCACAGTTTGTGGGTTGGAACCCTGTATCGGGCTCTGTGCTGACAGCTCAGAGCCTGGAGCCTGCTTTGGATTCTGTGTCTCCCTCTCTCTTTGCCCCCCCGCCCCCCCTGCTCTGCTCATGCTCTGTCTCTCAAAAATGAATAAATGTTAAGAAAAAAAATTTTTTTTTAAAGAGAAGAAAGTCATCCGAGCATGGAGGTAAGGGTGAAATCATCTATCTGTACCAGGGTCAATCAGCACAGTAGGGGCAACGCTGGGTGCAAAGGTGGTGGGTAGGAGCCCAGGGGGACGTATGATTACTGTGCTGATGGGTTTAAGTCCCCAGCAGCTCTCAATATCCACCTTCATCCATGTCGACTGTTTCCCCAAGGCCCATGGCAATTTTTTCCCTCTTCTTCTCCTGGAAGACCCTATGTTCCGACCACCATAAACATGCTGTACCATCTCTAGAACATGCTATACTGCCATAATTCTGTCTTAGGACATGCTGCTTCCTCTATATAAATGTGCTTCCCTCTGTCACTCTCCACTTCCCTCCATTCTTTACAGAAACAAAAAAGAACACTCCAAAATGAACTTGATTGGCCAAAGTCAGGAGGCCACCAAGACAATCACCTGGGTACAGACTGCACACTCTACAAGCATTTGATGGGTGAAGGCATCATATGATTTGTAGGGAAAACCATCCCTTGAGTGAGGCAGGTTTTCTGAGGCATGTGAAGAGAAGAGAGTAAGTACAGTCCAGACCTCTGTCTTCCCACAGTATGTAATGAACTTGTATATTATTCCTGAGGTCCTGGTTTCCATGACTCCACTTAAAGCCTGACATATAAAACTTAAATTTCACTATATCTTAAAAAGCAGACACTTTTTTTTCAGATTTCTGCATAAGTTGATGCCACTGAAGTCTCCGTATTTTGATAAAAGCAGATTTATGTAGTTTTTACTGAGGTTCCTCTCTCTAGAACTGTCCCTTACCGTATGACCCTCAAAGACAAATGAGGATCTGTGCAAACTGCAGACATGCACAAGCTCAACTTCTGGACAAAAGAACAAAAGGGGACATCTGGTCTTGGTGCTTCTGCTCTCGATTCAGAGTTCTACACTTTCTAATGCACTGGTCCTTTCCATTGTATCCATTATCGCCCCTCCATTTAATCATCCTTATCCAGTGCCACAGAGAGGGACAAGTATTATTTACTTGCTCATTCATTAATTCAGTAAACATTTACTGACCTACCTAATATGTGATAGACTCCAGGGAAAATGCAAAGGTGAGCAAGAGGAGAAGGGGAAGGACAAATATATGCACAAACTATTGAATACAATAAAGTAAGTGTTATAATATAGATGTGCCTTCACTCGACACATATCAAACCCCTAGTATTTATCTGGCATGGTCTTAGGCCTGAGGATCGAGCAGTGTAACTAATAAGAAACACACACACACATACACACACACACACACACACACACACACACAAACTTGGCTTCAAGGAGTCTAATTCGTTAACAAGACAACAAAGAAAGTGAATCAGATGCACTGAAGGCAGCAAGTCCTCCGATTGCAAGGAGGACACAGGCCCAGTCACAGAAGCTGCCACCGGGGCTGGCCCAGGAGGGGCACGAGGCAGGAGAAGAGGGCGGTCCAGGAGCCAAACAGCACAGGCACGTTCAGTAGGACGCAGGGTCAGAACAGCAGAAATACTTGCCCCCGCAGGAAACCAAAGGATGAAAAGTAACCCAAAATGCTGCAGTGAGCCGAACGTGAGGTTGGCAAAACTGTGCTCCTTCTCTTTATGGGAAAACAAGGAGTGCTTTTCTGTCTCCACAGTTCTCCAGAAGTAGAGAAAAATAAAATTTTGTGTGTCATGAATTTGACTAAATGTTCATTTTAAAATGTGATAAATTTGCCAGGGTAGTGGGTATAAAAAAAACCACATTAATTAACAAATAAGCAAGCAAAACCATAAAGAACAAAAATACATGAACTTCCAGGTTATTACCCGCTGGACTTAGAATAAAAAAAAAAAAAAAGGCTTTGTAACCCAAAATAGCTATGAACATGGAAAAAACCCTAATAAGAAAACCAGCAGGTTCACTCTCAGAGCACGGCGTGTATGCTACACAAGTCGATATTTACATACCTGAGAGAAAGCAAATTACTAGGACACAAAAAAGCAAGAAGGGGAATGAGAGGGCATATATTTAAGCCTGAGAAGCTGTAGCGCACAGAGGCTGAGAGCCAAGGGCTGCCTGGGATCTCATCTCGGCCTTGCCTCTTGCTAGCTTTGTAACCGTGGCCAAGTTACTTAGTTTGATCTTGCACGTATGTAATACAGAGGTGTAATAATAGTATCTACCTCAAAGCATTATTTCGAGGATTAGACTAGTCAATTTATGTAAAGCTCTTAAAAGAGTACTTGGCACCTAAGTATAAACTGTTATTATTGGAGGGAGGGAGGCAGTAATTGTTATTATGATCTGGAGCTGAGTACTTTACTGTAGAATTCCTATTAGCCACTGATGATCTTCTGGAAAATTGTTTATCCTCTTACAAAAGTTGGTGAAAATGCTGCTTTATTAATGAAATAATGCCAGCTACTAATGCCCTAGGGTTGAAACCTAGAATAAATGTGCTTAACAATGCACAGTTTAATCCTACCTTTGGTTACCAGCTTAATTTCTTGGAACGCTCTCTATGCACGATAGTCACCACCACCTCTGAAGCAATACGCTCATGCCATACGTTGGAAGGGGAGAGGACTTTAAAAGACAGAACTTGAAATAGTCGCCTAGATTTCATCAGAACAGAAGTTCCGTGAAAGCTGAATATAGGCAAGGGTGCTTACAAAATCCACCAAAATATAAACGGCACCAGACTGTGAGCTTCCCTGAGGGCAGGGACTTACACGGCCGGCGTCAGCGTATCACCCACATCTAGACCCGTCCAGAACATGGCGAGATCAGATATTTTCAAATAAGTGAACAACAGGACTTCAAATGAACTGTCCAAATCGTAAATGATCCATTACACATCTGTAGGAAACTGCATAATAGGTAGATTTAAATGATTTAAAAAAAAGGAATATTAGGTTAAGTTTTGAAACAATCGCACCTTTGAGCTTTAAACGAGTGCCGAGTTTATCCTTAACACTAACCAGCTCACAGTGTGAGAAGGGAAAAAAATCAAGTGCCTCGGAGTTCTTCTAGGTGGCCTAAAGAGGGTTACAGGTTTTACACCAAAGCAGCACCTGCACCATTTAGAAGAATAAATTCAATGAGAAGTGGTTATGAATTCTATAAATTAAAAGGCTTTCGGCGTCTTTTATTATGTAACAGCACGCCCTCTTCTAGACCTGCACTGCTGTACTTTTCCTAAACGGCACGAGGACTTAATTTTACTCACAACCAAGTTTGAAGCCTGAGGCAGTATCAGTTTATTCCTCAGATGAACTTGAATGCTCTACAGTCAAAGTTTTACTTCCTAATATAAATTGTTGGCCTGCAGATACAAGGAACAAATAATAGGTCACTGGGTTTGCCTATGATAAGAACTTATAGTAAAAACATATTTTTTTTAAATGGAGGTTAACCACATTATGTACCCTGGAAGAAGAAAAAAAGACAAGTAAATTTTGCTGCTTCTTGGCACGGTTGCTCTGGTATAATCTGATGCCATGGAACAATCACAATTTTATTAAAATGAGAAAATTACTACATTTGAGTTCTAAAAGCCATCTTTGGATCAGAACAAAAGAGTCTGTGCCAAACAAATGACCAGAAGGGTAATTCTGATTAAAACTATTATTTCACTACAAAAATAACTTGTGACTGAGGGGAACCCTTCTACCACTTATATACTTATATGTACACACACACACACACACACACACACACACACACGCTCACACAATACTTTCTTGGCTCACAAATTTAATAAGTATTCAGAAAAATATCCCAAAGACACTAAATAGGGTGAGGAGACTTACTTTCAAGATTTTGGGTAGGACCATATTTTATTTCTAAAACTTCAGATAGGTATCTGTGTCTATTAAATGGGCCTGTAAGAACCCCAGGTCTCCCTCCAGCTACCAGCCCTCTTTTCTCCTCTCTTGAACAGTCAAATCACCATTCCCCACTGAATCTGCAGTAAGTTCACATCAACCTTCTTTCAGTTCTACAAACATGCTGTGCCCTCAGTGTGCATCCTCAATGTCAGCCCATCATCCCTCCTCCTACGGCTCCTGCTTGTTCATCCACTAGGCTAAGCGCCCCCAGGTACAATACCTCTCAACTTCCTACTTTATTACTGTCTCATGATCCGTCTCCCCAGCTCACTGAAAGTCATGCTCTTACCGTACTGAATCCCCACTCCCTGGCACAGTGCCTAGCCTAGAGTCGAAAGCTCAATGACTATTTATTGAATGCATGAATGATTTCTCAGTTGCTCAACCAAAAATCATTGCCCATAACCAGAATGTGAGCTTTTAATGCCAAAATCTACCTAATGCTTGGTGCAGGCCTAGCTCTACCCTGAGCACAGAGACAGAACTCAAGAAACGACTGACAGTTCAATAAAAGATAATTCAATGACCTAAACAATTTTCGATTTTAAAAGGTAGGTTTTAGGGCTTTAATATTAAACTACAAATATTATTAAATTTGCTTAATGTATCTAATTTCCTTTTTCATATGGCTTAAATAAGAAAATATCAAGACAAATTTAATCTAAGTTAGAAGTTTTGTAAGTCACTAGTAGTTTCTGAGAAAATGGTATTGCTTTATTATCATCATCATCATCATCAAGCACTGGAGTATTGTTGCAAGAAACAAAAGGAACATTTTGAAAGAAAGATCTCAAGACCAGGGTAAGACTTTGGCTACCAGAGGAAGAGGGACAGAAACAGAAGGGACATAAAAGGCAAAGTGGTGAGAGACAGGATACAGGGAGGGTTAGGAGTTCAGCCTTTTGATCAGTGAGATGCTGTCCTCACCAGCCTAAGTGTAAAGCTGAGGACTTGTTGGACTGGAGATGGGACAACAGGGAACAGGGCCTCAACAATTTAAGTTTGAGAAGCCAGTACAACATCTGGTTTGATGTGTCCTTAGGAAAAGTAAAGATAATAAGATTTAGAGCAAAGGTGGGTCACCAGCAGCAGTGACAGGTGGAGACAAATACGATCACTGCCAAGATGAAACAGCAGGTGCATCCAGGGAAGGAATTGCTCTGGAAGCAAACAGAAGGCCAGCTGCAGAGATAAGAGGTGAAATCAGTCAAAGAAATTCTAGAAGCCAAGATCAAAAAAGGTGCTAAGAGAAAGGACAGGGTACCCTGGCAAAGACATCTAAATGGTCCTGAACCACAGATTGTAAACAATGAGGCAGAGTAATCTGACCAGTATGGACAACAGTAGAAATACGACCTCATTGTTAGAACACGCGGTTTCTAATCAATTCTGGCACTGTTTCTTAGCGAAGTTCTTCATGAACTCCAAGCTTGCTTCAAGGGACCCAGCTCCCATCACTGCCCTACAATGCTCTGCTGTGATCTGCACAATTGGCCTAGATGTTGAGAATTGCCGATACAAATGTTCACACTGCTACTCCCAGCCTCTGTGGTCTCCATTTAATCTCAACAATTTCATCTTTCCACAAGTTGCTTATACCCATCATATAACTTCATATTGTTTTGTTACTTCAACAAAGGGAAGATGTTTTATTTTTGAAACCTTTTTTATGAAGTCAATTCTTCCCTATTCTAAACACCATAATTTCTGTTTTCCAAATTACTCAAAATATCGGTGGCTACTGTGTCTGGAAGTTTTGGGGTTGGTATAGGACAAATGTGTTCTTGATAGTGTCAGTTTGTAAGAGATTTCTGCTTCCTTTCTTTTTACTGTAATGAGCGTGCAAGATGACTCCCCAAATGGCAATAGGTCTTCGTGCCTTAGCCCCCTGCAACCTTATACCTACTTTGCTGTCTGATAGCACATTGGCTCCCTTTCAGCGTTACTAAGCATTTTCTCCCACTGAGTGTCTCTTTCAGATTATTTGCCCTTAGTGTATTATCTTACTATTTCCTGTGATACTTTTAAACCTTTTTAGGTGTCTTTGTGATACTTCTCTTATTTCGCTATTTGAGATACTTCCCAATTTACTATCACCTATAAAACTGGCTGATACACTGTTCATTTTCGATTTTAGGTTTTTAATGAAAACGCAAAGGAAAACTAGGTCATATGCCTTCGTGAAGCTACAGTTCGTCTTAAGAATGAATTTCTTAGGTAAAAGTTGCAAGTCATCATGTGAAGTCAGTAAAGCTGAACTGTTTACCTATTACACAAATCATACACTCAGTCTTGTGACTGACTAGCTTTAAACAAAAGTTAAAATGGTTTTTCAGTGACATTTGTTTTTGTTTAATATGCATACTTGGTTCATTTTCACTCATTCTTTTCTTTGGGATCGAGTTAATGTAGAAGAAAGAACTCTTTTTTAAAAAAAGCAAAAGTAACATTTTGTTTAAATTTCAACTCTTAAGTACATTTAAAAATCTTAACTTCAAATGTCTTTGGTTCTCCAATAACTGTTAAACGGCCATTGGTTTTACTTAACTATAAGGCACCTTAATTAAACAGCAATAACCCATTCAGTATTTTACATTCTACCTCATTGTATTTATGAGAGTTCTATTCATTTTTTCTTACTGTGCTGTTTATAATTTTCTTTTGCCTGTACCCAAAACATATTTTAAAATATAATTTGTCTAGGGAATTTCTGGATATTGATTTCCTAAATACCGGGCTCACATAAACTCTGGTTTTATATCCTTGCTTATTTAATATCGCTCTACTTTCCTCTCATTTCTTTAGATACTACCAACTTAAAAATCAAAAATTTAGAAGAATCAAATGACATTATTCAATGTATTTTTAGTTAAATTCTGTTAAATCTTAATTTTCATAGTATGTTTTTGACTTAACAGTCTTTGAAGGAAGCACATTCTAATCCAACTCAGGTAAATTACGAGTTAAGCCTGTACAATTAAGCCAAGAACTATGGCAAGTCCACATATGTGGCTCAGTCTTAGAGTGGTGTTTACACAGGGGTCCTGGCTCTGTCTGCACTACATTATGACCCTTGTCATCGCCTGCCCTGGAGCAGTTACATATGTGTCTACTTCTCCCATTAAGCCAGTCTCTCCTGAAGGGCAGAAGCAATCTGAAACCTTTGTATCTTCCGTTAGGCTCCCACAGCACTTTGCACAAAGCAGCCACACAATACGTGTTTGCAAAGCTGTGTCAGAAGAGCCAAGTTTTTGGATCTGCCTTGGCATACAAGCCCCATGAAAAATGAAAGCAAAAATAACCCAGGTGAATGGGTTGGGGGGGGGGTAGGTGGAGGTGGTGGGGTTAAGAATGTTAGCTACTAACCACATATGAAAATATTTAAATGTGGTCTTGCTTATTAACTCATCACTAATCTACTTGTACAAAAGTTGAGACTTAAAAAAAAAAAAAAAGGTAACTTTTAATTCTTCCCAAATTAGAAGACAGGGAAGCTTCATTATTTTGTATGAAAGTTATTTTCTGAATTAGACACACCCATAGGACACAGCCAATATAAATAATTTGTTCTCCTGGTGTTGCCACTGCTGAACAATGATGAACAGATCAACAGTACAGGAATTTCCCAATCAAGAGTGACCCATTGTGTAGAAAATAGATCCTAAAACAAGGAGCTGTATTTAGGATATGTTCCTACTTTCTGAATTCTGGCACACCCTTAGTCCCTAGCACCAATGAGTCAATCTCCTGGTAAACCTGAAACTGATCTTTCTTAAAATTTTTTTTATGTTTATTTATTTTTGAGAGACAGAGAGAGACAGCACGAGCAGAGAAGAATCAGAAAGAGAGGGAGACACAGAATCTGAAGCAGGTTCCAGGCTCTGAGCTAGCTGTCAGCATAGAGCCCGATGCGGGGCTCAAACCCACGAACCGTGAGATCATGACCTGAGCCAAAACTGGATGCTCAACTGACTGAGCCACCCAGACGCCCCTGAAACTGATCATTCAAAGGCAATGTAATTCAATTCAACAAACATTTATTGTTTGTTGAAAATCTGAGGGAAAAAGGCATAAGAATGAAAATCTGAGGGAAAAAGGGCCTGCAAAGGAGAATGAGTAGCAATGATCAAGAAAGAAGGAAAAGATCATGGGAGAGAAGTGGTGTATGGAACCCAAAAGGGGAGGGAGATACGTAACCATTCTTAGACGTTACAAAGGGTGGAAAGCTGAGACTCCAGAAGAAAAGACAGAATTGTAACTGTGTAAATATAAAGTACTGGGATCAATGAACAAAAGGAGGGACTCGTGGAATTTTCCATGTTTAGAATAATTCTGTTTTATGAACCTATTCCCTAAGAAGAAGTTCCAGTTATATTAATGTTCTTACCAACTTTCCTACCATCCAGACTTGAAATTTCTTCCTTTTCCCTCTGACAACTAATGCAGTCAGTTACCACATCCTATCACTCATACCCACATGATTATGGTTGCAGATATGGTAGTATAGGTTGTGTACTGCACAAGAATGCCACATCTGCAGAGTGGTGTGTTCACATTATAGATGTATAGGTTTAATTTTCCAGTAGAGGGCAGTCAAGTGTCCTATTCTAATTAAGTAAATTTATTACAACAATTTTCTGACAGATGAAGTAAAATGTCTTAAAGACAGGGCATCTTTTCAACTCCCAGAATGCACTGAGTGGATCAGTGGTAGCCCTGCTCACAATGCTTCCCACCTATATTCTAGTATTCATTCTGGCTCCAGCCATGACAAATCCAACTCATAGGACATCTTGCAATAGCTTCCTCCCTGATCCCCTAATTTCTCGACACTTAAGTCCATCCTACAAGTATCTGAAAAGTTTCCAAAGAAGAGTTCCACTAGAAATAACTTCTCTCCCCAAAGCCTCCGGTGGCTCTATGTTATAGTCTCTTCAACCTCACACTCAAGGCCTTTCATATCATGTCCTTAATCTTCCTTTCTAGTCTAGTCATTCTCTACCAACCAAGAGCCACCCTACTCCCAGTCACCATGAATTACTGCCTGCCTTTCACGTGTCCTGTCCTTCCCTCCTTTGCTATCTTTGTCCATGCCATTTCCTCTGCCTGGAATTCTCTCCAAATTCTGCCTTCCTGCTAGAAGTTCTAAATTACTTTCAGTAGTGTATTTTGGGAAGAGGCTTTGGATGACTACGTATGGTCTTCAGCAAGCATCAAAACAAATCAAACAAAAGCAAAGAAGAAAGTATTCTCTTCCTTGGTTGTCACTGGCATTCCTGTAAGGTATTGGTGCATAACAGACTATCCATCCCAAAGGACTTAAAACAAGGACAATTTTAGAGCACCTGGGTGGCTCAGTTGGTTAAGCATCTGACTTCGGCTCAGGTCGTGATCTCACAGTTGGTGGGTTCGAGTCTCGCATCGGGCTTTGTGCTGACAGCCTGCTTCAGATTCTGTGTCTCCCTCTCTCTCTGGCCCTCCCCAGCTTGTGCTTGGTCTCTCTCTGTCTCTCAAAAATAAATAAAAATATTTAAAAAATTATTAAAAAAAAAAGAAATTACTTTCTAAAAAAATTTTTAAAAACACAAGGACAATTTTTATTATACCTCACAAATTTGGGGGCCTGAAACCTGGAGAGAGCTGAGCACCTCTGTTCTCTGTGGCAATATGAGCAGTGTCTCTGCTTCTGGGATTCAGCTGGCTGATGGGCCATCTGGAGAGTCCCCGCTTCTCCTGCTCGTCACAGACCTAAAAGGTCTTCATTCTTTAGGGCCCAGCTGAAATCCCTCTTCTCCCAAGAATCCTTTCCACGCCCTGGAGTCAGGTTAAATCTCTTATTGCCACAGATTCTCTAGTGCCTTTTTCTTCATTATAGTACTTTGCCTCTTACACTAGTCTTTCATTTATGTAAGAAGCAGAAGAGAGGAAAAGGCAAATGAACAGCAGAATGCTTGGACCATCTGAATTCTCATTCAAGTTTAAAGAGGAAACCGAATCCTCAGTGTGACTGGAACTCTTGTGGAATCAAGTACAGGGACTGATCCGCCATGTAGACAACATTTTACACACATGTATAGTCCTGTTTACTATAAATAATTAGCTTTTATAATTACTCTGCATTCCAGGAAAGAAACAGCTGGGTAGAAAAACTTAGTGTGTCGGGGCGCCTGGGTGGCTCAGTCGATTAAGCCTCCGGCTTCGGCTCAGGTCAGATCTCACATTCGTGGGTTCGAGCCCCGCGTCAGGCTCTGTGCTGACAGCTAGCTCAGAGCCTGGAGCCTGCTTCCGGTTCTGTGTCTCCCCTCTCTGCTCCTCCCCCTCTCATGCTCTGTCTCTCTCTGTATCAAAAATAAATAAAACATTTAAAAAAAAAAGAAAAACTTAGTGTGTCATCATGCTTAATGATAATATCTAATATTGCATATATTTTTATCCTCAGAAATGTTCAAAATGGAACCTTCCCTTGCATCAGTAAAGTTTATACCTTCCAGAAAATACTGAAGAGACACCCTAATGTGACTGGAAATTATACTAATTAAAATCCAGTAACTCAAACTATCCAGTTGACATAACCTTTATGAAAAGTATACTTCTAAGCTAGAAAAGACAGAAAACACGTAGTTCAATCTTATGATGAAAACAATGAGGCCCACAAAATGTGACCAGGCTGAAAAGAATCCGTTTCCTGTATAAAAACAAATAAAACAAAACCTAACTGACAAAGATCTGTTAAGTAAAACATGTATAGAAACGTTAATGGCAACATGGTCTATAAGAGAGACTGTGTGTAAATGTCTATTACCACAAGAAGGGAGAAATAAATCATGGTATCTTCATGCAAAGAAATACCATACAGCAGCTTAAATGAATGAGGGTTACCGTGACACGCAGGAATCTGACAAATACAACACTGCATCAAAAAAGCAAATTGCAAAGGGAAGCAAAGACAATGACAGCACTTCTATCTTTAAAATAAGTAAAACACTACTATCTGTAGTCTGGAATTACACATCACATGCAGTCTATGAAAATGGCGTGGGGATGAGCGGCTATTTCTCCAGGGGCTGAAGGTGGGCACGGGCAGCCTCTGTGGTTTCCTTCCACGATGCTGCTCCTGCACCCAGGGGCAGGGACACAGATGCACGCTGCATTCTACTTTATAAGTTGGAAAGTTTTATTATGTTATAAGAATATTACAAGGTAAAAGAGAGAGAGACCCATAAAAACTTCTCTTCCCCTTTTGTCTTTTGAGAGATTCACTATAAAATTTCTGCATAAAAAGAGAAATAACGATTATGCAGTCAACCCAGTGCTGAGGGGTTTGGACGCGCGATGATGTGAGAGAAGGGAAGCAACAAAGTTTCTGGTTCTCAAAATAAAGTAACAAAAACAAACAAAAAAACCCAAGTAAGCAAACACACTTAAAAATTCTTTTTAAATAAAATCACACTCCAACCCCTTCCCTAAATTTTTGCATGTTAATTAAAAAAATTTTTTTAATGTTTATTTATTTTTCAGAGACAGAGCACAAGCAAGGGAGGGCCAGAGAGAGGGTGACACAGAATCCAAAGAGGGCCCCAGGCTCTGAGCTGTCAGCACAGAGCCCCATGTGGGGCTCCAACTCATGACCTGAGCTTAACCAACTAAGCCACCCAGGTGCCCTGCATGTTAATTTCTAAGAGTACCTCACAACCCCAAAGCCTTCACTCTGGACAGACCAAAAGGAGATAAGATCAAACACCACGGAGCCTGTGCTGCAGCCCCTGGAATGATGGCAGCGGCAGAATCAACAACACAAGAGGATTCAAGGAGCACATACCACGTAGCAGGCACGGACAGCCTAGAGCTATGTGCATTCTCCGCATTCTCTATTCAATCCACCGAATGCCCTTACAAGGTGGGGACTCCTATCATGTTCATTTCAGAGAGGCTACAGGGCTTGCCAAGGCCACACAGCTACCAACTGGTGGAACTGGGAACCTAGCCAGACCCTGACATGTCATCAGTGTTACTCTGCCTTTCTGTCTATTCCGAATTATAAAGATCAGGCATCTGTAAATTAACCCATGTTCCAAAAAAAAAAGTTATTTCATTTATATTTGGCTCCAAAACATTTTTAATTACTTTAAAGCAGCTTTGCTTTGGTAACTGAGGTACTTCCCCTTCTGCAGCACAAAGAACTTTATAGATGACTCTCCTACAACCACCTGTACTATGTCCACATGGTTGTCAAGGTTTAAAAATGAATACAAATAATAACAGAAGCAATTCCAAGGGGAATTTTTCTTTTGTGGGAGAGGATTAGATGGAAACATTCTCAAAAATGAAAAAGAGGCACCATCTGGAATAATTTTATTTTCTCACATCTTGGATACCTCATAGTGTACAACGATGTTGAAAATAAAGGATCAAGAGTCCTGAAGTTAAGGAGTGTCAAGATCTCAGAATCCAAGAAGACACCTTCACTACACAATATAATTCATCATGGCTTATGAAGAGACACCCTCTCTGGAGTTTTTTCTTTTTTCTTTTCTTTCTTTTTTTTTTTTTTTTTTTTTACTAACCACTAATACCTTCACATTGTTCATCTCTTAAAACAAGTAGTTACTCCTCTCTCAAAGAAAGGCAGTCTTATTCATTTAAAACAAAAACTTGCAATGCATATTAGTTGGCCACGATACAGGTCAATATGCAGGTGTTCAGTCAAACTGGTCATTTGTTCAGGGTGAGCAGGTACCCTGCGCTGTGGCAGTTCCCAGGAATCCTGGGAAGTCTTTCGGCAGCACATAGGCTAGTGGTCCCCAACCCTGGCTGCACCCAGAAACCTATAATGGCTTCTGAGCAGACTAGAACCCTAAATGTGATTGGTAAAGATTATGTGCACAGGACCCAGAAAGTGCTAACGGAACAGTTAAAACTCAACATCATACGGAAATGTATAACTCAACATTAAAATTAAAACCTTGTTGATCAAGACACTCCCACAGTGTGGGAGGCAACAGGGACCAGCACATACACCAAAGAACTATGTCACAGCTACAGCCATGTGGCCGCCAGAGGGAGACCAGCCCTCCGCAGAGAGGACTGTCATCAGAATCTGGGCCACTGTCAGAACCTGGGGCTGCTTGGGGAGAGACCATAAATGTCCCTTTCAGTTAAGCCAGGACCAGCTGAATTTTCTGTCCCTTTCTTCATAACCGTCTTAAAGATACTCAGACCAGACTCACTTATACTTTAATTCTCAACTGCTCTGAACACCTTGACAAGCTTGCTTTTGGTCAGTCCACCACGTGCCCTCATTCCCGTTTTCATTAAAACTGGAGTCTGAGAAGTTCCATTAGCTTCATGGTGAAGGTGCCCCTTACCTGGACTCACACATAAATGGCTCTCTTTTCATTTCTCAGTCATGGCCTTCATGCCCTGGTGTCCTATTTCATACCACCCTCAGTTTTAGAGCTCACGGCTTCCCTGCAATCGCTTCATATTCCTTTCTCTCTGCTGCACTCATCCCTGAGGTCTCCAGTCCCTTGCTCCCAGCACAGGATGCTCTCTAACTGGCACGCTGCTTATTGAAAGCAACATGCTTCCCTTGTCTATTCATTTGTTCATCCAACACACTCATTCAGTGACCAAATGTGCACCAACCAGTCCATGTGTTTCTAACTATCACTGTACCTTGCTCCATAATCCCTTTAGCTGTCAATAATCATAAATCCCCCCAAATTCTACATTCCTAAATTTTAAGTTTTAATAGGTCCCAGGAGTCTGCCTTACCCTGGTGGCAATGGAACACCAACGTTACACGCACACTGAGCCAACACATTTTTACTTTTCATTGTTTAGTTTTAAAAGTCACTTATTTTGTACTGCTCCAATTAAAAAAAAATTCTTAAGTTTTTCTGCACAACTCTTCCTTTACTTTTAATAGGCTTGGAAACCCTTTTGGAGTTTGCTTGCCAACGCGAAAGGCTTTTCCTTAAGCCTGGCATAGGCTGGACGGCAGTGAGAGGCATGGAGAGAAGGCAGACAGATTTTTCTCCTTTTGCACACTGATTAAAAAAAAGTGTCACCAGATGTGAAAAGGAAAATTTAGACTCTCAATTCTGAAATTTAATCTACCAATAAAGAAGCACCAAATTCTTAAGACACCGTGCACTTCAACTATCTGCCATAACACCGTTTCCTCCCTCAAATGTGCTCTTGATTAGGGAACGCCTGCAACGGTTTTTACTCTGATTAACAAGGTTTATTTTTCTCCAGTGAGTGCTATTGGGGAGGGAAAAAAAATTGGATTTCTTTGCTTTAAGAGGAGTTGGTGGTGGTCAGATAAGTGAGGAACTAAGTAAGACTTTAAATTTGATAAATAAAGAGACTTTGCTTTACTGGTAACATTCCTGATAGAGTTGTTTTTTTTTTTTAAAAGAATAAAGTACCTGTGTTGAATCCCCACATTACAGATTAATAGATGCACCCTGAACTGAAAAGAAGAACAGGGAGATGACAGAGCATGTCAGGCCTTAGAGGCATACTAAAGACTTGGGATTTTATTTTGGGAGCTATCTGAAGCCATGGGAGGGTTTTAAACACAGGAGTGAGTGATAGGACCTCACTTAAACTAAAAAAAAAAAAAGAAAAGAAAAGAAAAGAAGACAGAAAAAAGGAAAGAAGGAAAGAAAGAAAGAAGGAAAGAAGGAAAGAAAGAAAGAAGGAAAGAAGGAAAGAAGGAAAGAAGGAAAGAAGGAAAGAAAGAAAGAAAGAGAAAGAAAGAAAGAAAGAAAGAAAGAAAAAGAAAGAAAGATCACTCCAGGGGGTTAAGCATCTAACTCTTAATTTTGGCCCAGGTCAGGATCTCAGTTTTGTGAGTTCAAGCCCCATGTCAGGCTCTATGCAGAGCCTTCTTGGGATTCCCTCTCTCCCTCTCTCTCTTCCCCTCCCCCTGCTTGAGCTCTCTCTCTCAGTCTCTCTCAAAATAAATAAATAAGCTTACAAAAATTATTCTTAAGAAAACCTCTCCAGATTATGTGGGGAAAAACAATCTTACAAATAGAAAATATTATTACACAGCTAATCAATGAGATCTATCTGTAAGTTAGTGTGCAAAACATAATTAAATTAAAAACCTAAGATGCAGAATAGTATATGTAGAATATTATCCTTTGTGGAAAAAAGTGTATACACATCACATGTACACACACGCGCGTGTGCATTTGCGAGTAAAGGTGCACACCAGTGTCATATTACAGATTTCACAAAATTCTTGGCTGAAGTAAATTGACATACCCAGGTTGTTCTAAATGTATTTAGCAGTATATTTAATTAATGAACTGGACATTTGTTTCACATTTCAATTTAAATTCATTAAATTAAATTTTAATGAAATTAAATGGAATTTAAACTAAGTTAAAAATTTGGTACCTGAGTCCCATTTCAAGTGTCCCATAGCCACGTGTGGCTAGTGTCTACTTTATTGGACAAAACAGATCTAACCAACTAGAAAATACACAGGAAAGGTTAAATCTTTCTTACAGGTTTTCTTCTGAGCTGAGAAGTGGGGGTGGGAGAGGGCCATTCGGGAAGACATGTGCTGCATGGTATTTTTCACATTACAAACTATCAACTACCGACAGGTGGCGTGGGGTCTGAAGCTTCCAGTCTTAAAGCCCTTTTCAGGATGAAGAATACAAACTTAGGAATACAAAATTAGACATAAATGAAAATATATGGATAAGAAAAATGACCACAAGTTAAATTGTAAACAACTGAAAACACCACAAAGATCACAAAATCCAGAGGAGCACTACCCTCTTTTTACTCATCAATCATCTGGAACACTTCTCTAACACTTCCTTCCTTAAACTTCTGACTCTGCACATTTTGACCAATACCAATTTTTTGATATAACGTTCCACATATAAAAAGGAAGAATAATTTGGTGGTTCTTCTAATTCAGGTATAGAAACCTTATTGTTTAGAACTATGTTTAAGAAAGCTTCTAATTTCACAACTTCTGTCAGATAAATTTATAGGACCATTGACAAATTTGGAGAAACGACCATGAACTTTCTTTTCATATGTAAACTGCAAAATTTCAGGGCATTTAAAAGTTTATGTGGTGAATACTCCTAAAAATTCTCTGAATTGAAGACTCTTGTGAATAATAAAGCTCATGATAGACACACACACTATTATCGAATTTTATGTTATCTTTTTCTGTGTTTGTATTTTGTAGTCAAATCAGCAAGCAACACAGCTTTTTTCCCCCCAAGGGATTCACAGCATTCATTCCTCTTCATTAACTGGATTTTCAGACAATCCATCGAGCCTATTTACTACTTTTATTCAAAAGTTATCTCTTTTTTGAATTACTGCTTTGGGGATAATCTTATTTTTTTTTTGTACAATACACTATTTGCCACGAGAGTAATTTCTATTTCATCATTCACCTTTGTTGCTTTAATTTTATGTCCTATTATCTGAACGTTCTCAGTTCTTTAATAAACAAAGGTTAAGGTAGAAAAAAACCAATTCTTCCTATTTGTCTACATTAGGAATCTGTGATTTCTCAACTGTCTGGTAGAAACATCCCAAACCATAGTTTGAACTGAAGTTAAAGTTGTGTATTTATTCCCAGTTCAGTTTCCCTCTAGGCGGATCCAAACAATGCCTGTGATCATGCTAAAGCAATGCAGCAGGTGAGGAAAGTGATGGAAGAAGGGTCAGAGTAGAAAAGAGAGAGCAGTTTTAACTGTGTGATTTCAATATCCTAAAATCCTGAAGCGTTTTTGAAAAATTTGCAAAATAATGTGGCCATGTGAACATAGAGCCAGAGGCCCTCCCAAATCCTTGGAAGTGGCCGGTGTAAGGAAGGGGCCCTGAAACCTAAATCCAATAAATTAGCTCCTGCTAACCCTGCCTCTGATTACAGGTAAACAGCAGTTAAAAGATCCAGCTTAAACCAAAGGTCCTTAATCTACCCCCAGAGGAGCTGGGGTAGTGACCACCTGCCATTCCACTCCCACATAAATCTTCAGTTTTAGGCTGAGTCCGCTTCTAGAAAGTCCCATAGCAAAGTCTAATTTACATTCCTGGACTTTCCCACACTGCACAGCTCAGATCACTTAATCTTTGTTTTTGCCAAAATTGAAATGCATCTAAGTTGAAGTCTTATTAATTAATCAAAAAAGTCTAACTCTTTTTCAGAAACTTCTTCAGTTGCAGTTTTACCAATCCATTGTTTTAATGGTGCATCCAGCCCCTCTCTCTCTTTCTCTCTCTAAAGCTATGGAAACATCAGCCCTGTTTTAACATAACAATTCTAAAAGCCTCATTTGTCCTGTATGTCCACAGGAAATCTCTCCCATTTATAACATATGGGCTAAAGCCATGATACATTTAAGTGGACATGACATGAAATAGTCATCACAGAGCTCAGTACTTCATTAGTGGAAGTAACATAACTAGTGGTACAACATAGGAAAAAATAATGACATTACGTTCACACTGCTCAGCTATGTCCATAAAGAAGAGCTTGCACAGCATCAAATAGATCTACAAAGTAGGAGGCTCAACTGGATTTTAACACAATTAAAGCTGTTTTCAAAATTCATCTTCTATTTTTTTTAAAGTCCACTTATGTATTTTGAGAGAGAGAGAGAGAATGTGTGCAAGCTGGGGAGGGTCAGAGAGACAGGGAGAGAGAATCCCAAGAAGGCTCCATGCTGTTAGTGCAGAGCCCTATGTAGGGCTCCATTTCACCAACCGTGAGAGCACGACCTCAGCTGAAATCTAGAGTTGGACCCTTAATCGACTGAGCCACCTAAGTGCCCCTCATCTTCTATTTTTAACAAAGAATTCCAAGGTCTTATTTGGTCATTATTATTACTTTTTGTTTATATTATTTATATCTTTATTTACCCATATACACTTCTAGGTCCAGCAATAAGTCTCAAACAATTATTGCTTTCACCATGTTCTAGAAAATCTGAAAAACAGACATGGAAGAGCACAATCATTAGAGCCAAACTGACTGGGTCCAAATCCTGGCTCGGCCACTTTCTACCTGTAATTGAGCAAGTCACTTAATGTCTCTGTGCCTCAGGTATCTTATCTGCAAAATGGGGATAAATTAATACCTACATCTCCATGAAGATACTGTCAGCATTAAAAGAATTCATTTTCATAAATACTCAGAGCAGCACCTGACACACACCTGGGCTGTATACATGTTTGTTAAAAATAAGAATAATAACTATCCGTGTGTAATATGAAATGGGGAGTGATCAGAGAAGATCAAATCAAAATAGTCATACTAATTTGAGTGGAGTTTGACTATCTTCCATCATGTTACAAATCCCAAACTGCCAAAGACAGCTAATTCAGATTTAAAAGCATAAACATTTCTGAGCCAAATAAATTATTACATATTAGAAATACCTTCTCGGTCTCTGATCACAAGGTAGTCCAACATCGATAAGCAGCTTTGCCCAATGAGGTCCATCCAATATATGCAAAATGGCCTCCAGCTGGGAAGCTTTAGACAAGTCATTTAATTTCTTGGCACTTCAGTTTCATATTTGGGCAAATGGGTATGATACCATCTGAACTTGAGATGTTTGCTACAATTACTTTACATGAAACCTATAAAGAACGGATATGTGCCTGGCATATCAACCAGATGCTCAATAAGTAGTAATTATTATAGTTGCACTTGACCATTATCATTCTGTTGTGTTAACAGTCCTTTCCATACATGATACTAAATGTTAAAGATCAGTGCCCTTACCATTCTAGCAGGAGAATACAGGAAAATCTATCTTTCCCATTCACTTTTGTTAAGACTGTCAAACATAATCAATGTCCGACCTTGTCCTGGACTAAGATTGAATAACATTGGTGAAAGAGAGCCTTCATGGATATTTATGAATGCAAATGAGACACATAAAGTCCTTTCATTAGTACTTAATGTTATTAAAGTTTTAACAGAACTTAAATATCACAGAAAAGAATATTAAATCTTAGATGTTTTCTGCCTAACGGTTCCACTTTATGTGACCTTTTGTGACAACTTTCAAAAACCTTTAGACTTTATGAATCTTTTCATTGTATCTGCATATTAGATCACAGCAAATATCAATGCCTGGTTTCATTTTGGAAAAATTTGAAACTAAGATTTATGATCTGCCCTCCTAAACATACCAAGAAGGGAATTCACATAATTTCTCACTATTTCTAGCGGAAGCCTTTGCCACCGTACCGAGAATGCTATAAAATTAAATATTAGAGGCTCAAATTGCTAAATATTCTATAAGCTATGAAAAAATACTTAACCACTCCCATTCCTGGAAAATGCATTAACTAATGTCCCTTAATATTTTTCCTTGGATTAGGTGGAAACAGTTCCAACCCCAAGAAGACACAGAGCTTTAACTTGGAATGTTGGCTGTCAGAGCACGCACTGCTGGAAAGTAATTAAGCCACCTCATATCCTCATTTAAGTGCGATTATAAAAACCCAAAAAAGAGTCCTTCAAGGAAAAAATGTCAAAACTGTTTAAATTAATTTAGCACATTAAATCTCATGGCATTTACTATGGAATTGTTACAGCATTCATTTTAACTTCAAAAAAATAACTGATAATATTTGCCTTGGAATCTCATACAATTTTTCTTCAAATCTATTGTAAAATACCAACACCAAGTATGGAAAGCTACAGGCTAGAACTTTTAAAAGCACTAACAAGGTAAAACTTTTGCAAAGAAAAAATAAAGGAAAAAATCCAAATAGCAAATACAGAAATCAGTGCAATCACATCGATCTCAGCAAGGTCCAGAAGCATAAGAAAATCTTGTTTGACGGGAGATCTGTAGCACAGCAATGAAAGGGGGTGCCAAGAGCTGTTAGGAATCTGGGAAACTTGGTCCATTTCTAGCCTTACTGATGACCATCCCTGGTTCTAGAATGACAGAGCTAATCCCAATTATTGTGAAAAAATAGTTTTCCCCCAATTTTTTTAAAAATAGAAAACTTTAAATTTATATATTAAAATGTACTAGTGTTCTCAAAAGAAAACATGATATATAGCATGTAAACAGGTATAAAAAGGGAATGGCTATTACATAAGATTTGGTAAATGGGTGAATCTGTATTATATCATCAACACACCACCACAGCACAATGTAGAGTACTTTACTGTAAATTTAAGTCCAAGGCAAAAATAAAGCTCATCTTACCTGCTCCCATCAAACAAGCCAACAAACAAAAATTCTAGAGGTTCCTGGATGGCTCAATCAAACCAGGTCTTGATTTGGGCTCAGGTCATGGTCTCATGATTCATAGGATGGATCCCCATGTTGGGCTCTGTGTTAACTACATAGAGCCTGCTTGGGATTCTGTCTGTCTCTCTCTCTCTCTCTCTGCCCCTTTCCTGCTTGTGTGCACATGTATTCTCTCTTTTTCTCTTTCTCTCCCTCTCTCCCTCCCTCCCTCTCCCCCAAATAAAGAAATAAACTTTCAAAAAAAATTCTGGCAGCTCTAACAAGATTGATTGATTAACTTATATTCCAATTCCAGGATTGGTCATCTAGTCTTGCAGCAGCAATTTCAAATTGTCATTTTTAGATCCATAATATTTTTATAAATATTTATATTGAATTATATAGTTATTCAATTATTTATATTGAATTATAATTATACTGAATTATACTATGTTCCAATCAATGGGAAAGAATTTGGTTTCAGGAATTATTATATCATATAACTTTATTACACAAATATATAAGAAAAATAAAATATTTGTATATAAAAGATAACAGTGAATACAATAAAACATATGCTTTGTCAGGTGATTACACTTTGTTTTCCTATTTTTTGGCCCAGAAACAGCATTATTCTCTAATAATTTAATGGTTTACACTTAATTACTATATTTTCTTCCAAGAACACAAGCAAACTCTCTTCCTTTTAGAAAAATTATCTGTTAAATTGAGAATAATGAAGGCCAAATTTTCAGTTACATAGGGAAACAGAGTAATTCAGCAAACAACAGTGAAGACTGCCATTTCCAGAAATCTTGGTCTAGTGGGCTCACAGAGGTGAAAGGACCCAAAACCTCTATCTCTGCTTTGTTTTGAGTTATGACTATGGAGGCAGCCTTTTTGGCAGTTTTGACTGGTTAAAAGGTTTATTATTTCTTAGCAAAAATATATTACATAACAGTGAAGTATCACAATAACCTAAGATTTTAAGCTTTTTTTTTTTTTTTAGATTTTTAAGTCATCTCTATACCCAACGAGGGGCTCGAACTCACAAACCTAAGATGACAAGTCACGTGTTCTACCGAGTGAGCCCGCCAGGCAGCCCTAAGGTTTCAAGCTTTGTGGGGAGCACTGGCAAGTAGTGGTGAGCAAACCATCCTCTGCTGCCCTGTGACCTCTACCATGGCACGTGGTGTGTCTGCACATCAGCTTCCCTCAGTCCTCAACCAGTATAAAAGCGTTTGCCCTGTCTTATTTTCAAGGATTTCTGAGAGAATCAAAACCAAGTAGCATGTACGAAATGCTCTGTAAGACAGAAAGTGTTCCAACCGAGTGGTATTAAAAATTGCAGCAAAAATAATAGTGATTATCAGGAAAGAGAGCATTTAAGTATAATTGGGTTTTCTAGGAATAGAACTCTCTGGGTTTAAGAATTTAAAGAACCGGGGCACCTGGGTGGCTCAGCTGTTAAGCACCTGACTTTGGCTCAGGTCATGATCTCACAGCTTATGGGTTCATTCCTGTCAGCACAGAGCCTGCGTCCTATCTTCTGTCTCCCTCTCTCTCTCTCTCTCTCTCTCTGTGTCTTCCCCTATTGTACTCTCAAAAATAAGCAAACATTAAAAAAAAAAAAGAATTTAAAAAATATAAAGCAAAAAGTTGAGTGAACTTTCCAAAAAGTAACTTTGAAATAATACCAATATTTCTGAGTAAAAGAAGGCTAGGATTGTCCCCTACCCTAGGACAGACATTCAAGTAACTCTACATAGTAGGGGCTCTCCTCCCATAGGGACTCCAAAACAACGGCAAGGTTTATGAACCCCTTCCGTCTCTATTATTTAGAAAAAAGTCCTCCTAGCCTAATGGCTAATGAAAGTTTCTTGTTACTATTTCTCACCATGCACTTCAAGGCCACTTTGACTACTTAGCAACCGACATGATTTCTAATTAGATATATTGAAGTAATCTAAAATAAACATAGCAATAGCTTTTAATAAGAACTTACACATACAACACCATTTTTAAAAAAGAAATAGGAACATTTAAAAAAATTCTTTTAACCCTTTTGGGTCTTCATACCTGCAGATAGCAATACAAGGGGAGATCGTTTGTATAAATGATACCAGATTAATGAGACATTTCCAAGTTTGTGTTTCAAGTTCTTTAAACAAGGTGGCCTTTTTAGTGAGTTGAGATAAAGGTTTAAACCAATTTAGGGACAGAGCATTTGGCTGGCATCCTGCCACTTTCTACACCAGATAATTTTGGTTGCTGCTGTTTGTCTCATATGTTTTTTATTCTCCCTCTAGGGAAGTCAAAGTTTTTTTCACTTGTAGGCAAATTTTACTGTAGCTCTGGTAACTGCTTTACAAGGTGATAAGCATTCACAAGAGGCTTTTATTAGGCTGGTAGCTAAAGCAAAAACTACGTGCACATATTTAGATAACATGTGTGAAATGGAAAACTTTAAATATATGAGAGTTCTAGGTCAGCCTACTAAAACTGCATATCCCACGAAAAATGTGGGGGCGGCAAAAAGGGACATGCTAAACAAGCTAAACAATACCTGCATCTGTAGATTTTCATCACCATTAACTCAACGTAACAGCTTTTTAGTGAGATACATCAAGTCAGTGTAGGCTAACCCAGTGCTATATGATTTTTCCCAGACTTGGTTTTCCTCTATCACCTTTTCAAATGATTTTGCAAAGTTAGAACAGAAACCCTTGTTTTTATCATGTTTCTTCCGTTCAGCCCCATGGGTAGCGTCCCAAAGAAGTAAACGGTCTCAACTCTAGTACGTGCAAGGTATGAAGTCAACTAAACACTCAAATATGAAGCTCTTAGGTAAGACACAATTAAGGTTTAAAGGCATCACACTAACGGAGACAAGAAAAGGTAATCAGTTATCAGAAAGATGCCAGTCTTGTGGTATCTTGAGATAGGCCGTGGAAATCAGATAGGACTTGGGCAAATGGAGAGAAGAAACTACCTGGGCAACGACCAAAATAATGACCAACACGATAAGCTTTCAGGCCTCCGGGCTCTGGCGAGGGGCACTGGAAAATGTGGGGCAACAGGCCATTGGTTGGAAATCGCTGCACTAGACGAGTTTTTACACACCATGAAGTAACATAAATTCAGTGATATTCAAGTCTCCTTCAGCTACTTGCAAGTTTCTGTCATAAATCTAATAAAATAAACTCTCCCTGGTTTGTAAAGATAGAGTGATTTTCCTGACAACTTAACTTTTTCTGACCTGTTCACTGGACTGTAAGCCTATGGAGAGTGACTTCCATCTCTACTCCCAGAAGTTGATCCCAGTGTCCAGCACAGCACCAAGTACCAAAATAAATGCCCCCCGAATGCTACAGCACAGAGCGCAGGGCTAGGGAATGGACTTTGAGGGCACAGAGAAATGCAAGTATAACCATTCTCAATCTGTCACTGATATGCACATGCCATAAAGGGTTCACGATTTCCCAAAATGTAGTCAGAGTGTCATCAGAAATAGGAGAGAAAAAACAGTAAAATCTCAAAAAAGATAGCCTACAGAATAGGAAGGAAAAAAATTCCAAATCATATTTGGTAGAGACCTGTATCTAGAATATATAAAGAACTTCTGCAACTTAGTAATTAAAAAAAACAAATACCCAACTTAAAAAATGACCAGGGGCGCCTGGTCCTGGTGGCTCAGTCAGTTAAGTGTCTGACTTCAGTTTAGGTCATGATCCCACAGTTCATGGGTTCGAGCCCTGTATCAGGCTCTGTGCTGACAGCTCACAGCCTGGAGCCTGCTTCAAATTCTGTGTCTCCCTCTCTCTCTCTACTCCTTCTCCAATTGTGCTCTGTCTCTCTCTCTCTCTATCTCACACACACACACACACACACACACACACACACACACACACACACACTAAACATTAAAAAAAAACCTTTTTTAATGGGCAAAAGATCAGAATAGACATTTGTTCAATGAAAACATATCAGTGGCCAATAAGCACATGAAAAGATGCTCAACATCATTAAGCAATCAAGTAAATGTAAATCCAAACCACCATAGATATCACTTCACATCCACAAGGATGACTATAATCAAAACGACAGACAGCAACAATAAGTACTGACCAGGATGTGGAGAAATTGTTACTAGGATAGTAAAATGGGCCACTTCCTTTGCAAAAACAGGCTGGCAATTCCTCAAATGGTTAAACAGAAAATTAACATAGGACTCAGCAATTCCACTCCGATGCATAACCCAAGAGAAATGAAAACATGCTTACACAAAACCTGGATGCAAATTTCAGTACAGCATTATTCTTCATGTCCAAAAAGTAGAAACAACCCAAATGTCCATCAACTAACGAACAAATTAATAAAATGTGGTAGAGCCATATAATGGAATAGTATTCAGCAATCAAAAGGAATAGAGTTCTGACATGTTCCAACATGAATGAGCCTTGAGAATTAAAAAGTCACAAAAAATCAGAAATCCATCATTTCATTAATATGAAATTTTCAGAATAGGCAAATCCATACAGACAGAAAACTGGGGAGAAATGAAGTGTAACCGCTAAAAGGTAGAGAGTTCCTTTTGGGGATGATGAACATGTTCTAGAATTGACTGTGGGAATGGTTGCACACTTCTGTGATCATATTAAAAGCCACTGAATTGTACACCTTAATATCATGGTATGTGAATTATAGCTCAATAAAGATTTTTTTTTAATTTTTATTTATTTTGAGAGATGGAAAGCATGAGCAAGGGAGGGGCAGAGAGGGAGGGTGGGGACAAGAGAAAGAATCCCAAGTAGGCTCCACACTGCCATTCCAAGCCCAAGACGGGGCTAGATCTCACAAGCTAGGGGATCATGACTTCAGCCAAAATCAAAAGTTGGATACCCAACCGACTGAGCCACCCAGGTGCCCCAAAGATTTTATATCTAAAAATATAGTTTCTGTTCTGATGAAAAAGTTTTGGAAATAGTGGTAATGATACCACATTATTGTAAATGTAACTAATATCACTAAAGTGGTTAAAGTGGAAAATTTTATTATAAATATCTACCACAATAAAAAAATTTTTTGAAATCCATGCAGAACAGAAAATTCCAACTTTGAGTATTAGTAAATTCTTTCTCCAGTATACTCATGTTATCCAAAATAGGAAAATCCCAAATCTAAAAGATTTTTTAAGCCCACAGATGTATAGAGGAAAAATATTAACATGATCTTGGAAAATTTACTGAAACAAACCAATCAGCATAACAAAAAGAAAAAAAATCAAGAACATCAAAATCAAATACTACTGAATATTCTGTTTTCAATGTTATAATTCATATACTTTGTATCTGTGGTTCTTTAACCTGCCTTAATACTGTTTTGGACCTATGATGCTTCTTAACTTCTTTGCTATTCCTTATTTTGAGAAAATTAACTGACTTGTAATTCAAGTTTTAACAAACAGCATTGCTACTGTCCTCTGCCAGTTATGCTGTGGTGGATTCTGTGTCACATTTCACACCACATTTATTCTCTTGCTTTGATTTTAGAGCAACTTATTTGTAAGAATGCGACTTTGTATACATTTCATTTCGACTCACCAGACTAAATCTGATTATGTTGCTTCTGAACCAATTCTAGACAGATACTTAAACAGAAAAGCACAGTGATGTGAAAAACTAAAAATAACATTTAAATATATAGCTCCTCTTTCTGGTTTCAACAGGAATGCAAATGTACATATGCAGCTACAGACCAAGCAAAAACAACCTAGTCCATAACCTATGTAGTTTACAATAAATATTTCTCTACAAGTCTTCCCTAACATAAGAATTATGATCTTAACATGATTATATCTGCATGTATATTGATTTGATGGGCTTAGTATACAGCAAGTCTATTATAACACAGAGAGGAGTCGATATTCCACCATAGTGGCATTTTAGACAAAATAAAGCATTTACCTCAGAAGCCATAAAAATTTAAATGTCAAATATTAACTTTCTCATCAATCAAGCTTCTTTTAAATAAATGAGCACAGAATTTCACATCTATGATTATTTGTATATATTTGCTTTTTAATTGACAATCTTGAAAATCACTTTATCTGAAAATTTTAGTTGTATTAAGCTTATGAATTAAAAGAATTAATCCTTCTAAGAAGCTGTGACTTGGAAAAGGCACTTTGAGAAACAGAGCAACAAACACAGGCATAAATTATGCCTTAATAAAATATGATCATGTACACACTATCATGGATGGTGAAATCTTAGCTTCTGTGATAAGAAAAAAACATAATCTTTTTAAATGAGAGAAGTAATTACAGATAAACATAACTGCAAAGGCTCAGAGACACCAGAAACTATATTCTTAATAGATGTATTGGTTTTTAAAAGATTTCATAAAGTGGACACTTTGTTAAAGGTATTTTCTTCAGTATTTCACATACTTGGCTTTATTAAGTAAGTCCTCACAAAAATTTTGTGAGGTAGTTATTCATTATGAATAGGCATCTCAGACATGAGAAAATGGAGGATGAAGGGATTAAGTAGCCTGTGCAAATTTGCAGGAGTAAGAATTAGAGCTGGGACTGGATCCAAGTCCATGGTCTTTCGATTAGACCACTCTTCCGGCGGCAAACAGCCTAGCCTATCATTTAGCAAGATAATTCAGGAGCATCCGCTACTGCAACTACAAAAGAGAGCAGGGAATACCAGAAGTCTGATTGGTTGAGCTATATTACCGAGATAAGAGGGAGCAACAGGACACGTATGCATGGCAATCCCTACTTCGCCAAGTTTTGGCACACGAGAACGAACAAGGAAAGAACCAAAATTAAATTAAATTCAACCTTAACATGTATGTATCTTAAAGCTCTATGAATCCAACAAGTTAAAGCAGAGACAAGTTAATGATAATACATGGAACACTGGATGCAGGTTTTATAAAAATCTTTTCTACTTGGATTCTGCACGTTGCCTATTCCCCACTCCATATTTTGTACATGTATTTGAACAGGTCTTTGATAACTGTACATCCAGGAAAAGTGATCTAAAAGAGAGTCCACCCAAGATCATTTCATTGGTTAACTTCATTTTTAGTTACACTGGGTTTGTTTTTTGGATACCAATAAATAAGACGGAATTTTCTAGGGAAAAAATGTAGGAATGTATATGCACATAAATTATGAGACTAATACAAACTCACACACAAGGATGGGCCTAATTCTTACCAAAACACTTCCATCTTGCCTTTCATAACCCATTCTTTTCAATGCTTCTCTTGACTCCTCCTGTTTCTCTCAGTCTCTTGTGAGCTTCTCCTATACTACTCAATCTCTAAGCTTTCGAGTTCTCCAGGGCTAGGTCCCAGGCTCTCTTTCTCAACACGACCTCCCTATGGAATCACATCCATTCACAAAGATGTAAATACCTTGTGCATTCTAATCATCCCCCAATTTAAACTGTAAGCCCAAACCCCTACTATAAACCTCCACTACTACATAAAAGTTACTGTGTCCAAAAACTGAACACTTGATCTTCCCCCCACCCCCAAACCTTCTCCTTCTCTAGACTTCTGTAATCTCTATACTGTGGCTCATGAGAGCAGATGTGGGAGATTCACTCTAGGGTACCTCCTTGTCCCCTTATTTAATCCATCACCAAGTCCCCAAATACATACCAAACATATCCGCTTTCTCCATTTCTATGGTCACCATCCTAGTCCAGGTCATCACCATCTTTCACCTAGACTCTTTATTATTGCTACTTCCTATCCAGTCCCTTCTCCAACAACCAGTGAGTTCTTCAAGTTAAAACAAACCAATCAGATACCATTACTTCTCCGCTTAAAAACTTTCAGTAATTTCCTTGTACTTTAAAACAACATTCAAACTAACAAGCCTTGTATGCTCTCACCAGTCTTCTCCATCTTCATTCCATGTTCTTTGCTTCCCTCCCTGTTCTTTCAGTTCTTTCAGGAAGTCAGAATCCTCACTGCCTCTGGGCTTTTGTACATGGTGGTTCCTCTACTAAGAACTCTTTCTTTTACTTCTTGCCTAGCTAACTCTGAACCATCCTTCGAGTCCAACTCAAATACCACTTTCTGAAGAGGCCTCCTTAAACAACCCCTTCCTCCACTTAAATTAGTTCCTTGTAAATTCTCTCTCAGAGTATCCTTTTCTTTCATATCTTTCATTAGTATAAGTATATAAATAAATACATATATATGTATGTATATATCTGTGCGTGCATGCGTGTGTGTGTGTGTGTGTGTGTGTGTGTATGTAAGTGCCTGGCTCTTTTACCAGGCTATAAAATTCATGATGACAAGGACTGTGTCTTCGTACTCCCAACATACCCAACACTTTGCCAAGTATATGACACCTAACAGGTGCTTTATAACTATTTCCTAAATTAACTGAAGAGTCCCCTTCTCTAACAACACCCCATTCCCAGGCCCTGAAAGCAACCACTGGAACAGTTTCCTTTTTATCTTTCCTGATATGAAAACCTATGTTTAAAGGGGAAAGCATTCACAACAACCAAGATATGGAAGCAAGCCATGTGGCCACTGACAGATGACTGGATAAAGAAGACAGAAGACAACAGAACATTACTCAGCCATAAAAATGAATGAAATCTTGCCATTTGCAACAACATGGATAGACGTAGGGGGTAGTATGCTAAGTGAAACAAGTCAGAGAAAGAACAATTCCTTATGATTTCACTTCCATGTGGAATCCAAAACAGAAAACAAACAAACTAGTAGTCACCAGAGGGGAGGTTTGGAGGAGGTTGGGTGAGATAGGTAAAAGGATTAAGAGGTACAAACTTCTAGTTCTAAAATAAATAAGCCATGGAGATGAATAGTACAGCACATGGAATATTGTCAATAACATAATAATGTTTTATTAACAGATGGTGAACTACATTTAGTGTGGTGAACACGGAGTAATGTACAGAATCATCAGATCACTATGCTGCACATCTGAAAGCAACATAACATTGTATGTCCACTCCGTTTCAATAATTTCAAGAGGGCAAAGAGTTCAAACATAAACATATTTTAGTATGTTTTCCTAGTACAAATGCCTACATTTAAATTAAATCTAATAAAAAATGTTAGAAAGGTAATTAGAGGTAGAGCCTAGATAATACTTAAAATGTAGTAAAAAAAAAAAAAAGGCCTGTTGACTATAAGAAGGAAATGTTACACAGAAAAAGGCCATTACCATATGAATCTTCCAACATGTCAACAAACATTTGCTGAGCACCTATTATGTACTAGGCCCTATGCTGCACAAGACAGGTGACTCACATCAATAACTAGTTAACCAACCATTTTATCACTATGGTAAATTTTAAGAGGCAGTTGGGGAGAAAGATTTCTTCAATAGAATTCTAATTACAAAGCGGTTAGTTTTATTACATAAAAAAACCTAAAATTTTTAGTTAGCATTAGAAAATAACTTTATTTTGTTATTTTTAAAGTTTTTTAATGTTTATTTATGTGGAGGCAGGGCAGAGAGAGAGAGACAGAGGGAGACACAGAATCAGAAGCAGGCTCCAGGCGCCCAGCTGTCAGCACAGAGCCTGACGGGGGCTCAGACTTACAGACTGTGATATCATGACCTGATCCTAAGTCAAACGCTTACCTGAGCCACCCAGGCACCCCACTTTATTTTGTCAATTTATAAATGTATTGAATTTTTAGCAGGCTGAAAAAGGTTTAAGCCTTAGACTTAAATAGTCCCATTTTCGGAGGAAAAAGAAATGCAGGTTTTGCTCAGTCCTTATATTAATTGTAGTTAACTGAAAAGTTCACCTTCATTTCTCAGCAAGCCAATGGTTTCATGTTTATTCAAGCTAATGTTGGCTTAATAAGTGGAGAGAATCTCAACTATCATTCTAATTGTTTTAATTCACTGTATTAAAAAATTGTTTTAAAAAAACCCTACTTTGTTATTTTCTTTTCCTTGCACTTTAAAGGAATTCAAACTTCTCTAATAAGTTAAACACCTGGGGAAACTTCACTAAGCGCTCTTCCCTGAAACTACTGCTTCACCATGCAAAATGGGGGCTTTATAACCTGAAGAAGTTAATGTGACGTGCACTACTGCTCAGGGACTCTCAGTGGCAGTGGGAGATGCTGCCATGCTATTAAGTTAATTAATGTTTCCATCAAATGAATTGAGTGCAGGGGAAAAAACAAGGCATGCCTAAAAACTCAGGGTTTAACAAGGATTTAGAGAAACCGTGAATTCCTGATTTCAATATTTAGCTGGGGAAGACTTTAAATTTATTTCTGCTCACAAACTGCCTTTAATTCTCATAGCTACGTGTCAAGACATAAATGGGCTCTGGATAAAGTCCAAAGAAACAGAAATGATTATGGAATCTATTGACTGCTATAGGTAGTAAACTATAAAAAGGGCTATGAAGCTTCAGGATGGGAAGAGTAATGAAAAAGGCAGATTATAAGAGTCGACACTGTTAGGAACGGTCACGCGAGCAATGTCCTACTTGAACTTGTTCACCAAATTTCAAGTTTCTAGAGCTTCACATTTCTACACCAAAGGCAATCCCAACTTAAAATCTGAACAATTTAGGTCAAATAAAGTATTATTTTAAGCTGTGAAGAGAAAATATCAATCTTGTATGAACCGGTGTGACGCTAAATTTACAACAGTTTCAAGGAGGAGTAAGGGGCTACTTGTAGGTGACGGAGGACACGAAGGGTAGTCATGAATTCTCACACAACATCCTTTCAGGTTGATGCAAAAAACACACAGATTTGGACCAACTAATGGAATTCTTTTGCTTCATATTAAAATTTGCTACTGACCAGTTTTCAAATGAAAGTTTTAGCCTGCTGTTCAGAATTTCAAATATGCTTCATGCCTTGAAAATAGTAGCGATTCCAGGGTTTCAAGAAATTTGAACAACTATGCTCCTATCAGAGGGAAATCAAGGGGGCTCACCACATAGTAATTAGATGCTTAGCAGTCTTAACTTCTTTAAGCTGCCTTCCTATTTTCCCCCTCCACACAGGAACTGCGAAGCTTACTCAGATTTCTCTACAGGCAAGTCCTGGCTAACCTTCCTGAGCTCCCCGTGGTACAAAGACGTAAAATATGAACATCTTGATTGGTTTCTCAAACCAATCAATGCAAGTAAGTCATTTCCTCTACTGTTCATGAATTCATCACCATTCCAAAGAGCCAAGTGGAAAATCCTGTACTTTCTCAGAAGGTCATGAAATACCTTGATTAGTATAAGCTTAGTTTCCATTGTTATGTCTGTATTTCAAGAAATACGAACTGCTTTTGACCCTAAATATCCAGGGTTTCTAAAGTTTTTGCTTAACCTGCTGTGTCATCACAAACACCAGTCAGCTTCCTTGAGAAAAATGGATCTTGAAGAAGTTTTGAAAATACTTCTGACAGTTTTTAGACAGCAAAGATACTGAGCTTAAACCATACATTATTTACACGAGTAAATAATCATTTCGAAGAAACACTGGCTGAGCTACTGATGCCTGCTACAAAGAACTGTTTTAGTTTGTTGAGCATGACATGGAAAGGGCAGATGTTAGGAATGGGGAAAAATGCCAGACCTCACCTGACATTACAGCACCTTACTGTGAATGTGGAGGATTTCACAGAGGCCAACCAAAATAATGATAGTGAGACAGAGACGAAATGCACAGTTAGACCTCAGAGGCCTGCAGATACATTCCATTACTAAGAATGTGCCTGGGCTCATCTGTGCTCTGTCAAATTAAAAAGTTGATAATTTCACAAACGAGGCTAATTTCTTCGCTTAAAAGTACATAACCTAAGCTACTTAAGGTATACTTATGTAACAATTAAGCAACATCTGAAAGTCTTCATTTTAGAAGTTTATAACTCATTCAGGTACTAGGCCTGAATAAGGGGGCTGAAAAGTAAAACTAGTTGCTTACCTTTTCTCCTAAAATGTCTGCCAGCTTGCTAAGGAATTCGAACAACAGGATTTCATCCCCTAGCCCCCTCTCTCCTTGTTATTCCCTTTTCCCATCCTCCGTCTCACCTGGGAACCCTACCTCCTCACCTGCGAGCACTGACGCTGAAACTCAGGCGGCCAGCGAATTCTAAATGCAGCTGTGTCAAGGCACCTGAACATGGCAGATGTCAAGAAAAACAAAGAACAAACAACCCCCCCCCACACACAAACAGAACAGAACACTGGCACTCTACTGTCCAGGGCAAAGACAGTGCCACTTTCAACACCAGCAGCATCCCATAGAGGAGAAAGGCTGGGGGCTCTGGCCTAGAGAAAACACAAAAGCAGGAGAAGCACATAAAGAAATGCCTACATGTGTGGTAGTGAGGTGGCCGTACCTCTGAGAGCTCAGAAAAAAGAGCAAATTGTTGGTAAAGTTAAAGCAAGAAAATGTGCTTAACGCATAGCACTTGTCACATAACTATAAACCATAGCATATTTGGTTAGAAGCACATATAAAGTTCATTTAGATCCACTGCTTAATGGAAGCTTTTTTTTACATCCATACTATTTTGTAATACTTTAATATTGAGGCAACAAGCTAGTGTCAATTGACCTTGAACAATAGTCCATTAAATATCACCAGATCCTGCTTGAACCAGTGGTTAGCGTCAAATACTACCCTGAGGTCTCCAACTCAAATAGAGATGATTTAAATTTTATGACCTGATGAATACAGCAGTGATTTATTTTCTGGCACCACGGGCACAGGGAGAACAAGCTTCTGTTTTGTTTGTTTCATTTTCAAGTTCAGCGAGTCAAGTCCCGTACTGGAAAAATTTCATAAGGTATACTAAAGCCTTCCAATGTCTACTCTATGCCTTGGTCACATGCTGAACATCTTTAAGGAATTGCATTAATTCTTTTAACAGCTAACTGTTGTTTAATCTTCTGTAAACATTTTTATCAATTCAAAATAATTATAATCCTATACATATCAAAATGACATTTTCCATTAGCTTAGCTTTAGAATCCATGTTTTCAATTGATAACGTGAAAAATTGGGTTATGTTGTTGCTTTGTTTAAGGTGATTAGTATGATAACGTTTTAATAACACTGTATGTTCCATTACATAATAATGGCTAATGTTTATTGAAGACTTAGTGTATACACATGCTGGGCTAAGCTTTGATATATATCATCTCATTTAGTCTTTACAACAATCTGATAAATGAGGCATTATTATTCCATTTTAAAGATGGAGAAACTGAGGCATAAAGATAGGAAGGGTACTGCCCAAAGACCAATAGCTAATTAATGTTATATATGCCAGATCTGAACTCTGGTCTAATGAGCTTTGGAAGCCAAGCCCCTGAGCACTAGGGTGGGCGGTCTCTGACTGGGATCGCCTACTGTGATTCAGCACAGATAACATTCAGGAAATGATTTAGCCCAAAAAGCCATAAGAATTGCTCAGGTTAGCTTCCTACCAAGGATAAAGCACCACTCAGTAAGGAACTCCTAAATTAAACCTCAGGATGAGCTCTGTAAGTCAAATCTATAGACGCTTACTGAGAACATGCAAAAGAGAGGAGAGGTAAAGCACAGAAAACACACTTCAAGAAAAAGAAAATATTCAGGATCAGTTCAAAAGAAACGAATACACCAACTTTATATTATGGTGCTTCTACATTTTTTTCATAAAATCTGGCTACTATAAAATTTTGCAACATTCCCACATTCGACACTTTCTTATATTACTACACATAAAAAGATAATATGCCAAGCTTCAAGGAGACTAACTTAGCAAAAATTGTAGACAAAGCAAAAACAATCATTTTCTGTTAAGTGAAAATATAAGGGTAACTAAAACTGTATAAATCTCAGAGTACACATTAAAATAACAGTACAACCATTGGTGTGTCATCAAAAAAAAACTAATAAAATGTCATGGGTTAAATAAATCAAGTAATACTGATTGTTTCCTACTCATTTTGGTTTTTACTTCTACTGTGGTGGTAGTTTTTCTGCAGGTTTTTGATCCTGCATCATGACTTGGATGATCTGCTCTGGAGATTAAATAATGGACAATACAAAACCCAAATTTAAGAACTGGACGCGGGCTTGGGCAGAAACCTTGGCTTTCTGCTGGACAGAAGGAGAAACTGCCGTTGAGTGAGCACCCATTCTGCGCCCAGAGCTGGGCCGCATAGTTTACAATAAATTATCAGGTATAAACATCACGGCAGCCCTACTGAGACCATGTCATCATCCTCCTTTCAAAGCTGAGGAAACTGAAGCCCAGAGAGGTTAATTAACTCACCAAAGTCCCAGCTGGCAAGTAGCAAAGCTGAGATTCAGACCCAGATGTCTGATTCAGTAGACAATAAGGGTTTCTCCTAAATTAACATGTAGAAATTATACATTTTTGTAAGCTTAACTCCTTTTTCTCCAGAATACACCAGGACTCTCAAAATGTAGGTTTACAGACCCTGTGGGGCAGGGGTGCTGGCCAGACCAAGAAAAGGAAAACCCTCATGGAGCAAGGTAGCCATCACTTGAGGGGAAGCGGTGGGGTCCGTGGGGAAGCCAGAGGCCCAGTGATCTCTGGCCACCCCTGTAGTTTTCAGTTTGTTTCCTAACATGAGGCGGGGGGAAGTGACCATCTCTTTAGACAGCCATTGGAACCCAGGCTCCAGCCATGCTGGATGCCTTGTTAGGAGATGACACCTGCCTTCTGAATTGTGGAAAAGCTCAGAGTGACACACTCTCCTCTCGGCCCACTGTGGAACAAGTCTGTCACTTCCTATTTTGTCCTGCCATTTTATACGAAGACATTAAGAAAAAACTTTAGAATTCAGAGAGAGAACAGATTCTTAAAGAATAAGACTTTTGGAAGAAACATTTATAGGAACTTGATTAGATGAAGAAAAACATGTTCTGTGAAACAAAAGTAAGTAAATAAGAGTTATTATGCACATCAGAAGGCCTGCTTCGGCAATATCACTTAAAGAGCACATTGGATAAAAAGGAATAAAGACAATTAAATCTGAAAGTACTGAGTGAACAGATACAATCTTTTAAAAAATTTTTTTTACATTTATTTATTTTTGAGAGACAGAGTGTGAACAGGGGAGGGGCAGAGAGAGGGAGACACAGAATCTGAAGCAGGCTCCAAGCTCTGAGCTAGCCATCAGCACAGAGCTCAACACAGGGCTTGAACCCATGAACCGTGAGATCATGACTTGAGCTGAAGTCAGATGCTCAACTGACTGAGCCACCCAAGTGCCCCCAGATACAATCTAAATAAGCAGAACTCTTCCAGATAAAGACAGAAGTAGAAACTCACAGGTGAAGATGCACAGACATCCACCTTCATCAAACTGGAGAGTGGAAAAACGGAGCTTTATCTGATTACCAATGGCTGAGCACAAGAGCTGGGACTCAGGAGGAAGAAATACAGTGATCTCAAAACTGAACTACAAAAATCCAAAGGGATCATTCTCCGGAAGAGGATCTGACTCGCAGGCATCTCCAAAGACCATGTTCATCAAGTCCTCCTATGTAACATTCATACTGGGAACCGAGGAGAGAAATGACTAATTTATATCAGGGACTTCTGCGCAGCCTGAACTAATAACACTGAAAACCCCAACGGCAATCTAGAAAGCCCAAAAGAATGCACTGAAGTCATCAAGAAGAACAACACAAAAACCCATTTGATGTGTTTTACTAGAATATTCAAAAGATAATACTCTCTCACCAAATGGCAAAGCTCACTTCTCCTTTATCAGGAGATATAAAGGTTTTATCAGAGAAAGCAATTCTCCAATCATAGACATACAACCATTCCTAGTGGTGGTACAAAATTTCAAGAACATGACTACCATTGCAAAAATAGTATGGGAGGGAATTCATGGGTATTCCCAGGTCCTCCTAAATTAAATATGGCAGCCTTTGGGGAAGCTAAGAGTAAAACTTTAGGATCAACATAATCAAAACTGGCTTTATAGGAATTAATTCTGAAAATGAAAACATGGGATCTTTCCCAGCGGTTCTCCAAGAAATGTGTATAACAAACTAAAAGTGGACTTGGATTAAAGTTGGCAGACCCCTTCAGCATGTGCCTATGTGCGTGTGTGCATGTGTGTGTGTGTGTAGACACACACATCTTTTTACTTTAAAAATTACCCTTAAATTATACTACTTTTCCTTCAAATGTGATACCATTATGGGTTATTTCTAGCTGTAATATCTGTGCCCTCAAGTGTGCTATGCTATCAATCACCCAATGTCAACTTTTCTCTTTGACCTTGCAACAGTATTCATTTAAGGCATAATCACTCTTCACGGACAAATCATTGTCTATTAAACAGTAATTTATATGATGTGTTCCTGAAAATTTTTTTACACCATTGATTTTATGAAACCCAAGTGTTCCATGGTTGAAACCACTAAAATAACACCACCCTGTTCAAAAAAGATCATTAAATATACTTTAAGGAGTATAAATAAAACACTTTCTAATCTTATATTTATTATACAATACAATTCAAATTGAATGAAAATGCTTTTTAGTATCAGAGTCTTAGGTCTTAGATATTTCATGAGCATCGTGGGAGATTGCGAAGCATTTTTAATTAATGCATTTGGGACTAAAAACTGTTTTTTTAACAAAAAATAAAATTAGTTGGCATATCATTTTGCTTTAAAAACAAAAAGATATATCATAAGGTGATAATACAAATTAATGAAAATGATAGGTAACTAGTACATTTTAAGGGGATGAACAGAAAATGAAAGATCACAAAAGCCTCTTAGGCTAGGCGTTACTGTCAGTATGGTGTGGTGAGTGGCTTCCTTTTAACCACGTTCCTCAAGATCTTCAGTGTTTATGATAAAAGTCCAAAATGTACAGTAATGATTCCATACTTTTCCATAAAATAGAGAATAATGAATGCTTGTATTTTACTTCAGTGAAAGCCAACTAAGAAGAGAGATTTAACTCTGAAAAATAAATATAGCTGAATTAAATAGATAATTTCAAAAGCATAAGCTTCATGCATTCATGAACTTAAGAGTTCAAATCTAAAAGCCTTAGTCAAAATGAAAAGTCTTAATAAATAAATGTTAGCTACCAAAGTACAGAAACCAGAGAATTTCTGGGAACTGACGGAAGAGTCACATCCACACCATGGTAAATCTGACGGTTTAACTTCACCTAGCTTTCCCTAATTACACTACAGTAGAGACACCTCTGAGACTCCATGAGTGAACAATAGTCTCCCAGGATTATAGAACTGGGGACACTATCTCAAAACGAATCCTTTCACTAAACTTATAGCTCTACACTAACTTTATAATAACTTTTTTTTAAGTTTATTTATTTATTTTGAGAGAGAGAAAGCACAACTGAGGAGGGGCAGAGAGCAAGGGGAGGGTGAGAATCCCAAGTAGGCTCCACACTGCCAGCATGGAGCCTAATGCAGGGCTCAAACTCATGAACCGTGAGATCTTTACCTGAGCAGAAATCGGATGCTTAACTGACTGAGCCACCCAGGCGCCCCTAACTTCAAAACTTGTTTTATAAGGTGAGGAAGAATAAAACTATACAATACAATTAAAGCATACACTGCTAATTCTTAACTATAACAAAAGAAGGAAAGGAAGGAAGGAAGATAGACAGACAGACAGGAAGGAAGGAAAGAAGGAAGGAAGGATTGATCACAATCATTTGAAGATGCAAGGAAGTTACAAGTTCAGAATTATCTAAAACAGACAGAAATTGCACTCATATTTTCTTCTCTAAAGAGAGATGCTTGAACTATGTATTATAGAAATTGATAATTTTATCAGTAAGTGGGAAATCTGTCTTGGTGTGTGGTAGCTGGATTCAAGATAGTTCCATGTTACTAATACAGATAGAGTAAGTTAAAGCACAAAAAATAGATAAGTATAATAACTCACATGCTTTCATAAACATTTAAAGAAAGGTTCAGTGACAAAGCTGAAAATTAATAAGGTATTTTAGCAGAATATCTAATTTCAATTGACATGACTGGCTAGGAGTAAACACTGCCCTGGGATTAATTCTGCACAATGTCTGGCCAACATACTAGCCTGTATAGACATAATTACCACAAATTGCTATGTTTTCTGTGTACCATCCATTTTGTGTAATCTTATTAATTTCAAAACATGAGCAATGTCTTTTCTAACAAGAGGACCACAATTCTAATTTAGGAATATGAAATTTATATTGGTTTACTTTGCTCTCTCGGATAACAATCATATGGCCGGGTAAAAGATATTTCCACTAAACCAATAAATATAATCGACAAAGGAAATGCATCAGTGAAGCACCCAAAAATGTCAGCCTACACTTATAGCCTAGTAATATCTTCAGAATTATCTGCCAAGACCATGATGTCTTCCTGAGGTTTAACTTGGCATCCATCCGACAACCCAGAGATTCTGGAGTTTCCTGCCAGATAAAGGACAAATATACCAACTGGGTATGGTGTGTTACTTGCTGCTGTTTTAAAAAAAAAAAAAAAACAATGCCAGATTGCAACACTCTTTGTCCATAGAAATGTCTGACATTTCTGGCTTAAGACCTTTTGGGTCTAATAAATAGCTCCATTTCTTATGACAGAGGTTCCTTTCATTGATGGATTTATTAAATAAATAAGTAGTTCATCAGTTTACAGAATGTGTTATTTCACACAATTTACTATGAAAGAACTAGCAGGTGGTACTATTAAGAGCCATCAGTGGTAGGAATTGTTTCATAGATGACCAACTCAATCTACGTTTGGAACACTGCCATCCTTTATAAGGTTTTTCCATATAACGCATTCAAAGTTTTAGTGCACATCTACTCAGGGTGTTTATGAAATCCTTGTGCAACTTTAAACTTGACCTATCCCACTGAACTATATTTTATGGGACTCTGTTAAAACTGCTGTGTATTCATCCAGACCACATTCTTTAAAGGAACTTCGGGCCAGGATCATGAATGCAATTTATGAAATCACTCGGCAGCAGCTGGAGAATGTTTTCAATGAGGTGGAAAATCAGACTGAATGTTGGATCACCAAAAAATGGTGGTTATGTTGAAGTCTATAAATTTAAACTGCAATGTTAAAGTCTTATTCACACTGATTTAAGTCATTTTTAATTTTTTTCTGTCACAAATACAACAAAGATTAAGGTTTAAAGTTAATATGGAAATTTTTAAAACACCCAAAATGGCCATGATGTTATATATTTCTATTAGAAATATTATTTTTCCCATATTAGAAGACTAATAGCAACTCATTAAAAAATGTTTTACAGTATCCTAAAAAGGCCAACATATGTTTTATAGATCACTGAGTCTCCAATCAATTTAAACCACATTTAAAAAATTCTATTATTTATAAAGATGCATATTTGTAAGCAAACCATTTCCTAATGGGTTGTGAAAAGGGAAAAATCAGCAGGAGAGAGACTGGTTCACATGTAAAAAGGGAATGTGTCTAGGTGCAATGTAGTACCCTGGATTCAACCCCAGAACAACAACAACAACAACAACAACAACAACAAAATCATTTATGGAGAAACTGGTAAAATCCAAACTCTGTGATTTACTTGACATTATTGTACTAATGTTTATTTCTTACTTCTGACAAATCTACTTTGGCTGCATAAGATGTAGATGAAAATATATTTCCAAAATGCTCTGTAGTATCTTTGCAACTTTTCTGTAAACCCAAAATTATTCCAAAATAAAAACTTTATTTGTTTTTTTCTTAAAGTTTATTTACTTTTTTATTTAGAGAGAGAGAGAAAGTATGTGCATATGCATATGAGCATGAGAGGGGCAGAGAGAGAGAATCCCAAGTAGGCTCTGAGCTGTCAGCGCAGAGCCAGATGCAGGGCTGGATCCTTTGAACTGTGAGATCATGACCTGAGCAGAGAACAAGAGTCAGATGCTTAACTGAGCTCCAAAAGTTTATTAGTTTTTTTAATGTGATGAGAATATTGATACCTTCTGTAATTATCTTTTTCTCTACCTTACTTCTAATCACTGACTGGAGCAAATTTTATTTTCCAAAGTTGGCCAAAACATTTCCCATCACATGTGTTCCTTAGTAACATTTCCCCATCAAGAGACGGTATTTATTTCTCTGTGCCTTGAGTCTGGGAATACCCTGAGGCTCTTTGATGAAAACAACATGGTGGAGATGATGGTGTGCCAGTTCTGGGGGCACACCAGATGTTAAGCTCTTGCCAGCTTGGTAGCTTCTACTCCGTGTTCATCTGGATCAGTGACTCTTAGAACCCAGCCACCATTTTATGAGAAACCCAAGTGATATAGAGAAGCTATGTATAGGTAATCTTTTTCACAGCCTTAGCTTGACCTAGCATCTACTGATAGTCATGTGAATAATACACTCTGGATATCAAGCCCAGTCCAGCTTTCTAATGACGGCAACACCTGATTACAACCACATGGAAGAGCTCAAGCAAGTGCAGCCCAGCCACACCCAGTCAACCCACAGAACTATGATAATAATAAACTGTCATTTTGTGCCACTAAGTCTAGGTACTTTGTTAAACAGCAAAAGACAACTAGGTCACTGGCAGTTAACAAAAAGGAAGCTTATGCCCAGGTATATTCATGGAAGTGTCAGAAACAAAAGGCCTGGGACACAGAATATCTGGGAAAAAAATAGTTTCTCTTTTCACTTCACTATTCTGCCTACTTCTTTTTCCTCACAGAATTTATTGATGATAGCAATTGAGGACAATAAGCAAGTTTCAGAAAAAATTCACAACTGGAACTTCACAGGAGACTCAAAAATTTTATATTTACCCAAAGTAAAACATTATCAGCTCACTAATGCCAAAGAATATTTTCTTAAAAGGGACAAGAATTACTCATTGCATTTCCTTACTAAATAACAAGAATATTGTAATGACTCTCAATGGCTGGAGCAAGTAATCCAAGCAGAAACTGCAAGAATATTTATCTAAATTTGATACATACATATATATATGTATATAAAACACAAAATAAGAATAACTAACATTTATATCAGTCCCGTGAGGTGGATCTTCTTACTTTCTCCATTTATAGATCAGGAAAAAGAAGCTTAACAATGTTGAACAACTTGCCAAGATCACCGAGTCAGTTATGGTAGGAACTAAACTCCAAATCCAGTTTGTGTCCACAGTCCAAGCCCTGTCACTACACTTCTGGTTATATTTTATCCATTTTAATAGACCATTAAAAAAACCATTCCAAGCACTAATCAAATAGCTTATTTCAAATGTGGTCTAAAATTACATTCCAAAAAAGAGACCTAAATTATTTCAATTTTTTTTCTAAAAATATCTTTTTCACTAGGCCAGTGCTATAGAATTGTTTGTGCCCTGCCCCCAAACCCCACCAAATACACATGTTAAAACCCTAACCCCAAGGGATGTTTTTGGAGGTGGAGCTTTTGGGTCCCACCTTTGGGAGGTGGGGTGATTGGGGGTGACAGTGGAGCTTCATGAACGGGATGAGTGCCTTTATGAAAGAGACCCCAGAGAGATCCCTTACCCCTTCCACCATGTGAGGACGTGGCTAAAAGGCAGCCATCTTTGAACCAAGAGCGGTCCATCATGAGACACCCAATCTGCCAGTGCCTTGATCATGGCCTTCCTGGTCTCCAAAACTGTAAGAAATAAATTTGTGTTGCTTATAAGCCACCTAGTTTATGGCAATTTTCTTACAGCACCCAAGTGGACTAAGGTAGGTAGCTTATGAATAATTTAGCAAAAAAGTCTTTTGGGCTATTTAATTACTATTAACAAATCAAATACCCAGGAGTCTTTGACATAATACTCTAAAGTGAAAAATGATCCAATCCTCTTGATTCTTACCTCTAAAAATCACTCTAGAAGGGATTTTTCCCCTTTCATGAACTTCCTTGCTAGTTCAGGGCTTCGTCATTTCTTGCCTAGACCATTACATATGGCTCCCAAATGTCTTCTGTGTCTCAAACCTGTTTCCTCTACAGATCATGCCCCATACTGCTACCACAGTTCTGTTTTTTAAACAAATATTTGATTATTTTACTCCCTCCATTCAGAAGGGAAAGCTTTCAAATTTTGATTAAAATCAGAATTCACCAGTTTCAGTAGGAAATGCAAAGCCCCCACTCCAGTCCAAGCCATCTTTCAGGTATCACCTCTCACTGTATTTCATCAGATATTATTGGCTTTGAAAATCATCATTTTTCAATACCCTGCTTATGATTTTATAAACTCGAGTTTGATTTCTCCCAAGTTTTGTTTTTATGGAAAATGAACGCTTATCATCACATACCCACTTTTTAATCCTAACCATTCAGATCACTTGGCTCAATCAGGACTGGAGAAGAAAGTAAAACCCAGTGCACCTCTAAAGAAGTTAAACATGAGGATGTGGGCATATTTTTTTCCTCTAAAGAAGGAATGAACTAGGCAACTATGGATGCAATTAAAAGTAAGAAGGTCTAAAGCTAGAAAAAAGAAGAGATGTTGGATAAGACACCATCATCTGCTTAAAGAGAGGGCTAGCAGAAAGCTCAGGAACTGAACATGTCATCAACTTTTGTGGGCACGTTAGCACAGTGGTTCTCAACTTAGCCGAACATTAGAATCCCCTGGGGATGCTGAACCCTGCAAAGTATGCTCCAGGCCTATTACATCAGAACCCCCAGGGTTCAAGCCACTGGTAGGTTGTAGAGCACACCCAGGTGATTCCATCATGCAGTCAAGGATGACATTCACTCTGTTAAGACACAGTTGATGAACGAGGACCAAAGAGGGCTGACAGCTCAGATAACTAGAAAGCAACCATACATTTTAGGGTCCATAAGCACAGTTAAGATTTTCTCTGGGAATGCTTGGTAGCCTGGGAGCAGAGGCAGATAAAGGGGAAGGTTGGGTTGATCCAAAGTTGAAAACTAGCAAGTATGAAAATAATTGAGAGGCCCAATCTGACAGTACTGCAGTGACTGTCCACAGGCTCCAGACCGGATAAGAAGTCAGGAAGCAGTGAGAGATCAAGCAAATGACAACTGTCAATTAGATAAACAGATGGTGGCATGCAAGAGGGACACCTTGACTTCAGAGAATAGAATTTCTGGTTTAAGATTTAAGATCAGCAGAGGCCCCATTCTGAGTGATTATATATAATGTAGAGTAAGGCCACAGTAGAGAACTGGTAGAGTAGAAAAGGTAAAAATCATTGGCTGGGAAAGTCATTGGAGAACAAGGGATTGAGGTTAGGGTGTTAGCTGTGGCATCATCATGGATGTTAGAGACACCCAGGGGGATTACAGGACCTGGAAAAGGGAGAAGGCCACATCCATGGGCCCTGGGAAGTCTGGGGCACAATCTAGAGTGAGAAGATGGTGTCCTTATGAATGACGTAGAAGAGAAATGGACTGAGGTGGCAGGATGGAAGTAGAAGGACAGCTCTGATCTCAGAAGCCAGGTCCTAAGTGTGTGAGAATGAGTGGCATCCATCTGAAAAGGCTGAATCCTATCAATCAAAGGAAGAAAAAAGAGGAGCATCTTTTCAAACCATATATGTTCATGTCACCCTTACCCACAGCTTAATGTTCATCCATAGTTTCCACTTTATTGATAAACATATTAGCAGGGCCCCTGAGGTCTAGTGTGAGGGTCTGCCCGACTCCCTCCTGGCTTTCTGCACATTAGAGTATAATAGGTCTTTATTCTAATTCACTAAAAGTGCTATTTGCCCTCCCACCAACGGGCCAGTATGATTTCTTGTTGCTTCAGTCTGGAACCCTCTCCCTTTCCTTCCTCTCTCCATTCAGTTAACTTACACATGCTTCTGCTCTCAGCTCAAATTTTACTTAGGAAAGACTTCCTCAAACTTCCACACATGGTCATCTGCTCTCACAGCACTTATCAATGCTGTAGTTTTGCACTTGTTTAGGTGATCATATAATTAAAGTCTGTCTCTCCAACTGGACTGTCAGTTCCAGGAGGGCACAGACTGTAGAATGGCATATGGTAGACCCACCACAAATGCTATTGAATGAATGAATACATGAATGGATATGCAAATGAACAGTGAAAAGGCACTAGATGAAATCTTGATACTATTCTCATAGTAGCAAGAGAGAACATTCTTCGAGTACTTCCTATATGTGAGATCTGACTACTCATTGAATCCACACATCAACCCCTAAGATAGGTTTTATTATCCCAATTTTATAAATGAGGAAATTTGCACTCAGTGAGATTAAATGACTTGCCTGTCCCCTCCCCACCAGAGCCAGGATTTTCCCACATAGAGGTACTCTATCTCTACATAAAGTTGGCAACAGGGGAACCTACAGTTAAAGCCAAATTATTGCTCAAAACAGTGTCTCTAGATGTTTACACATATTTGGACTTAGATCAGTGTGTCTGGCTTCAAGTTGGTGCTCTTCACCGTGATATTTTACAATAAAATGAAGGTCCCAAAGTTGAAAACTGGGTCAATGGAGAATACAGTTGGATGGGGAGCTCAATAAAAATCACTGAGAGAACAGGAAGCCAAAATCCTCATGGAGAGTCACAAAAAATCAGAGAGAAGAGGAGGAGGCAGCATAAGAAGTTGATTCATTGACTGACTCACAGAGATCTTCCCTGAGATAGAAGAGAATTTTCATTCCAGTGAAGCATCAGGAGAGGTAACCAGTTCCTGGTGATATGGAAGCTCTTCCATAGTTTTTGGGGCAAAACTCTGAAGCCCCCATTTAGTCCTTACTCAAATACCTGAGTATTTTTCCTTTAAGGAAAAACCAGATTCTAACGGCAGGAGTCCCTATGGCTCATGCTCACACAGAAGTAGAGTGGTTTTCAGTTAGGAACGGTACTAAACTGGCTCCGTGACATTGCAAACACAATCCCAATTTGCCCACGGCCTCAGGTCCAAACCTGAACCTCTGCACACAAATAGAGTATGTGAGGAAAGAAATTTCAATGTTTTTCTTTTAATCTAGTCTTGGTCAAAATCCAAATAAGAGACATTTGCATGCTGTATTAGTTTCCTAGAGCTGGTATATTAAGTACCACAAACTTGGTGGATTAAAATGATAGAAATTTATTCTCTCACAATTCTGGAGCCTACAGGTCTGAAAGCAGAGGTCAGCAGGGCCATGTTCTCTCCAAAATCTCTAGGGGAGGACGCCTCCTTGCTTCTTCCAAGGATTGCCTAGGTTTTTGGCAGTCCTTGGTGTTTTCTGGTTTGTAACTTCCTCATTCCAATCTCTGCCTCCATCACTACACAGCCGTGTGTGTGTGTGTGTGTGTGTGTGTGTGTGTGTGTGTGTGTGTGCGCGCGCGCGCGCGCACATCTCTGGATCCAAATTTCCCTCTTCTTATAAGGACACCAGTCATTAGATAAAGGTTCACTGTAATGAATATGACCTCATCTGATTTTGATTACAACTGCAAAGATTATTTCTAGATAAGCGTACATTCATGGCTACTAGAGGTTAGAAGGTCTTTTTTTTTTTGAGTAAATGAATACCTTTATTTATTTGTTTTTTACATTAATTAATATTCAATTACTATTGTCTAGAAGCACAAATCCTAATTAGCATAGGAAGATCTAAAAGTATCCCAATATGACAATATTAAAATTTTATTAATTTATTTATTAAACTTACACATTGGGGTCTCAGTTAAGTGTCTGACTCTTGATTCTGGCTCAGGTCATGATCTCAGGGTTGTGAGATCAAGCCTCGTGTTGGGCTCTGCACGGACAGCATGGAGCCTGCTTGGGATTCCCTCTTTCTCTGCCACTCGCCTGTTATCTCTTTCTCTCAAAATAAATAAATATTAAAAAAAAATTAACATGTAGGGGAGCCTGGGTGGCCCAGTCAGTTATGTGTCAGACTTTGGCCCAGGTCATGATCGCACAGTTCAAACGTTAAGCTCTGCTCTGACAGCTCAGAGCCTGGAGCCTGCTTCAGATTTTCTGTCTTCTTCTCTCTACCACTCCCTCGCTTGTGCACTCACTCTCTCTCTCTCTCTCTCTCAAGAATAAATATATAAACTTAAAAATTAACATTTTAACAATTCTAGAATAAAATAAATAAAAAATAAAAACCACTTGTATCTTTTAGGAAGATCGCTATAATCAATTGGAAATTTAGCCAGCTACTAGCCTACAAGGGGAAGAAATTCTTAAAAATTAAGACATATAAAAATCTCTACTTCCACATCTTCCCCTTAACTCCTACAAGTCTTTTTTCCCCTTGTTCTACCCACTGGTTTTATTGAAATATAATCGACCAGCAGAAGTGTATTAGTCTATGATACACAACATAGTGATTTGATATATGTCTCTATTACAGAACGATTATCAGAGTACGTTCAGATAACATCTATTACGGAAGACGCAAGTCAAACTGCAATCCGTGCTAACTCCTCGCGCCTCCCAGGTGTCCGAACGCTACCCCTCCATAAAGGCAGATTACCAAACTGCCGTACACCTGCATTCAATTCGCTTTACAGAAGACTTGAGTCCTTCAGTAAAATGCCCTTTATATTAAAAGTTTAAATAAAAACATATGAAAAAATATGTTGGCTTCTTCTATAAAACCACAATTGAACACAGTAATCATTATGTTTTTTCAGAAAGCCTTTTTATAATTACCATGAGAAAAGTTTATTTGTCCCAATGACAATGAAACATTCACTTTGCAAACTGGGACACTAGGTAGTTTAAACTATAGCAGTATACTTATGCATAGTGGTCTACACTATGTAGTATACTTACACTTAGTCATCTACACTATAATACTATAGTAGCCGAGATCAACAATTCTCAAATTCTGATTGTATCAGAATCACTGCGTAGGAGGGTGGGGAGGGAGAGGATTAAAACGTGTGCCTAGGACCCACACCTAACCTACAAAATTAGAATTAATGGGGATGAGGCCCAGGCATATGCACTCCTTTTTATTTTTTTATGTTTATTTATTTTTGAGAGAGAGAGAGACAGAGCGTGAGCAGGGGAGGGGCAGTGAGAGGGAGACACAGAGTCTGAAGCAGTCTCTGGGCTCTGAGCTGTCAGCACAGAGCCTGACACAAGGCTCAAACCCATGAATGATGGGGTCATGACCTGAGTCGAAGTCGGACACTTCACTATCTGAGCCACCCAGGCGCCTCAGCGTATGCACTTCTGACAAGCATCCAAAGTGATTCTGATGTACACAAAGTGTGAGTACCACCAAGGGACAGTTGGATGGTTTCTTCACCCGCTTTCCTCCCTTTATTCTCAGGGGTGTATAGTTTGCAAGTGCTATTACAAGGGTCTTAAGAAGTTCTTGTCCTTTATTGCAAGCTATATATTTTTATATTTAAACTTAATATTGATAGGCAGTTTCTAAGCATTCTAACTCCGAGCTGCTCATTTGAAATAATACTTGTGACTATATTTTAGGTCTTAATGTATTTTTTCCCCAAAGATGACATACGTTCTCAACAGAAGGCTTTATTCATCCTCACCACTCAGTAATAGACTGCAAGAAACTATTACTCTCTTTAAAGATGAAAAGTAAAGGCTCAAGTCCAAGTCAAACTGAGTATTTATTAAACACCTTTAATGTTAAAGACACTGTTAAATATCACCTCATCAGGACAGGTTATATTGCTAGAGAGGTGCATCTCTGAATATGGAAAGGTTAGCGTCCCACTGAAACACCCCCCTCACTAGCCCCTGATTCACCATCTCCTGGGTACACAGAATTAAGCAGTCTGAACAGTATAATTATTTTAATTGATCAGTATAAGCAGTCGCGAACAATTCGGAATAAGAGCGCCAAGTTCAAGTACTTTCTTCTTGCCACATTATTTTTCTCATCTTAATTTCACATGTAAAAATTAATTAAAACCTCTCAAATTTAAGGCTATCAAGTACCACAAAGAACTATCGTCACTAAGGTGAAAATATATATATATTGGTTTCCACAGGCTTCTAGAGTTGGAACTATGTGAAAAATTACTTAGTTGATTTGAAGTCTTTTGTGCAATCGCTTGAGAGACCCAACTGTTGACTGTGGTTAGAATACGTTCAAAAGTATAATCAGATTGCATCATCGCCATCACCTGCTCAGAGGCAAGTTGAAGAAACACGTGCCCCTGAGGCTGAGGCTGGCTTATTGTGCTACACTCTCGTGTGGGCTCGCCAGAGAGATTAGTCACCAGTTTGCAGCTGGTTCCAAGTTCAGGTGCTGCGATCCCAGTGCAGATGCCGTGGCTCACCCTCATTATACCGCTCCAGTTTAATCTTTCCACTTGTAGCACACTATATACTGGATCGAATGCAAGGCTCTGAAAACTGGTTTCAAACAGAAGGGACTTCAGACTCACACACTCCTGACCCTCCCCTACAGCCTGCTAATCATATTTCGTCCCTGTATAGTTGGGATCTTCTGAATCCGTCCCAAAGGTGTTTTGATCTACCTCAGCCATCACGAAATCTTGTTAACAAAAAAGGCAGGAAAAGCTGTTCTTTAAAACGCCATTTTTGAAATAAAAGATTCGTCAACTCCAAAGGTACTTTTTCTACTTAAAAGCAGTTCTATTTTCTCCCTGCTTGGCATTAACATACTAGCAAATCCTACGGAAATTAATCTTAGTGGTTTCTAAATTTGAGTGATGATCAAAATCACCCCAGAGGCTTTTTAAAAGACCCACAGATTTCCCCAGCTTTATCTTGGAGCTACTGAGTCATAATTGAAAGAGGTTTCTTTTAAAATTAATCTATAAATAAAGCTTATGTTGGTCCCGCTTCTGAGAGAAAGAAAGGACGAACGAACAGGTTTCTGCCATCTCAGGCAGGTCTCTCTGCTGCCTGTTCCTGTCTGCATGTACTAAGCCCTCGCGTCAGGAATGAGGTCTCTACAAGGAAATGGGAGTCAATTAGAGCTCTTGAAACAAGAAAAGAAATAAAATCCTAGCACCACAAATCTGTAGAAGATAATCAGATAATCAGAGGATATTTCTGGGTGTAAACAACAATGATGAGGGGTAAAACATGTATTTTCAAATAGTCATGATTTTTTTAGGCATCTGTTTAAATCTGTTGGATGCATATAGTTTTTTTCTCCTTGGAGAAAAACTTGATAACATGATTTCAATATGACTTTGAAGGTATACACTTTAAACTTTAGGCATTTCTACTCTCTTGTTTCTTAATAACACATTCATGCCATATAAAGTGGTAAACAAGAGTAGACACTCCACGCCTGCACCACGCATACCATACTCTGTACGATGTTAAAATATTAAAATGCTAAAATAGTTCTATGAGTAAAATATAGTATAAGAGAGTCACATCAACCAACATATTTCAAAATACCCCTGGGGATAGAGATAACTCATTAAAGTCATAGTGGAAACATTATCTCAAAAAAAAAAATCACTCTTAAATTCTGTACTATTTCTCCTTACCAAATGAATGATGTCAGTTTTACTTTATAGTCTGATCTAAAATTTAGAATTTGTTGCTTATATAAAAATATGAAGTTAACCATTCTGCTGTAACAGGCTATTCAATACACTGCTAAAATAGGGAATCACTGTGTCAGCTTTAAAAACTGGATTTCCCTAAAGGCTAAAAGCTACACAACAACGATAAATAGAATCAACAGTGCTTTCAGGTACTCTGTTTAGTATTTAAAAAAAAAACAAACTAGTAAACACCAAGCTTAGTTGATGGCCACCTTGCTTACACAGACTTTTCTATGACAGAATATGTTAACCCGACAATTATTTATGGCCAATTATAAACATAAGTGTACAGCAGTGATAGGATTCAAACAATTCTTAAGGTCAAATTTCAAACTGATTCTCTCATCCTGACCTCAGCGCTGACCCATACTGTTACAAATTAATTTCTGTTATTTAATATTTGTTTTATTTGTTAAAAATGTAACGCTAGTTGTCTTATAACATTCCATACTGCTGATGCCCTAGAGTGGACAAGACAGATGGATGAAATGAAGCACAAGCCATCTTCTCCAATATGATTAGAACGATTTCTTTATTTAATAAACACTCAGTTAAATGGGAAATTATTTACAAATGCATGCCGCCAACATTACACTTTAATTCAAAACAAACTATATGCATTTTATAAAGTAAATATTTTGAAGTTACTTAGAAGAAATACAATTTTTCCTGGCATTGTCTTTTCCCATATTATATTGCTGAATGCTGATTCAGGCTGTTGTTCTCTAAAACACAAAACTATTTCTAGGGCATCTGTATTATATGACATGAGTAATTTTTAGTGAGAGATTGCTCTTATCTTCTCCTTTTCTTCATATTTAGACCCATCCTTTTCCGTCACAGGCTGGTATGGTTTCTACAGCATCCATAATTGCATTTAAAACAAACAAAAACCTGTGACTACGAGCTTACCATACATTAGTCTCTTACTCACTGACAAAAGTCCTCCATTTGAGATCATTAAAAACATATACACAACAACAAAAACAACAAACTATGTTCCTCGATAACTCCTGTAATTCAGAATGTTCTTACATCACAGTTTTCACCAAAGTTTAGTAAATGCTTCAGTGGAGATTTGCTATATGCTTTCACTATACCGATGGTTTTCAAAATGTTTGATGTTACCTATTTCATATGACTGCTAGTTTTGTCTTATACTTTTTTTTTTTCCAAATTAAAATTCACTCCTGGGGCACCTGGGTGGCTCAGTTGGTTAAGCATCCAACTTAGGGTCAGGTCATGCTCTCACGGCTCATGAGTTCAAGCCCTGCAACAGGTTCTGTGCTGCCAGCTCAGAGCCTGGAGCCTGCTTCAGATCCTGTGTCTCCCTCTCTCTACCCCAACCCCCACCTGTCTCTCAAAAGTAAACATTAAAAATTTTTTAATTCAAAACTCTCTTTTTAAATCTCCTTTTTAAACACTCCAAAATCTTCTGATTCGAAGGTTACTGCAAGGACATTACATTCAATGGCGAACTATGGCATTTAAGTCACTTTCTCAAAGATCCTACAGGCAGGGAAGGGAAGAAACTTGAAGTGCAGGGAGCACTGTCATTTCAGGCAAGTTTATTTTCAAGTGTTTCTGTGCCGAAGTACATATGAATGGGGGAAATCCTATACATAGTTTAGAGGGTCCATCAGGTAAAACACTAAAAACCATATAATGTATAATATTCTAAAGTTCTCCGTTTTGTGAATTTTCCTATAACAAAAGCTATAGTTTGTCAGTTTGAATTGCCCTGCGGCCAATGACAATGGTAAGCTTCTCTCTGAAATTTTAGTTCTTCACCACTACGTGCTCTGCTTTTCTGTGTCAACATCTGGAGAACGGTTCCAACTACATGGCAATACTGAGCTGCAATAAAATGGTCATTATTGATAGAAAGAGAAATCATTTATAAGTTTTTGAATGGGTTGATTAGAAGACAATTTCTCCCTACACGTGCCCAACACCCCAACATCTGAGTTTTCCCCAGCTTCCGACCCATCTGTTACTTGCTTTGGCAATCTCACATAGGAAAGATCTGGGAGGTGGGGGGTGGGAGCTATTTTTGTAGAAGAGCCGCCTAATGGGGTGTCTGAGCCTGTCTTAGTAAGCCCACCCCCTAGTTTGTTGGGCACAACCTCCGACGGTCCCGTAGCAGATGAGAACTGAGAGACATCTGCACATCTGTTTGATGGTTTTCTAAGTTATCCCAGCCACACCTAAACTGACAGCTTTCTTCTTTTTATTTTAGCAATTAAACGGTGGATTATTTCCAAAGTATTTAACTATGGTTTGTAGAAATAATTACTTCTTTGTTATACTTACATATTTTTTAAATTGTGCAATTACAGACGCAAACATGCATGTTTAGGAGCAAAGAGTGTGACAGGTGGACAGGCCGCTGGTCCTCTGGAGGAGGAGAAGCAAGTCTGCTCAGTGGAGAAGAGCCAGGACACCGCCGACATTCAGGGCTTCACGGCAAAGGCGGAGAACCCTGGTCACTTTGCAAACCCACTGAAGTGGAGGTCACTTAAGACCTCCCTTCTACACTGTTCTTTGAGGAAAACACGGGACCCCCCTCTTTCCCAAACTAATGGACAAAAGAGGCACTGAAATGGAAGCAAGGTATTTTGCAGGAAATTAAAGAAAAGTAAAATTTGACTTCCCAAGTCGTTGTCAAGGACCAATCCTATACTTCCAATTCTTATTTCAAATATACATTTGCATCATTATATTTGTAAATAAAGATTGCAGGGGGAAAACAGCCCATATATAATTAAATAATAAAAGTCAATCACAGAATTTTTAAATAGAAGTGTTTACGTAGTGAAACATAACTCATTTCAAATAAATATACAATAAAAGCAACATTTCCATCTTGATACAGACAATACTGTATTTTAATAAATAATGAAATCTGACCATCAGAACTCTACCAGTCCAACTTAAAATAGCTGATGTTGACCATCCACAAAGCTGTGAGCAGCAGCACAGAAGAACCTAAAATTGCTAACATAAACAAATAAAAATTTTTCAATTTTAACAGGGTTTTTCTCCTCAGCAACAAAAAAATCCTTCCTCTAATGTATTACTTCAATGAATCAGCAATGAAGATGGAAAGAATTTCAGCAACAAAAATTAAGAATTTCTGAACAGAGGAGTACCTGGGTGGCTCAGTCAGTTAATCTATGATTAGACATCGGCTCAGGTCATGATCTCACAGACCGTGGGTTCCATCCCCACATCAGGCTCTGTGCTGACAGTTCAGAACCTGGAGCTGCTTCAGATTTTGTGTCTCCCTCTCTCTCTGCCCCTCCCCTGCTCATGCTCACTCTCTCTCAAAAATAAACAAACATTAAAAAAAAAAACAGAATTCCTGAATGGAATTTCTAGCAACATGTGCAGAACAGACACATTTAACTTGAGGCTTTAATGATTCCAGAAAAAAACAAAAGCCCAGCTCACAGCAGTACAACATAGTTGTCTGGAAGACCAAATGAAATCATACATGTCGCTGTGCCCTGAAATGTTTAAAGTACTGGGAAATATTAGGCATTCTTACTAACTAATATATATTGGTTAACTTGGGGCACCTGAGTGGCTCAGTTAAGCCTCCTACTCTAGGTTTCAGCCCAGGTCATGATTTCGTGGTTCATGAGACCAGCCCTAGGTTGGGCTCCACACTGACAATGCAGAGCCTGCCTGAGATTCTCTCCTTTTCTCTCTCTGCAACTCCTCTACTCATGCGCTCACACACGCTCTCTCGCTCGCTCTCAAAAATAAGCTTATTATATATATTAGTTAACTTTATGATATAAAACTTCTCCAATAAAGATCTTAAAATTTGTATTTCTGGACTTTTTGAAAATTTCAAGTTAATAACTTTCTGAAACTTATTCTAAGTAGTCCTTTAGTAAATGTGGGTTCAAAGAGTATTTAGTGCTACAAAATCCTCCATGAAGAAAGGAGTTTTAGGCCAATATGGAAATACTGAATACTATAAACCCAAGTAGATATTTTCAAGATAGTCATAGATTAAATACTAAAAAGTTCCTACAAAACACCTTTTACCATTTAAAGCCAAGCATTTCCCAAACTTAAACACAAGATTCCTTTTCCACATCAACTATTAACATCCCCCAAAACTAGTAAATGTTAATGTTTCTAATTTAACTCAAGTATTACTAAGTCGTCTTCTTATTCTGTCCAAATAGGAAAGCTTTTAGATCAATTTACATTTTTTTTGACTTACTTACCTTTTGTCCTCTATGTTATGTACGCTATGTTTTCACCACTGATTCTAGGTGAAATATATACCTCTGTTAAGCTACATATTAAAAACTGGCAGGGAGGGCACCTGGGTGGCTCAGTTGGTTGAGCGTCTTAACTCTTGATTTCAACTCAGGTCATGATCTCACAGTTCACAGGATTGAGCCCTGCATCAGGCTCAGTGCTGACAGCACAGAGCCTGCTTAGAATTCTCTCTCTCCCTCCCACCTCTGCCCCTCTCCCCTGCCCACACACACTCTCTCTCCAAAATAAAAAAAAAAAAAAATAGATTCTTTCGCTCTCTCCCTCTCTCTGCCACTCCCTTGAATCCCTTGTTCACGCATGCTCTTTCTCTCCAAATAAATAAATAAACATTTAAAAAATTACATTAAAAAAGGGAGCACGTGCATGGCTTAGTTGGTTAAGCATCCGACTCTCGATTTTGGTTCCAGTCATGATCTCACGGTTGATGGAGCGGAGCCCTGTGACGGCCTCTGCACTAACAGCATGGAGCCTGCTGGGGATGCGCTCTCTTCCCCTTTCTCTGCCCCTCCCAATGCTCCTGCACTCACGCATGCTCGCTCTCAAAAGAAATAAATAAATTAAAAAAAGAAAAACAGCAATAAAGTCATCTAAAATCCAATTAAATAAATACAAGAAGGTAAAAACGCATAAAAGAAATTAAAATCAAATGACAAAATTAATAGCATTCATAACGATAAAACAACAGTTTTTTACAAAAACAATAAACAATTGAGGTCTGTCACATACCTGTCAGCAGGAAGTTATGAAATTGAAACAAAAATATATAGAGAAGCACCCTGTTCTTATTTTAAGTAATAAGAATTGTGATCTTGAAATATAAGTATAGAGACAATATGCAGGCTATAGCCAGCACTTACAAAGATTGAGCTGTTAAAAACAGCTTTTGTAACAGCAGAAATTTCTTCTAAGCTCTCCATACTTCAGAGCACTAAAAAGGTAACTGAAATATAAAAATGCATCAAAATAGAATTTATCCTCACAAAACTTAAATTTATCCATTTCTTCCCAAAATATTCTATAAATGTCATGTACTAGGCTGTGAATTAAATCTCAACACATTTAAAGATTATCATTTGGCCCACATCCTCTGACCACAATGCATTAAATTAAAAACCTTCACCAAAAATATAACCAAAAGAAACATCTCATATACTTGGAAATCTTAAAATATTTTTAAACAACTCAGCAATGAAGTATAGACAGTGAAAAATATATAAAACTGAAAACTAGTGGAAATAATACAAATTAAAATTGGAAGCTGCTAATTTGCATTTGAAGGGAAATACAGAGCATTTTAATGAATATATTAGAATATTAAAAAGCTAAAAATTGATGAGCCAAAAGTAAGCAACCAGCCTAGGACGTCAGAATGAGACTAACAAAATAAATCCCAAAGACAATGAAAAAAATTTAGGTAGAAGCAAAAGAATAATGAAATAGGACATAACAATGCAACAAACAGGACAATAAATTCCAAAGTCAATCTTTGAAAGGACTAACTAATATTGCAAAGGAAAAAGCAAACAATACTGGGGAGAGAAACCCAACATAACAACAAAAATCCCAGAGATCAAAAAAGAAAGATGATATTTTTAAAAAACTCTCTCACAATAAATTGTGAATTTTTTTAAATGAGCAATCTCCCATGAGACTATCACTTACCATACTGACTCCGTAGACCAACCAATAATTATTAATGAATTCATTCAGTAGATAAAGTTTCACTAAGGAAACACCAGGCCCAGATAATTTTACAAGTGAATTCTATTAAAATCAAATGTCATACAATTTTTTCCAAAAAATTGTTTAAAAATAAAGAACACTTCCCACTTCATTTAATAAGTCTAATGTAACCCTGAACCAAACTTTTGAAAGACAGCACGAGAATGGAAAATTACAACTCTCACTCATAAAAATGTGTTGCAAAACTCTCAAGCCAAATATAAATAAACTAAGCGAATCCAATCAATTTTTAAAAAAATAAAATAAATAAAATATACTTTGACTTTACTTGAGGAATGAAAAGTTGTTTATATATTAAAGATTAAAGGCAATAAATTACTTGATCAAGGGATCTGAAAAAAGGCATTTAATAATACTGCCAGTTTATAACTAAAAAAAAAAAATTAAGAGTAACCTGATAAATAGTATATACTGTATTTACTAGTTAAATACTGCAAACATTATAAGCATTCTCTGCACAATCAAAAATGGAAAAAAGATACTTGCTTTCACATTTCAACATACTAGACAGAGATCCTAGATACCGCAATGAGATAAAAAAAATAAAAGCCTTAATGCCTGGAAAGAAACAAAACTCTAAAATTATTTAATGTTTATGATTACCTACCTAGAAAATCCAGAAGACTCTAGAGATAAATTATTAAAAATAAAAACTTCATCAAGGTGGTTGCTACAAAAGTCAACTACATGTCTTTACACTCTGACAACAAATAGAACATGCAATCTGTAGAAATAAAACTTGTTCAGAATGACAACATAGTGAGCACCCACATACCCACCACTCAATTTATGAAATAGAATTTATGGTTAACCATGAAGTCACCCCATCTCCCTCTCCCTTTCCCCCACCTCAGAGGTAAAGTCTCTCTAAATTCAGGGCTTCTCCTTCTCTTTTTTAATAGTGCTACCATATTTGTTTATATCTCTAGTTTTATGTTTTAGAACCATATATAAGTGGAATCACAATAACAATGTATATACAATATTCTTTAGCAATTTGCCTTTCTCATTCCACATCATTTATCTGTGATTCATCCATACTGCTGCATGTACCTTGAGTTGTTTCATTTTTATATGACAGTGCATTGTACAAATAAACCACTGATTATAGATACATCTGAGTATGAACATTGGGGTGTTTTTTGTGCTGCTTTGTTTTCCTATTAAAAGCAACACTGCTATTGACCATTTGTAGCCAGAAAAAAAAAAAAAAGGAAAAGAAGAACTTTGACTTAGATCTAACACTTCATACAAAACCTACTCAAAACAGACCACGTGGTTTATGGTAGTTTTGTGATAGCAGTCCAAAAGGACTAAGACAGCACAAGCAAGAGGCAACAATAATATCCGGTAAGATCGGTCACTTTAGTGACCTATCACTTTAATGATCTTACCCTCTGCTGGTCACAAGACAACATTACAAAATGTGACATGGGCACATCAACAGACCCGTTTGGGACAAATGATTTCTAAACAAACTCTAGTCAACGCACACGCCAGGCTTTGTCCCTGCAGACTCAGTGCCTGGCCTGTCAGCTCTGAGTCTCCCAATGGTTCACCTCCTCTCTAGAGTTTCTGCTGCTTTGTTTGACAGCAATCGACCCAACTTGGGTGGTGATTTTTGAAATGAACACCGACCTCTGGCCTGTCCAGCTTACCCTCAGAACTTATCTTCACAAAAGATGGTGAGATGACAAACAGTAAGTCTTCCAGATTCTCACTGGTGAAGACCACAACTGAGCAAGTTTCTACTGTTCACATCCATGGAAATTAATATCACATTGGAAGTATTAAATTAAATCTACATTGGAAGTATCCCTCAAGCATTATATAATTATTCACACATATATAACTGATAAATTTGAGAATATGGATAGAGAAACAAAAAAACAGAAGTTCATTTCAGATAAACTGGAAAGAATATTCCTTAACCATGATAAGAAATTGGTAAAATAGGTGAGAAATTATTATGCAAGGTGCCAAAAGCCAGGGTATTGAATAGTTAATTACCATTTTTAAGGTCAGGGCTCTCTTTCTCCTCCCCTTCACCTCATTCTCCCTCTCTCCCTCCCAAACACTCACTCTCTTTCTCTCTCTCTCTCTCTGCTGGTTAAGAAATTCATAAAAGACATCCACACAATGTAACTGCCTATATTTGTATTACATAATATACACATGTGTATTTGGTATTTTGCACTTTCCTTTAACCATATTCAATGGCAAAAACAAAATCCTAAAATTTATGCCCACTGTATCGTTGAAACATTTTGTCTCCATGGGTGCTCATTTCAGTCAAATTAGCTTAGCATGCACTGACTGTAAAATATAATTTTAAGATGGCCAAAACATAGGAGAATATATTGTTATATTAGTAATAGAATCTGCATCTACTTCTGAGTTCTCTCCTACAAAGGACAAATATATTGACTCATTTTAAAAGGTTTCCTTTAAATGTTTCAAGTTATAAAGCACGCAATTTGTAAAAGATAACTATTAATTCTTTAATAGACTGTTAAACCTGGTCCTATTATATCCCAAATGGTAAATGCTGTCCAGCAAATATGTGGATGATTAAATCAGGGTCGCTGTCATTTGGGTGACTGTTTAGTACAGAAACAATTTATAATATATATACCTCTACAAACTCAAGCTGAGCAATCAATCAATAATTTTGTCTTCCTTCGTCTATGAGCAGCAGCTTATTCAACATTAACTAGTAAATCAAGGGTGAAAGGGAGGGTTGTAAATCACGAAGAAAAGATTCATTTTACTCTTAATTCCCACTTGAATCTATGTAAAATGTTAAGTTACAGACAGTTAAGGAGAAGCTGTTGTTTTTGAATATGTAATTGCTATTTAGATGATAATGGCGTGGATGTCGCAGGAGAACCGAGATCCAAATTTGAATAAGGTCTTAATGAAGGAGGCGAGAAGAAGAATGAGGAATGAAATACAACAGTGTCAGCAACAGACCTTAATGAAGCAAATTACTCTCAGTACCTTTGTAATTCAGGAGGAGCTGCATAAAAAAAGTGACAACTAACGGATCAAAAGCAGGACCTTTGCAAACTAAACATGCTTAAAACATGACATCACTGTCTGGGCAACAAGGCATTGTGGAAGGCAGCCTCAGTGTTTGGGTTTTACAGCTCAGATCACAAAATAACTACATTAAAAGATCTGGCGAGGCAGACCAGTTTCCTTAGAAAGCATCTTTATATTTCGAGTTAATGACATTTCCGAACAGAAAAAGAATGTAAATGTCCAAAGATATCTTGGCTGATTTTTTGTTAAAGCACTAGATGTTAACCACAAGAATAGTTTTAAGGCAAAATTAAATGATATTCTGAAACCTGTAAAACTAAAGAGGTTTTTTTTTAAGTTCCAAACTATCATCTATTCTCTTATTAATTTATGAAGCACACAATGCATTTTACCTAACAAGTGATAGGATCACTGTACAAATTCCTCTTCTAAAATCAATTTCACTTTTGCAAAACCGCATTTAGGCAATATGAGAGCATATGGTATTCCCCGTGCCAAATGGAACATACATTTAGCATGTTTAAATGATTTACCAAAGGTAACATTGATAATGGTGCTGGAAACGGAACACAAGGCTTCTGATTTCCAGGAAGTCAGTCAAGGCAAGTGAAAAGTGCCACAGTTACAGATTTAATCTGATTCCCATAAGGGTATTTTCTCAAGTCTTCTAAGTAACAATACTCCGATAACCAAATCCATTCCGTACTAATTTTATAGGCAGGTCAACAGCCATGGTGGATATACCTTTTGCTGCACAGACCAATATTCACAAAGGGCCACCGAAACTGATTCTTGCCCATTTCTCCCAACTCCTCAAATATGTGTGAAATAGTAATCCTCCTATACAAAGAATGCTAGCATAATCATGATCGTTATGTATTTCTAATGAAGAAACAACTCCTCAATCCTAATTAGTAAGTGCCATGACACAGTCACGTGACTGATTCTAGGGACTAAAAATAATTTAACTTAAGTGTAAGAATGGGACAAAAACATCAGCCTGGAATGAAGAAGAATTTGCCGTCCTCTCCCCGGGCCACTGGTAGGATCCTCGGCGACACTGCAAACGTTTGTACTGTCTTGGATGATTTTTTAAATCTAAGTTAAGACGGTCTATCCAAAAATAACAGAAACAACACACACAGGATGGAGCACAGACTCAGGCAATCTAGTTTAAGATCCCAGCTCTGGCACTTATTAACTGTGCAATCTTGGGCAAGTTATTCAACTTCTCTCACAATTAGCTTCCCCATCTGCGAGCCGGGGATAACAGTACTAAGTTCTCAGAGCTGCTATGAAGATAAAATGAGTTAAGATCATGTGTGTATCATGGTTATTTTGTGTGGGTGTCTTCAGATGAGTTACTTGAGCTTTGTGTACCTCATCTTCTCCAACTCTAAAAAATAACAATACCTTATGCTTTTAGGTATAATTTAACTGAAGCTTTGGAAAGTGCTTAAAAAGACCAAAAATAGTCAGTGAACCTGGGTGGCTCAGTTGGTTAAGCATCCAACTCTTGATCTCTGCTCAGGTCCTGATCTCCAGGTTGTGAGTCCAAGCCCTGCATTGGGCTTCGCATTGGGCACAAAGTCTACTTAGAGAAAAAAAAAAACCCGTACACCTACTGTTACCATTCTTATATTAGTTTTAATTTTTCTTTTTTTTAAAAATTTTTTAATGTTTTATTTATTTTTGATACAGAGAGAGAGCATGAGAGGGGGAGGGGCAAAGAGAGAGAAGGAGACACAGAACCGGAAGCAGGCTCCAGGCTCTGAGCTAGCGGTCAGCACAGAGCCTGACATGGCGCTCGAACCCACGAACGTGAGATCTGACCTGAGCCGAAGTCAGAGGCTTACCTGACTGAGCCACCCAGGCGCCCCTAGTTTTAATTTTTCTCACTAAAATCGCTAAACCTTGTGCAATTCCTGTGTTTGGCTGATATTTCTTGAACTTGTCCTTCTCTCTTCCCATCACGCAGCCTCTACCCAGCAACGCATTAGTGTGCTAACACGACAGGCCTCGGTGTCTCCACCTCTTCTAGCCTTTCCTTGACTCTACATCAATTGTTCATTTTGTACGCTTTTTTAATGATTTTTTTTCAAAAAGATCATCTGATTTTTGGTCCAATTCGACATGGCTTTTACATATTTTTATCAATCTCTACTCACTCTCTTTCCCGAGTCACACACCACACACAAACACAACTGGGCATCATCTACTCTTTTGAAAACTCAGACTCCAAGAGAACTCTGCATGGTGACTTTCACAGCTTATTCTAGGAACCCTGACTTCATCTAGTTTTGTTCCACGCAAAACAGCAAAACAGATTTCTAACAATAGATTACAGGGCACAGATCCTTTTTGTTTTTAAATATGTTCAACAGTTTAAGTCTGAAATATAATTCATTGCCCTAAAATGCAAATACTCAAATGGTTATCAAAGTAATGCATAAGTACAGTACTTAGAGCCAGATGATTATATAAAATATGTATGAAGCATTTTGTGAAGACACAGTGAACATGAACATGCACAAAGCATGTGACCCAATCCAATTATATTTACTTTGCCCTAAACACTATTTTATTATGTTTACAACATAATTTGAGTGAGGACCTTCTTGGAACACTTGAAACTACTTTTCATTGATTTCATTCATTAGAGGACTTCAAAGCACTCTAATATCGTAAGTAGTTACTATGATTAAAAACTGCGATCATATTTTTTATCAGCTAGTTATGTTTCCAAAACACAATCTTAATACTGAAAAAAACTAAATTGTAGTGCATCATTTACACAAACTTTATTACAATCCTCTTGAAAGTGCATGTGCTCATTTCTTTCTTTCTTCTTTTTTACTTTAACATTTTTATTTATTTTTGAGAGAGAAAAAAAGCACAAATCTGAAGCAGGCTCCAGGTTCCGAGCTGTCAGCACAGAGCCAGACGCAGGGCTCAAACCCATGAACTGGAAGATCAAGACCTGAGCTGAAGTCGGATACTTAACTGACTAAGCCACCCAGGTGCCTCTACATGCTAATTTCTTGTTTTATGCAGTTCGGTTGGAACTAACTGGTCTAAGCAGAGCTCTCTTCTTACCATTGAATAAAAAGCTTTAAAAAACAAAGACTGGTTTGCAACATGTGAGAATAGGAGCTCCCTTCAATTCGGAATAATAACAAGGTCAGAGAGAACATCAGCAGCGCTGAGTCATGTGGCTCCGGTGGTTATCGGTCCTCTTCCGCACGTGGACCTGCGTGCTGACTTGGGCCACACTCTCTTCCCATTCAGAAACCGAGCCCTGTTTAGGATCAGTCTCTTCCCTATTTTACTTCTACCCAAATAAAACACAGCGCTATTTTTTTTCAATTGATGACCATTTTATTTAAAAACTGTAAATTAAACATTTTGATACAGAAGCATTTCTCTAAGGCAGCAGTACTTTTTAAAATTTATTTTTAATTAATTAATTAATTTAAAAAAATTTTTTAATGTTTATTTATTTTGAGAGAGAGGGTGGGGAAGGGCAGAGAGAGGAGAGAGAGAATCCCAAGTAGGCTCCATGTTGTCAGCACAGAGCCTGACAGGGGGCTCAATCCCACCAACCATGAGATCATGACCTGAGCCAAAACCAACAGTCAGACACTTAACAGACTGAGCCACCCAAGCACCCACGCCTAAGGCAGCAGTTCTTAAACTTTGTGATCTCAAGGCCTCCGTATGCTCTCAAAAATATTGAGGAACTCAAAGAGGTTTTATTTATGTCAGTTATACCTATTGATATTTTATATTAGAAATCAAAACTGAAATTTTAAGTATATTTATTAATTCACTTAAAATTCCATTTTGCATGTTAACATAAATAGCATGTTTTTATGAAAAATGACTATATTGAAAAAATACAAGAATGTAGGAGAGGGGCATTGTTATATTTGTGAAAGCCTCCTTTAATTCTTTTTCTTATGTTTATTTATTTTGGAGAGAGAGAGAGAGCAGGGGAGGGGCAAAGAGAGGGAGACACAGAATCCAAAGCAGGCTACAGGCTCCAAGCTGTCAGCACAGAGCCCGATGTGGGGCTAGAACTCATAAACAGTGAGATGGTGACCCTGAGCCAAAGCTAGATGCTTAACCGACTGAGCCACTCAGACACCCCTAAAATCTTCTTTAATTTTTGGCTGAAGGGTGGACAGCTGGGTTCTCCTATCTGCCTCTGCATTCAGGCTGCTGTGATCCATTGTTTGGCTGAAGTATGTTAATACCTGGGGTCACACAGATACGCACTTGGAAGAGGGAAGACTTCATGGACTCCATGGAAAAATCTCCTTGAGGACTGCCATTCTAAAGGTCTGTATAATTATATTAAAACACAGTTAAAACATCTTACTGGCCAAACAAGAAATAAGGGGAAAAATATCCAAAAAACAAAAAACCTGTCAGGGGCTCACCCCCAGCCTCTGACTTGGTTAAGATAAATTCTTGACATCATCTGCATTGTAGGCACCTGTATTCTGAGCTGGTTAAGGACCTGGGTCCGGACCTCTGGAATTCAATACAGGGTAAAAAAGATGCTTTGTAAATTAATAGGCTATCTCTTGCCACATATGTGGTTACATTCATACAGTGGACAAAGTTTATTCTTCTTTGTATTTAATAAATGAAAAATTAGAGTCCTAACAAATTGGTACTTCATGTTTAAAAAAGTTAAAATTTCTACAGTGAAATAAATTGGTTCCTCATTCTAAATTTTTTTTTAATTTATTTTTGAGAGACAGAGAGAGAGAGAGCGCAAGTATGGGAGCATCAGAGAGAGAGAGGGAGACACAGAATCTGAAGCAGGCTCCAGGCTCTGAGCTAACTGTCAGCACAGAGCCCCACGCGGGGCTCGAACCCACGAACCCTGAGATCATGACCTGAGCCAAAGCTGGATGCTTAACTGACTGGGCCACCTAGGCGCCCCCCTCATTCTAAATTTTGATGGAAGACTGGTTTAAGTAGCAACTTTACATAAGAATGGAATTTGCAGGGCGCCTGGATGGCTCAGTCGGTTGAGCTTCTAACTTCAGCTCAGGTCATGATCTCACGGTTCGTAGGTTCGAGCCCCACATTGGGTTCTGTGCTAAGGGCTGGCTCAGAGCCTGGAGCCTGTATTCAGATTCTGTGTCTCCCTCTCTCTCTGACCCTATCCTGTTCATGCTGCCTCTCTCTCTCTCTAAAATAAATAAAAACAGTAAAAAATAAAAATAAAAAAAAAGAACAGGAATTTGTAAGTCAGTAATTCAAGAAACTGACATTCTTACTGGAGAAGCCTCATTTAAGGCGCATTTTCAAAATCTTAGAAAAAAGTTACAAACATTGAATGGATTTAATCGCCATTTTAGTGGGCATTGGTAATTATTTTTGGCAAATAAAATAAACTACAGCTGTGCCCAATTATATGAAGAGTCATTCACTGAAAGTTTGGCAAGGAAGGATTTTAAAAGCAGGTAGTAAATTTAGCGTAGCGCTACCAGCAGACTGGCTGATGGCATTCTCCTGAAATTCTGCTGTGGCTAGTCTTATGGCTTCAAAGAACACATAATAAATTTATGTTCCAACAGGACTGAAGAATTAATACAAATAAAAACCAAGTGCCTTTCCGATGCAGCTAGAGAAGGGAAGTTGTACAGGTGGGCATAGCAACGGTTCATCAACACAAACTATTTGGTTTGTGAGCATTTTTTACAGAAAAGACGACGAGGTATTCGTGGCCAGGTAGGGTGGGTAGGTTCACAGCTCGAATTAGGATCAAGTTTTACTCACAGGAACACATTTTAGAGATTATAACAGAGGTCAATGGAAAAATAAGATTCAATTTAAGGAAATCACTTACAGATTTTTTAATTTTTAATTTATTTTGACAGAGAGAGAGAAAGCAAGGAAGGGGCAGAGAGAGAGGGAGACACAGAATCTGAAGCAGGCTCCAGGCTCTGAGCTGTCAGCACAGAGCCCGACGCAGGGCTCTAACTCATGAACTGTGAAATCATGACCTGAGCCAAAGTCGGATGCTGAACTGACTGAGCCACCCAGGCGCCCCAACAGATTATTTTTAAAATATTTGTCTAATGCATTAAGAAACAGGTGCCTTTCGGGGAGCCTGGGTGGCTCAGTCAATTAAGGTTAGACTTCAGGTCAGGTCATGATCTCACAGTTTGTGGGTTTAAGCCCCGGGTGAGGCTCTGTACTAACAGCTCAGAGCCTGAAACCTGCTTCAGATTCTGTGTCTCCCTCTCCCACTTGTGCTTGCTATCTCTCTCTCTCTTTCTCTCTCTCTCTCTCTCAAAAATAAATAGTAAAGGAAAAAAAAATTTTTTAAGCTATAGGTGCCTTTCATTTTCATCACTGAGGGCTGTTTATTTGGAAATTTTAAGAAATGATTACAAAGGGGCGCCTGGGTGGCTCAGTCACTTAAGTAGCTGACTTCAGCTCAGGTCATGATCTTGCAGTCCGTGAGTTTGAGCCCTGGGTAAGGCTCTGTGCTGACAGCTCAGAGCCTGGAGCCTGCTTTGGATTCCGTGTCTTTCTCTCTGCTCCTCCCCCCACTTGCCTTCTGTCTCTCTCTCAAAAAAAACACCAAAAAAAAAAAATGTCTTAAAGAAATAAAAGCATCAAGAAAAATGCAAGGAATAAGAATTTAAATTAAAATAGCTGTTTCAAGTATTAGAGGGAAAGGATATCAGGGTTTTATGTAAAAGCCATTTGAGGGGCACCTAAGCATCCAACTCTTGGTTGGGCTCAGGTCATGATCTCACAGTTTGTGAGTCCGAACCTTGCTGGGGATTCTCTCTCTCTCCTTCTCCCCTGCTTGTGCTCTTTCAAAATAAAGAATCTTTTTTAAAAAAAGGGGAAAAAAAAAGCCATTTGAGTATGATTGAAACCCAGGTTTCCTGCCTCCCAGACCAGAATTCTCCTACCTCATAAAATATATTTTAAAAATAAGATCTAATAAAATATGTAACAGTAACACTGTACTAAACTATTTCTATCTTTCTTTGGAAGCACAGGACCTCCAGGCCCTGAACAAGAATATCAATTATATTACCAACTTCTAAAAGAGTGAATTAATAGAGATTTAGAGTTTTAAAATGTGAAATAGCCCTTCATTTCTGTACTGATATTCTCAAATGCCATATTTTTAAAGCCAAGCTACAAATAATTTATCCCATAAAACTTAGCTTTCGATCATAATAGTGGAAATAATGGAAAAGTGAGATGATTAGACATCTGTGCAGTGATCACTTCTCTACCTTGGGATCCCTTATATAGAATTTAACTACATGTGAATATATTTCCATATACCTTTTCTGCCTGCGTTTCAATCTGAATTTCAGCTACACTCTTTACTAAATCATGATCTCCTCTTGTTGAGGAAATTCATAAAAGAAGACAAGAGAGGTCAGAAATAGAAAAAGGAAGTACAGCTAAGAGCAAAGAAAGAGCAAAAATGCTAACAGTGAAATCTTAGAAAAGAGAAATGGCAAAAAGTAAACACATCTGGATGCCCAGAGTAGGCAGGGGATTGGAGACACGGGTAAGAGCGAGCATCTCCCGTGAACTAACCACGGTGAGACCTACCCCTGAAAGATCCTGGCTGTGCGGAGGGTCGCTCATAATCAGACAGGCATGTGAGCGCCTCTGCTTGTCTGTTAGGCGTCCTAGTCACACCTGTCTAAGGCCGGGACCCTGCAAGGCAGGAGACTAAGGTCAACTCTGAATCAGAAAAGCAGAGAGACCCAGAACATTTCAGTGAAGGAGGAGGGGAGAGGTTCAGGAAAAAAAAAATGCTACTTTATAAATATTTTATCCTCCACAAAGCAACACAAATTTAGAAGCGTGGGAGAGAGACAGAAATCTGGGAGCATTCTTAACAAACAAGGGATAGTAAATGGACCCAAGCAGTACAGTTTCCGGCATCATTTTTTGAAGGTGAGTAAAGGGTCATGTAAATTGTAGTTAATGTGCTTTACCGCTTTCGATCAGCAAATGTGGAAACCGTCAAGACACAGATCCAACTGAAGACCCTCAACCTTAGTCTCTCCTCAAGGTTTTAAGTTACAGGCTGCCACTTCATCCTTGTAAGAATTTTCAGGGCCCTAGGCTCCGCGGTGAGGGAGGGAACTATATGGTTCATTCCTTCATAAGCTGTATGTATGTATTTAAAAGATAAGACAGGTGCCATTCGGCCTCACACATTTTTCTCTATGAGGAACAGAACATGCTAATTAAATGCTGACACACAAATGAAATATTAACCAAATCTCTGCAGAGATCCAGGTGTGAATTATATGATTATTTCTTACCAGAAATGTTTGGGTGTAGGGGTTTTCCCCCTGCAAAGAATTACTTACTTCAGTGAGCATCTCTAAATATTTGAAAGGCTTATTAAGTGGGTAAAACATCCCCACCCTTATTGAGAAGAAAGTATTTTTACTTTCACTTTACTCAGAATTTTCTCTATCTTTAAATATAGTTTTCTGGATATAATCTGACTAGAAGTAAGCAGAAGATTTATTTCAACTTATGTAAATAGTATTATTTATTACCCAGAGCCTAGTTTAGAGGTTTTACTATGCAAATCCATCTACTCGCACTCACCCAACTCAAATATTTACTTGAACCCCTAATATTTACAAGGCGTTATATGGGCACTAAGATTATAGGCACTCACAAGCTGTGGTTCACTGGCGATGGTGGAACTGAAAAATCTATCTGCTCTCCCTCAGTGCAGCTTTAGGGGGACACGTGAAAAGCCTGGAGGAAGGAAATAGTCTTTCTGGTCCTAAACTTAGAACTAAATCTATTTCCAAGATGACCTTCCATATTGAAACATCACATCTACAGACCACCCTAGGGATTCAGGGAGCTTCTAAAGTGAAAATTTCCAGTGCTCCGGCTTCGGTCAGTCTGGTGCCACTATTTTTAAACAGTTTAAGATTTTCCTATTTTAATATAAGTAAAAATAAAACAAATCTGCACTTTGAATTCATAAATTCTTATAGAATTCAAAGGAAATTAAAATCTTAACTTGAGGCCCAAGTACATGAATGGTTGGTTAAAGCATAACCGTGTTTAACTTTCAAATCATAAGTTAAAAACTGACTGAGGTGGTTCAGTCAGTTAAGCGGCCAGCTTCGGCTCAGGTCATGATCTCACAGTTCGTGGGTTTGAGCCCCATGTCGGGCTCTGTGCCAATAGCTCAGAGCCTGGAGCCTGCTTCAGATTCTGTGTCTCCCTCTCTCTCTGCCCCTCCCTGACTCATGCATGCTCTGTGTCTCTCTGTCTCAGTAATAAAATTTTTTAAATTAAATAAAAAAGGATCTAAGGGATTTAAAAACCTCATTCTATTATCTTTAAAAAAATTAATCCCAAAAGAAGGAAAAGCACAAAACTACCCTAAGAAAGATCTGACATTTCCCGAATCCGTGACATCAGTGCCCCATCCAGTCAGGGGAAACGGACATCCACAAAACTCATCACTTCTACGTTGCAGAAAAATTCAATGTCTACTTTTGGGGATGCGAATCATTTTGAGAGGTGTTCATTTTGAGACAAGATTCTCCTCTACCTTCCCATTAAACACGTGCTCAGGAAGAGAGGTGGGTACTAACAATGGGGCTGAAGAGGCCAGGGAGGGAGAGAGGTCCTTACAAACAGAACCCGGGAAGCTAAAGCCATAGCCCCACAGGACACCCTAGCCCTCTGATCGTCCAAAAGCCTGGGCTGAACTCCCCAAACAGGATCTCTCCACTTATATGATCTACCACAAAGAAAAGTTGTTCAAGAAGCAACTTCTAAGGAAAAGGTTAAGTTCTAAAAACACTGAAAGTCGACTTAACAAACATTTCTCACTTGAAACTTCTACCAATTTGGTTGAAACTGATGGCAGAGAGGGAGTGGGAAATTGAAGTTGCATATATTAATTAAAAAACACTAAAGAAAGAAGTCTCCACAGTTCATTTTTAAAATGAGAATTGTTATATATTGCAACCTTCTCATAAAAATTTGACCTATCTCTATCTTCATTAATTTTATAAAATTAAAAAAAAAAGATTTGATAAAATATATAGACATTCACAAAAACTAAAATCTTTTCACCAGCACAGTGTTCAACCCATGGACATAAGTATTTGCATAGGCACTTGATAAATATTTATTGAATAAATTATTAACTTACTGGAAATTCATGAATGGTTTACAAGGATTCTAGGAGTCTCCTGAACTTGTAGGTGAAATATTGGGCCCGTGGGCACATGGGCATTTTTTCAACAGATCCTCATACAGTCCATATCCAAAAAAATGATACGGCTTATTTTGAGTAATGGATGAATGATTTATCTTTCAGGCAGCCCCCTATTAATATTGCTTGTTACTGAGATTCTGTTACATACTTGACAACCAAAAGACCCAGATAACACACTCTCTGGGTAGAACTTGAAGTCCAGAAATTCTCTATTTCTAATTAAAAGCAGAATTGTATGCTCGACAGTCAAACAAGCAGAGGGTCAGACTGATAAGGAATCCACTCCAAGTAACACCAACTCCGCAAAGACAAGGGCATTTAAGCCCTTATGAAGAGGGCTGAGGGAACACCAAAATTTTCCTGTAACACACTTCTGGTCTCATTAAACAGAGTCATGTAAGCAACCAAGGAACTCTGTTTATACTTCTCAAACTGGAGGATGAATACCCCAGGAGTATAGAGGGCATGTGACAAAGGGAACACAATGTGACAAAGGGAACATCATGTGACAAAGATACACAATAACAAAGGGAAAACACTGCAAACCTTTTAGCATCTCATTTACTCTTTGATGTTACACAATTTAAAGCATTTTATGTTAAGGGGCACATGGGTGAGTCAGTCAGTTAAGCATCTGACTCTTGGTTTTGGCTCAGGTCACAATCTCATGGTTTTGTGAGTTTGAGCCCCACACCAGGCTCTGTGCAGGCAGCATGGAGCTTGCTTAATATTCCCCCCCCCCCCCGCCCCTTCCCCACTCATACTGTCTCTGTCTCTCTCAAATAAATAAACTTTAAAAAAAAATGAAGCATTAAAAAAAATTAAGCTTATTTGTTCATTTTGAGAGAGAAAGAGAGACCACAAGAAGTGGAGGGGCAGAGAGGAGAGAAAGAATCCCAAGCAGGCTCCACACCAACAGTGTAGAGCCTGATGTGGGGCTCGAACTCACAAACTGCAGGATCATGACCTGAGCAAAGATCCAGAATTGGATGTTTAATCGACTATGCCACCCAGGTACCCCCCAAATAAAGCATTTTATGCCAAAACAATCACAGCTATAAGTATGCACTGATTGCAAAATTCACAAGTTGGAAGATAACACCAGCTCTGTGGAGGAAAAATCCTTAAAGCCAAGTGTCCACCCGAAGGCTTTAGGGGGTGTGCATATTCATGCTCCTTCACTATTAGGGTGCTTTGGAAGGAAAAGTTCAAGCAGAATTGCCACAGACAGGCACAATAATAGTTCAGATTGGATTTCACAGTAGCCATTTTTTAAAGTCTCTGAAGGATACCTATAAGATATCTGTTTTAAGGAGATAAGTTTAAGGAAACTCTTCAGGGTGAAATGGATAAGTTATCTGTTTCATTGGTCTTTTAGAGATAAGCAAATTGAATATTGCGACTTGCCCGACAAACATGATGATTCTGATGTTAGAGTAATAAATACTAAGCAGTTCTTTGGGATGAAAATTTGATAGCAGAAACAGTAGGCAGTGAGGGACTTGTCCAAAAGGGAAAAAAATATCTACACAATGAGCACTGCTGTAGAAGACTGTAATCTCTCCCTTCAGTCCGGCAAAGGGTCAGATACACAGTTCATCAAAAAGAGGTATGTGCTCATGAAGATTTTAATTGGTGAAAATGTAAGAATTTTAAAAAAATCAAAAGGAGTTACAGGGACATCCGGGTATCTCAGTTGGTTAAGCATTAGATTCTTGATCTCAGCTCAGGTCTTGATCTCATCATCATGAATTCAAGCCCCACACTGTGCTCCTTGCTTGACGTAAAGTCTACTTAAACTAAATGAATAAAAATTAAAAAGTGAAAAATAAAAAGAAGTACAACCTGATTTACCCTTGCTGAAAATTACCTGATCTCCCACAAGAATATTCCTAGAGTCTGCTTAGAGCACATACTAAGACGGAAGTTCTATAGAACTTGGTGCAAGGACAGAAGGTGCTTACTGAGCATGCACACGTCAGGTCGTCGCTCGCTCCATTTCACATAGTCAAATGCCCAGGAAAACTCAATAAATCTGTGACCAGTCTTATGTTGTTCATAACAGGTTTCAGATGGGAAGTCTGAAAAGGGCAGTCAACAAAACAAAACAAAACAAAAAACAAAACAAAACAGAACAAAACAAAACAGGAGAGAGTCTACATCTGAGTCTGGTCTGTCAGGCCTTACCCATGGAGTTATTAAGGGCAAACCCGTTGGCAAGGATCAGTGCTCACTAATCAAAGCTGACTTTGAGCAGTTCTGGAGGCAGAAAATCTTTACAGAGTACTTTATTTAGCTTGAGCTTGTGAGTCATTTGTTCTGTATGAGGGAGAGTTACTGGCAACAAATGAGGAAGAGCCTTGAGATCAATAAATTTCAGGCAGTTGACATCAGTTAATAGCTAGGGGGAAATATGCTTCTCCATGATCAAACGGGATCTGAATTTTCCCAACTTTACTTACCAAATTCATACCACAAATTATTCTATTTTCAAATCAGGTCTCATGGCCAATTCCAGTGGCTACCCTCAGGCCTCCTAAGAATTATTTTTTTCTAGAAAATTACAATTTTATGCTAAGACACATCAAATAATATACCATGTGATTTTTCCAAACAATCTTTATCATGATAATTCACAAATCAGACCTTAATCGGTTTTATGGTTTATAAACCTAATTATTCTTATCAATTTCAACTCTGAGTTTCCTATGAGCTCAAACAGAAAACATATCACACTGGTAATAGTTTTTTCAGAAACACACAGAGAAAAAGTAGCTTAAAAGAACCTCATATAAAGAAAGGTTGACGATCCACCTCTCTCCCACACACTTGCAATACTAAACCCAACTATGAGTGCATAAAATGCAACAATGTGAATAATGCTGCTTAATTTATAATCAACATTTATGATCAGGTGAGAAGGAGGGTGTAGAAGAATAAAGAACCTAAAGATGATACTTGACTGATAATTCGCAACATACAAAGATAAAAAATACTACGTCTACTAAGAACAAGAGTTGACGTATTTACGTCAAGATGCACATGCTCAGAAGTAAGGTTTCCTTATTCAGGGCCACGGTGCAAGTGGGCGGGGTGGGGGGTGGTGCAGATGCTGCCCATAAAATTCCACACCAGAAATTCAGTGTGTTACAGCCCCTAATGCCAAAGAACATGAAAAGCCTAACTATTCTTGCTCTGAGACTAAATATTTAGGAAGTTCTATGCCTACAAGTAACCAGGAAAGAGCATGGTTTAGAAACATGTGACAAAAATTAAATGCATAGAATTAGAATAAAAACCAATTTACTAGGTCTAGAAAAAGATAGGAGGACAAGGTTAGCAGATTTTTCTCCCTGCACATCCTTTCTTCATAGTGCATAACCATTCTTCGCTATAAATCAATCCTAAAGTTGGCTGGGTTTGAAAATTCTGAGATCAACTGTGGTGGGGAAAATGTTGATGACAAGTAAACAAACAACTGAACGCTTCCCTGCTTGGGAGCAATGGTGCTTTTCTCTACCTGGGAAACACGCTAACGTCCTTCTTCACAATGTTCCAAGTGTCACCCAGAGATAAACTCCCAACTACTTAATAGTACTCTTCTACATAGGTGTGGAAAAAACCAAAGGTTTGGTTTCTTTTAAAATTAAACTTTCTGGGGATGCCTGGGTTGCTCAGTTGATTAAGCGTCCAACTTCAGCTCAGGTTATGATCTCACAATTCATGGGTTCAAGCCCTGCATCAGGCTCTATGCTGACAGCTCAGAGCGTGGGGCCTGCTTTGGACTCTGTCTCCCTCTCTCTGCCCCTACCCTGCTTGTGCTCTTTCTCTCTCTTTCAAAAATAAACATTTAAAAAAATTCTAAATTAAACTTTCAGATATATTTGCTACAACTGCCTAATGATTTGATTGAAATAAAAACTCAGCCTGCAGCCAACACATCATTAACAGACATTCCAGATCAACTCACAATAATGGCAGTAAAAAAAAAAAAAAAAAGATTGCCTTCCTCAGAGAGACCTTTATTAAATAACTGACTTGTAAAAATAATATGTGCTTTTAACTTTATTAAGTAAACAATCAATACAAAAAAAAACAATGCAAAGGAAATATTATTATTATATTCACAGTATAGTTAGAATTTAAAAGTTTAAACTTAAAATGCCAGAGAAACACTCGTGCAAAATAATTTAAGAAGAGGAACATAAAACTTCATAGTCACGTTACTAAAATTGCTGAGTAGACTATCATAAACTACATAAGTTATAAGTTTATGCAATCCATTAAAAATGATACAGATTATGTAAAAATGTTTTCAATACGATGAAATTTCACCTTAAAATTGACCTTAATGTTTAAAAGATGCCACCCAATACACTAGGAGTCCCTGATACACACAGGAATAAATGGATCATCAACACCCCGGAAAACATGAGAGAAACTCAAATAAAAAGTTCATTAACTTCTTTCCCCAAGATATATTTTCCTCCTGGAGATGCTATAAATTATTAAGTCATTGCAAAATGAATGAAAAGTTTAGGATGAGATTTTCTCATATTATTATACCTCTAGCTTTAAATCTACCAAAACAATATATATAATTACTAATATAAATATTTTAAGAGAAGCTAACAGTATTTTTATTTACTCAATAACTGTTCAGTGAACTGAATTATATCCTGAAAACAGGAAGCACAATGAAATTTCAGTAGTAAAGTAAAGCGCACGGCTGCTTTCAGAGAACTATGGGACCGTCGAGATGCAGAGGCTATCTCTTTGGGGCTCCTTTCACCTTTGGGTTAAGTACTATATGTTCATTATGATAAATATAACTAATCAAATTGGGAAAATATAAATAATAAAAAGGAGAAAAAAAATCACCTGAGTTCATAAGGTCCATAGGCAAAAAATGTTTTTCCTTCCAGAGGTTTTTAGGCACATAAAACATATATAAAAGTAAGGTTCATGCTATACAATGGGATATTACTCAGCCATAAAAGAAAAAAATGAAACCTTGCCGTTTGCAGTGACATGGATGGAGATAGAGAGAATAATGCTAAGCAAAATAAGTCAGAGAAAGACAAATAGCATATGATTTCTATGATACATGGAATTTAAGAAACAAATGAGCAAAAGAGAGCAAGAAACCAAGAAACAGACTCTATAGAGAATAGAGAACAGACTGATGGTTAGAGGTGCGGGGGGTGGGGGGGGGGGATGATGGGAAAACAGGTGATGGCGATTAAGGAGTGCACTTGTTGCAATGAGTCCTGGGTGGTGTAAAGAATTGCTGAATCACTATACTGTACACCTGAAACCAATATAACATTATACGTTAACTACACTGGAATGAATAAAAGCTTAAAGCTTTGTGCTAAACATACCATCCTATAAATGGCATCTGTTTATGTTTTCATGATAAATGGCCAAGAGCAGAATTTCTAAGGCAACATGTCTCCTTTAAACCTTCTGATACAGACAGTTAATTTTGCTCCCAGAAGGAGTGTGTAAATTCTAATTCCCACCAGCTGGAGGCAGGCTGGTAACACGCAGCACTCAATTCATTTGCATGTTTCTCTTACACTTTCACCCAGAGTAACTCTTCTCTCTTGGGAAGTCCTTTTGCTCCTGCTGCTAACACCTTAGGAGTCATTTAAAAAACTGCAATTTCTGGGGCACCTACACGGCTCAGTCTGTTGAGCATCTGACCTCAGTTCAGGTCATGATCTTGTAGTTTGTGAGTTCGAGCCCCACACTGTGCTCGCTGCTGTCAACCTGTCAGCACAAAGCCCTCTTCAGATCCTCTGCACCCCCTTCTCTGCCCCTCCCCTGCTTGTGCTCTCCCCAAAATAAATAAGTTTAAAAATTTTTTTTTCAATTTCTAGCATCACTGCTACCAACACCAGTGCTATCACTATGGCTGTCTATGTTGATTCGCTGATGGGAACTCTGCCCCCCCCCCCCCCCCCCCCCCCCCCCCCCCCCCCCCCCCCCCCCCCCCCCCCCCCCCCCCCCCCCCCCCCCCCCCCCCCCCCCCCCGCCACCTGCGGACCAGCTCTTTTCCAGAATGAAAGATGGTGATGTGTGGGCCAGCAGTGCCAGGGAGAAACAGAGTACTCTGCTTCCTTCTCTGAATGGGACCCCAGGGGTAGAGAGTGGTCACTGTGGTGTTCTAGGTGCTTAAGATGTCAGTCTCAACACACTACACCATGTGCAGATTAGTTGGTTCCTTCTGAGTCTGACTGTAACCCAGATTCTGCCATTAAGATGCCTGTAACTCTTAAATTTTAGCATGTTTCCCTAAATACTTAATAAAAGATTCAGGGATAAATTGGCTCTACTAGCTACATAAAATTTTAACTAAAAAAAAATCTGGGGTGCCTGGGTAGCTCAGTCAGTTGAGCATCTGACTTCATTTCAGGTCATGATCTCACAGCTCGTGGGTTAGAGCCCCACATTGGGATCTATGTTGACAGCTCAGAGCCCGGAGCCTGCTTCAGATTCTGTGTGTGTGTGTCTCTCTTTCTCTCCCCCTCCCTTGCTCGCACTGTGTCTTTTTCTCTCTCAAAAATAAATAAACACTAAAAAAATATTTTTTTAAATCTTCATACTGACTTTTGCTTCATAGCTGGTACACTGATTTCTTGAAGAAGAGCTCAATGTATCAGAACACTTTAGTAACATCAATTTATTCTAACAGAGATTAGAATAAATTGAGGGATTTGTTAGTCTCTTTAAATACATAAAGCAAAAAAAAAAAAGTATTACTAAAATGTTAAGCTATTAAAAACAAACCAAAACTTTGGAGATAAAAATCTAATTTCCTCTCTCACTCACTAGATGAGGAATTTGTGTCCCAGTAAAGGGATCTGAATTGTGTAAGATAAGAACTCCCATCTTCTCCTTTGAAATTTAATCTCGGGGTATCTGGGTGGTTCAGTCAGTTAAGTGTCAGACTTCGGTTCAGGTTGATCTCCTGGTTTGTCAGTCTGAGACCTGCTTCAGGCTCTGTGCTGACGACTCAGAGCCTGGAGCCTGCTTCAGAGTCTGTATCTCCCTCTCTCTCTCTGCCCCTCCCCTGCTTGCATTCTGTCTCTCTCTCTCAAAAATAAATAAACTTTGTAATGTAATCTCTTCCTACAGTGAATGTCGTGAAGCATGTGAAAGTCAAAATGCTCTTTGCAGGGATGCCTGGGTGGCTCAGTCAGTTAAGTGACTTGATTTCAGCATGGAAATGCTGAAATGCCGCTTGGGTCTCTCTCTCTCTCTCTCTCTCTCTCTCTCTCTCTCTCACTGCCTGTCCCCCACTCACACTCTCACCGTCTCTCAAAATAAATACATATTTAAAAAAAAATGTTCTTTGCACGTTGTGAAATACTGATCCTTTAAATTCTATCACACAAACTACAATTTCAGACAAAATGTTATGTTTAGTTATTCTGTTGAAATTGCTATTGATGTTCAATTATTTTATTTTATAGGTTATCAAAGAAAACATAAAGCCATGACTATGACTACAGATGTTCAAGCAGCAAAGCAGTCACAGAAGTGGATGTGACTGTTTGCACGCTGTTCCTTTAACAACCATTGCTCCTACGTGTACATGTTAATGGCCTAATACCTGCTTGGAAAATGAATGCTGGTTCTCTCTAGAAGTTAAGGAAAATTTCAGAATAGAAACCTTAAATTCCATCAGGTTATTTTTTCCTACAAACTGTAAAAAGACCACCACTCTTCAATTTTGTCTGTAAAACACCCCCGCCCTGTTCCCGGAAGGTGTGCACAGAGCACAATTTGAGAATTACAGGTTTGCACCTTACTGAGCTCTTCGCACTGCAAGGTCCCGTAACCTTGGAGACCTTAAGAAGCTGAAAGAAAATGCATTCTTTTAGGGAATAGAACACATTTACGTCCATCTGAACGGAGACTATTAAAATATACCTGGATTCATTAGCATATTTTAGTAACAGGTAGAACGCATAATTGAATTTTTGTGGCAGTAAATTTAAACTGCCTTTGGCAATACAAAGATGCCCACAGGCTAGAAAGGCACTCCCTTCACCAGGAAGGGAATCCTTTTACTCTCCTTGGTTCATACTGTAATTTGGTATTTTATCTGAAACAGCATCTATACTGTATTAACCTTCCTTTCTCTCCTTAGCAAACAAAAGAGTTTACATAAAGTACTTTGAATATATAACTCTCAATCAGAAATATTTACATATGAGGCTGTTTAGAATTAGCCCTAAAATCTCCTTCAACACCTAGTAATTATATATTGTACCATTCCACCTTTCAATGGCAGAATGTAATAAATTGTGGCTCAATTTATAGTTTAAAAATTCAAACATTTAAAAATAAGATTATCATTTTATATTTTTATCATTGCCTTTAAAAAGTTTTCTTTAAAATTGGACACATTAAGCATGATTGACATGCAGTTCAAATAAAAATATAATATGTAATTGGTTTTAAACTTTAAATAGTGACTTTAAAATTTGAGATGATTAAAAAAACATACACATTTCCATTTTTCTCCCAAATTTCCATGTTTAAAAAAGGATGATGATTTCACTTATTGCCTTCAGCATTTTTGGAAATGGTACATTTCTAAATATATAACACACAAAGATATGTGAGTCATACAGGTGAGCTGCTTTAAGACTATATTAAGTTTAAGACTATATCATTAGCAGGATTGCTGACTTTATAAGATTTCTGGTCCAGATCCACATAGGTATCTCCTGCTTAATATCAGTAATCCATTCCTGAAAATTAGACCTGTAGGAAAATGCATCAGGGTTCCCATTTCCCATTACTTGGATGGGAAAAATTATAATGTGTTGCATATCAATCTAAACTTACCTACCAAGGACACCTTACTGGTTCAGTCAGAAAAGCATGCAACTCTTGATCTGGGAGACATGAGTTTAAGCCCCATATTGGGTGTGTTGATTACTTAAATAAAATTTGAAAGAAAAAAAAGATAATCATATCTAAAAAAATAAAAATACTGGGGCGCCTGAGTGGCCCAGTCGGTTGAACATCTGACCTCAGCTCAGGTCATGATCTCATGGTTCGTGGGTTCAAGTCCCACGTCGGGCTCTGTGCTGACAGCTAGCTCAGAGCCTGGAGCCTGCCTCAGCTTCTGTGTCTCTTCTCTCTCTGCCCCTCCCCTGTTCACACTCTGTCTCTGTCTTTCAAAAATTAATAAATGTAAAAATAAGTAAATAAATAAATAAACCTACCAACCAATTTCTTCAAATATAACTAAAATACAGCAAAATGCCTACATATAAGTAGCAAATTATTATGTTAGTATGTTAAACTTGTTTCCTGATCACCAAACAGTTAATATGATTGTTCGGCAATCAGGGGCTTTGTAGCAGCAACATCCAGAACGCACACATCTTTTATAATGATGCCACGAGGCACATCTTTCAAAATGTTTACATGTGACTCTGACAACCTATTTACTTAATTTGCAATGTAATTCAAGGCTATTTCCATATATTTTTTTGTTAAATACTGAGTTTTGGAGGACATAGATGCAAACTTTTCCTATATACGCATCAAATGAAGAAATATAAATTCCATGAAGTCTGGACATTACAAACGTATGTGTCAAACATCAGTCCAGACATTTTCAGCTGCGGGTAACAAAAGCGTATCTAAAAGTGGCTTAAACTTTAATGAGGGAATTTGCTATCTCACCAAGGAAGAAGTCCAGAGATTGACAGAGATCCCAGGCTAGTAAATGTATCAGTTCAACAATGTCATCATGGTCCAAATGCCTTCTTCGTTTTATTCTGCCATCTTCAACATGTTATATCTGTCCTGAGCTACCTCCCCTCAGCAAAGGTGGCACCTGTGTATGCAACCTCATCAGGCATTTCATCCAGATAAAACCGCTGCCAGGGGAAGAGCGTGGCTCTCTCCAGTATCTGCCTGTGAGACCTTCAGCGGACCTTCCTTCTATCCAATCAGGCAGAAATGTCACAGGTCCCCATTCTGAAGCTAACTGCTGGCAAGGTGGTTTGGGCCACCCTGACTGGCTTACACACATCAGAACTGATCTCCCAGGGCTAAGAATGACACCATTCTCTCCTGAAACACAGGGTCATAAAGTGGATGTGAAGACTCAGAAGTGTGGAAGAAAAGTGAAAAAATTTGGGATAGGCCAACCTGCCCTAAATAATGCTTATTTCAGCTTGCATTAACAACTAAAATTAGTATAATTTAAGTCCAGGTGACAAGTGACATAAGTTCAACAAAGATCCATTTTTCACTGGAAAAACACCTTAATAGAAGACATTACCAAGTTTTCTAATCAAATACTAAATGATCTAGAAGTCATCCCAAAGCCTGTTGCCAATATGTAGATTGTGGATATATTTTATGGAAGTCACTGTGCTATTAGGGAAGACACAAAGTAGACAAGATGTCTGTAAGGAGTTTATAATCCAAGTGGTAAAATATATAAAAAGAAAAGTTTAAGTAACATTACAAAACAATGACATAGGAGCTACTACAAGATACTATGTGATTAAGGAGGAACAAATGATGATAAAAGGTATAGTATGAGAGCAAGGACAAGCTACTCAAAAACTGCAGAGACCTAGAGACAGAATTTCATTTGAGATCTGAAGACCGAACAGGACACAGACAGAGTGAAACGGGCTGGGCATTCTCCATAAGGAAATAGAGGCCTGCAGGCCTGGGAGCAGAACCCATCCTAGTTAGAACAGTGAGAGCTCCATGCAAAAGCAAACCAAGAGTAAACTATCATTACTAATTACTAACTAGGTGTTTATTACAACTAGGGGGAGTTCTCCAGTCATAATTTGGGATCTGGACATCTCTATTATCATTTACCTGCTTAGTTTTTTGAATGAAAAAACTAATTGCAGTATCATGTCCCCAGTGCATCAGTGAAAAGAATGCACGTTTATTTACCCCAGGCTGACAAGACAGAGAAACACCAACAAACGAATGAAAGTTATAGGACTATTCATAATGGTACAAGTCATTCTACCAAACACCTGGTGTCTGTTATTATTGTCTAGTAACGTTATTTTCTGTATGTCATGCCACTTAGATTGTAACTTCCTTATAGATATCCCATGTGCTGTGTCTCTTACATTATAGTGATTATTCCCTAATTTTCTTTTAGTTGCTCAAAAGTCATTCTATTTTCTGAAGCCAAACTAGTAAAAGTGGCCAATGAGATGTGATTCATCTCGGATAATGACTATGCTACTTCTGACATTAAAATAAAAATACCCTGGAGCACCTGAGTGGCTCAGTCGGGTAAGTGTCCGACTTTGGTTCAGGTCAATCTCCTGGTTTGTCCGTTTCAGACTTGCTTCAGGCTCTGTGCTGACAAATCAGAGCCTGAAGCCTGCTTCAGAGTCAGTGTCTCCTCTTTCTGCCCCTCCCGTGCTTGCATTCTGTCTCTCTCTCTCAAAAATAAATAAACATTAAAAAAATTAAATTAAATTAAAATACCCTAAGATCACACAGCCCAAGGGACTTGTAAACATGGGTATACATAGCAACATCTACAAAAGTGATTCTTTAACTTTTTAAGGGTCACAGACCTTTGAGGCTCTGATGAAATGAAAAGACTTTTCTCAGAAAAATGCAAATACAAAATTTTGCCTATAATTTCAGGAGGTTTACAGACCACTCCTCTCAGCCCTCGAAAGTCATCATGGCTAAGAACCCCTAACACAGGGGGACCGACAGACGATGGCTGCTTATCACCGTTATCCACTCTTTCAACCATTCCGTCAACAAATTATCTTAAGGGTTACAGTTTTTCTTTGTTGCTGCCAAGCATATTCTCGCCTTGTGCATCAGGAAATAAGATATGCCAGAAATAAAAATAAATCATTCCATAAGTTGAGAACTGAGTTATATGACTTAGAATCCAGAATTTTTTCAGAACAACAACTCCTTTACGTCATTAACACTACAATGTACAGCTTTAGTATACTTAATATCTCTCATAAAAATGACTTATATATATATGTTGTATGTATATATTAAAAATGTGTAAAATCAGTCATAAAAGTATGACTTTCTAATGAAAATAATGATTGTAGGCTATTGATTGTTTTATAACTTAACTGCCAACCACAGTATAGCAGACTTTTTTTTAATTCCAGTAGAGCTGACATACAGTACTATATTAGTTTCAAGTCTACAATATAGTGATTCAAAATTTCCATATATTACTCAGGTCATCAAGTGTACTCTTAATCCGCTTCATGTACTTCACCCATCTCCCCACCCACCTTCCCTCTGGCGACCATCACTTTGTTCTCTATAGCAAAGAGTCTGAGTTTTGGTTTCTTTCTTTCTTTTCTCTCTTACTTTGCTTGCTTGCTTGTTTTCCTTCTTTCCTTCCTTCCTTCCTTCTCTCTCTTTCAAAGTTTACTTATTTTAAGAGATAGTACAAGTGGGGAAGAGGCAGAAAGAAAGGGAGAGAATCCCAAGCAGGCTCATGTCAGCATGGAGTCCACTGTGGGGCTCAATTTCACAAACCGTGAGATGATGACCTAAGCCAAAATCGAGAGTCAGATGCTCTAACCAACTGAGCCACCCAGGTACCCAATTTGCTTTGTTTCTTAAATTCCACAAGTGAGATAGATCATATATACTAGTTGTCTTTCTCTGACTTATGTCACTTAGCATTATACTCTCTACATCCATCCACGTGTTGCAAATGGCAAGATTCATTTTTACAACTAATATCCCATTGTGTGTGTGCATACACATCTTCTTTATCAATGGGCTGCTCCATAATTTGGATATTGTAAATAATGCTGCAGTAACCACAGGGGAGCATACATCCCTTCGAATTAGTGTTTTCATATTCTTTGCATAGATATCCAGTGGTGGAATTATTGGATCATATGGTAATTCTATTTTTTATTTTTTGAGGAAAACCTCCATATTGTTTTCCATGGTGGTTGCACCAGTTTGCATTTCCACCACCAGTGCATGAGGGTCCCTTTTCCTCCACATCCCTGCCAACACTTGTTATTTCTTGTCTTTTTATTTTAGCCATTCTGACCCCTTATTTTTAGAAGCACCTTTTTATGTGTCTGTTGGCCACGTGTATGTCTTTTTTGGAAAAAATGTCCATTCAAGTCCTCTGCTAATCTTTTAATTGGATTATTTGTTTTTGGTGTTGAATTATATAAGTTCTTTACATATTTTGAATATTACTCCCTTACCAGATATATCATTTGGAAACATCTTCTCACATTCAGTAGTCCTAATAGTTTATTTTTGCTTTTATTTCCCTTGCCTCAGGAGACATATCTAGAAAGATGTTGCTACATCCAATGGCAGAGAAATTACTTCCTATGTTCTCTTCCAGAAGTTTTATAGCTTCAGGTCTCATATTTAGGTCTTTGATTTATCTTGAGTTTATTTTTGTGGATGATGTAAGGAAGTGGTTCAGTTTTAGTCTTTTGCATGTAAGCTGTCCAGTTCTCCCAGTACCATTTGTGGTCGTTCTATATTCTTGTCTGTTTTGTCATAAAAAAGTCATGTGCATTGCTTTTTTAAAATGTTGATTCTTGGGGGGAGCCTGGGTGGCTCAATCAGGTAAGTGTCCAACTTCAGCTCAGGTCATGATCTTGTGGTTCATGAGATTGAGCCCCGCATCAGGCTCTGTGAGGACAGCTCAGATCCTGGAGCCTGCTTCAGATTCTGTGTCTCTGCCCCTCCCCTGCTCGTACTCTGTCTCTCTCTCAAAAATAAATAAATGTTAAAAAATTAAAAAAATAAATAAAATAAAATGCCGATTCTTGGGCGATGGCTCCAAAGATTGTGCTTCACTAGGTATGGGTCAGGCCCAGGAATCTGCAGCATTTGTAGCAAAAGGGCAGAGCACCTACAACAGAGAAAGTGTTCAAGCTTGTTGACTTAGTGAGCACTACAATAAGGAAAGACTCCATCACACAAACTTACGGTGTTTTTCTTCTGGCTTGGTTTGTTAGATGACGCTATTCCAAGGTAATACCATAATTCTATCATGATCTAATAAGGGAAGAAGATCCATTTTCCAGAAATTCACGTTTATGAAGATTAATGTGTAACCCTAAGTAAGAACCCTCCCCTTCCTAATAGGCTTTGGTTGCATTCAAAGGGAAAAAACTGACATGGAGTACAGTAGCCACTAAAATATGAAAGAGTACTGTCATATGACTAAGATTACCAGAAAGACAACATTTAGGTCTTCCAACCCTGTCTGAATTACCAGTACGAAGTACAGTGTTCACACTGTACATTCTACTTCAGTTCTCATCCTTGTACTTTATTTCCTCAACAAGATGAAATAAAAATAAATTTTCAAGTTAATATATAAAAGCTACTTATCACAATTTTTCAGTTAGTCTCAAATGTGCAAAATATAGCACTATGAAAGCCTCGAAAATCGGACATTGTGCTAAGTAAGTGCCCTCCAGGAAACAGCACCATAGCAAACCAGGCCATGACCCCCCGAATAGCTGCACTGAAAATATGACTACCTGAAGGTTTTAGTTCAAAGAAAAAGTACCTTGGAGGTGTTCTGGAGAATGTACAGGTGTTAGTCTGTCAAATAGATGTACCTGGTGGCTAAAGACAAAAAGAGTTGGAAGCCACGTGGAATTCACATTTGTATAATTAAGTTAATAAAATGCTTCTCAATTGTTCTACTGATTAAAAAAAAAACTTTTTAAAGTCCCTATTATATTTAAGAAACTCGAAGCTTTCTGCTTCTTTACCTATTTGATGTTTGAAAGGAAGTGTGTTTAACCCAGAAATTTTGTGGTTTTATGTCCTTTTTGTTTGTTTATGGCTCAAGTACAGTGGAAGAGAAGCTCTAACTCTATATTTTTATGAGGTCTTTTTCAAAGTGTTTGATGGTATACAATTACTAAATTACAGAACTGCAGTGGTTCTCAGCCCTTTGCACACTCTGGGACTGTCTGGGCAACTCTGAAAAAAAAAAATTACTCATGTCTGGGCCACACGGCAGGCCTGTGTAACCAGAATGGAGGGATTCCGGAGGCCCCAGCACCAGGACATGGTCAAAGTGCCCTCTGATGCACAGGAGGGTCAGCATGGAGTGAGAGACAGGTCACCCCATAGACATCGCGGAGCCCCAGTACGAATGAATGACTCTCTCCCAATTAATTGTATGAAACAGAGGGCTCAGTTCTGCTTCTCGGTATGGTCAACACCTCTCCTTTGCCCTAGAAAGTTCCTTCTAATCTGAGCAGTCAAGGAGATAAGGCGGAGCGGTACACCCCACACAGGACAGCCCTGCCTGAGCACTTTCAACTCCAAAGTGCCGCCAGGTGAAGAGGTGAACCAGAATTAGGAACCAGGAATTGTGAGAATTCTGTCAATTCTACCCACTCGACACACAGGTCCGCACTTCTGAATGGGAAAATTAACTAGTGCATAAGAAAATCAGCTGAAAAACCTGGCACACTGGCTTTAGACTGAAAGGTCAAAGTAAAAATACAAAGACTGCCAATATGAGTTGTAATCTGAATTTTTCTGGATATCACGATACATGGGTAAAAAGGTAGGAATAGGGTCAGTAGCTTTTTTAATCCATAAACACTCATTTTTAAAACAGATTTGGTATACTTCTGCTTGAAGAACAGAGAGTAAAAATAGGAAGCACATGCTAAAAATGTGTTTCGTTTTTGTCTTTGTTGTTTTAATTAAAGCCTTCAGGCCTAGACAGAAGCGAAGTAACTTACTGTCCCTCATTCCTTGGAATGTAAATTTTTATTGTACACAGCTATATTTCCACTTTTGAATAAAGGAAGGAACACTGAGGCAAAGAGATCATCTAAACATTTCACATAAAACTGGAATCGTTTACCTTTAGCATGTATGCACAGTTTGAATGACTCTGAGAATGAGGAAGTCTATAGGAGTCAATCTTAAAAATAACCCATACATTTCAAAATCTGATTTATCATTTCAGCTGGAAAATGAAACAGAGTTATACACTGCAATATCAACACTTAAAGGATGAAATGCAAGCTGCTAAATTACTAAACTCTGATTCTCAATTCAGTTTTACAAAATAACTAGTTTAATGGAGACCACAGGTCCTTATGCCCTACTTTAAGAAGCACCTGCATATGCTGAATGTCAGTTGCACTGTAACCCGATGCCTTCAATCTCTATGGTAGTATTCGCCCCATTTCATTCCGCCTGCTCCAAAGTGCTACTGGATACCTGGTCAACAACGTCAGTGAACATAGTAACTTACTCCTTTTCATCTTCTATTCTGTGGGGTTTGTTTTTTTTTGCTGTTGTTTTTCCTTCTTTTTGCTCTAACATAATAAGCCAATTCATGCCTTTGCCTTAGTTTTGGAAGGAATTATATGCCAACATCTAGGCAACAGATACGCTTTTTCTTAATTTAAAATAACTATGAGGTTGCACACTACAGTAGTAAATTTGTAATCAACTTAAAGATAATGTCTTAAAAGTACAATTAAACATGTCATAACACAAGAACACCCCGGTAATTACAAACAGTACAGCGCTTGCTGGGGTTTTAAACGGTGGTGTAAAACTAAGAAAAACCGCCACCCAGCGATGCAAATGAAAACTGCAGTTTGTTTTTGTGTAAAATGAGTACCCTGGAGGATTACTTCAACTTCACTACTGAATGAACCAATAGCTATTACCTTCTTATGTGAATAGGAACTGGTTACAAGGGAAAGGATGTTTTTCTACAAGGCTTCCCCCTCCTTTTTCTTATTCAGCACACTGGACATTTTACAAAGGCTAAAAGCTTTGGAAACCTTAACAGGGAGAAAGCTTTCTTTCTGTCCAAAAGTGAGCTAATTTTATACGGGCAGTCCAGATACTCCGACTATCGGCAAAGTGCCTCAGCTCTGCCTGGACCCCAAATCTGAAGTCACGGGGTCCTGACTTCAGCAACTTAGCAATGTAATCTAGTAGTTGTCACCTAAAACCTAAGCAGGAAGGCTTTCCCAGGGTAAAATGTACTCTCAAGTGGGAAAAGAGAGGTAATTTGTATCTTTAACAACATTATTTACTCTGCCCATTTTAGAAACAGGTTGTAAAGACTACCTACAACAATAATCTTAAATTTTGATCCCATATTGATACAAAGTTATTGCCATAAATATAACTGTATGTCAGTCTTCACTTAGTTGTAGCGCGTCCCAAATGCAACAAAACCCAGCGTATATACATATATTTTCTTGCAATGTATCTACTACACATGAGGACCAAGAAATAACCAAAATATATGTGTGCCAAGTATGAGGCATATTAATAAGAGCATTTCATATCTACCATTCAACCTATTTGACATCTTCCAAAATATTTCATACAGTATGCACGGAGACTAAAGTAGATATTACATTTGTCAGTATATAATCACATGATAAAAAAAAAAAAGCAACTTAGCAGAACAAATCAGCTTAACAAAAAGGTTACTTTTTTTTTTTTTTGAGAGAAAGAGAGAGCACCAGTGCATGAGGGAGGGGCAAAGGGAGAGGGAGGGAAAGAATCTTAAGCAGGCCCCATGCTCAGCACAGAGCCCAGCAAGGGGCCCCGAGGTCATGACTGTGAGAACATGACCTGAGCCCATCGGGAGTTGGATGCTTCACCCACTTAACCGACTGAACCACCTAGGCACCTACCACTCTATTTTTAAAGGCAACCAACTAGGGGCACCTGGGTGGCTCATTTGGTTAGGAGCCCAGCTTTGGCCCAGGTCATGATCTCACGGTTCCTAAGTTCAAGCCCCGCATATGGTTCTCTGCTGTCAGCACGGAGCCTGCTTCGGATCCTCCATCCCTTTCTCTTGTTCTGCCCCTTCCCTACTTACCTGCTTTCCCTCTCCCCCCAAAATTATAAATAAAAAAAAATTTAATAAAGACAACCTGCTATATTGCTGATAATCTGTCCTAACCTTTAGCAGTCAAATCAATTACGTCGCTAACTGCTGATGCAGTTTTTACTAACTAAATGATGTAAACCATCCTCCAACCTCAACTTCATTACGGAGATTACAGTTTTCTGCAATATTTTAAACTACTTAAAATATTGCATAGTGCAAAGTTTGGGGTAGCCAAAATTCAGTTAAAATTGAAGCCAAACTTTATGATCTACCAACCCTCTTTTACTTAAACCACAAAAACAAAGAAGAGGCACCTGGATAGCAGAGTTGGCTAAGCGTCCGACTTCAGCCCAGGTCATTGTGTTGCGGTTTGTGAGTCCCGCATTGGGCTCTGTGCTGACAGCTCAGAGCCTGAAACCTGCTTCAGATTCTGTGTCTCCCTCTCTCTCTCTCTGCTCCTCCCCCACTCACACTGTCTCTCTCTCTCAAAAATAAACAAACATTAAAAAAAGCAAAAACAAAGAAACACACCACTTTCCCTTTGAAACACTAGGAATACAATGTAACATTTTTAAAGAGCTTAAAATGTCACTAAAGTCTTAAAATTTAAAATGAGGGGCGCCTGGGTGGCTCAGTCAGTTAAGTGCCTGATTTCAGATCAGGGCATGTGTTCAGAGTCCCTGAGTTCGAGCCCCACATGGGGCTCTGTGCTGCCGGCTCAGAGCCTGGAGCCTGCTTCGGCTTCTGTGTCTCCCTTTCTTTCTGCTCTGCCCTGCTCGTACTCTCTCTCTCTGTCTCAAAAATAAAATAAAACATTAAAAAAAAGTTTTAATGATAATATAACATTTAAAACAAAAGATGGGTAGCTTGATCGTTAGGAGGATTAGGTTCTAAAGTCAGGTTATCTGGACTAATTCCAGATCTGCTCTATGTTAGCTGGAGGAACTCAGAAAAGTTCAGTCCTCACCTGTATGTGGATGTAATATGACCATTTCACCCAGAGGCTTGTTCTAAGCATTTTATACATATTAACCTATTTAATCCTCTCAATAACCCTATGGGGCTCATACTGGTATCACGCTCATTTTCTAAATGCCCTCCCACCCCCAGAGTTTATATAACTTGCCCAAAATGGTGGAAGGTGGCAAATGTATCACCCCAAAATATGCCGCTTGGGCATAAAGATTATTTTGAGCTAAAGGCACTTGAAAAATAGCAGGTGCAAGAAGGGCACTCTGACCTCCCCTTTCCTTCCCGAAAGCTGGAGATAAGATCCCCTATGGAAGACGCCAGGAGGAAAGAAGCATTCTTATCGCCAGAAGTGGAAAGAAAAGGCCAAGAGAACTCTGTACAAACAGATCTGTTAAAAGGACTCTTGTCTTCCTTTAGTCTCCCCACCTACTCACTTTTCCACAATGGCCTCTTCATTCAACCTGATATAGAAGCACACAGGTTTTGCCACTTCTTTAGGTCTTCATTTTCCTAGGGGGCTCCTGTGTACACCTAAATCCCTGTGCGCGTCTCTCCTGCTAATCTGTCCTTTGTGTATTTCCGTCTCAGGCCCAGGCAGAGACCCCCAGGGAGAGCGGAGGAGGTCTGCCTCCCCTCCAAGATGGAGACTCCGGCAAGTTGTGGAGTCAGGGTACAGAGCCAGCGGCTCTGGCTCGAGTCAGGATTCTTATCTGCACTTCACTGCAGTGCCTCTGAGGTGTTCCTGAGAAAGAAAGGAGGTGGTGTGATGGGTGAGAAGAGAAAGAAGACACAGGAAGAGAGAGCCGAGACTGACGCTGACTGACATCCTCACAACTTCAGGACAGTAACTAAGCTCACAGAGCAGTAGGCACGCAGGGATTTTCCATGGAAGGTGGTGAAGGGCTAGAGCTGTGCATCTCAGTGGAAATGGAGCTAAACAGAGACAGGCTCAACACACACGGAGGCTGGAGGAGGAGAAAGCCACAGCAGACATCCAGGGGACTTGTCTGGCTTGGATCATTTGAACCACCAGCTGTACTTCAAACGACATTGCTGTCCTGGAACGATGATGGACATGACTCCTCACCATGACGGCCAGGGACACCAATGTTACGGGTGAGGTACGGTGCAGGGATGAAACCCACCCAACTCAGTCCAAGTCGGTCCTGGGAAAGCACCCGCAAAATCCAGGAAAGTGCACCCTTAGAGCTTAGGTATATCAGAGGGAGCAGCTGAACAGGAGAAGAGATTAGAGGAATAAAGTGCTGGAAATTCCCTCACGAATTAGCAAATCTGAAAGTTTCTGTGTCTTCTGAGGCTCGGCTAAAGACTGCTTCTTTAACCAGAGTCTTTCCTAGAAGTAGAAAGGTCCACAGCAGATGAGCTTCAGCCGCTGAGGCGGAATGCACTGGAAACCAGGCCCCTGTTGGGCTAGCTATAACCGAAGCATCCACATGCTCCCAGCTACCAGACACTGGAGATTTTAGAAAGACCAGCAGCAGGGCGTTTTCTGCTGTGGTTAACACTTACCTCTGACGTGCTGCAAAGTTGCAGAACGCAGAGCCAGAGAGGTAGAGAGGATGCATGAAGAGGATGTATAAAGTTGTACGTGCTCACAAAGATGTCTGTGCACTAAACTCACATCCCTTCAACGGTGATTTGATTACGAAAAGAGTAATGCTGATTTCTAATCATGCCACAACAGAAAACAGCAAAGCTCTCTGCACATGTGTTAAGACGACAGAGAAACAGAGAAGAGTCTGGAAAACCAGGCTTTGCTGAAGCACATTTCTGAGAGAAGAATTTTGCATGAGACGGCCAGAGACGCAGACCAGAGGCATCCCTGAGGGTTGGTTACTGAGGCTCCTGCAGGAGCGAAGAGGGAAGCAACACCGGCAGCTTTCAAGGGACAGAAGTTGGGACTGACGGAGCCAGTTTTGACCCGCACGCCAAGGCGTCAAATTCCTGATGCGGTAAGAAGGGCCAGAGAAGCAGTCATGTCATGGGACCCCAGTTTATACCCATCAGAAAGTTCCCCCAGAGAAACCACTGGCCCTGCTCACACAATGCCTCACTCTCTTGCCTCAGTGCAGGGGGTCTGGACAGAGAGAAAACAAGGCTGAGCACCTGAGTTATTGCCCTGGTCCTAGAACATAGGAAGCAGATTCAGAAACACTTCCAGACAGGAAGGGGAATCTGCCAGCGCCACAGGTTGTGGCCTGCCAGACTTCACTGTGGAAAAGATGGCATATTCTGAGGTAACATTTAGCCATAAGAAAATCTGTAATCTGGTCTCCCGGAGATTAAGGCCTAGAAATAGAAGAGGGCCAGGCAGGTGAAGCCCTTGCGTCCTTTCTGTGAGACACCAGATCCTAAAGAGAAGGGCTGAGAGACAGAGACCTACCCACCCATACTTCTACAAGTGTGGAGAAAGAAGCATGGCATGAACCCAGCTCTGAGAGAGCCAATGCTGAGAATTCAGGATCGCCCTGAAATGCAAGGTACCAACCTCTACTTTTCAAGACATCTGAAGCCAATGTGAGGGGACCCCTGTCTGATGGGGCCAAGACAGAGACCGTAAGGGGTAGGAAACCAGAATCTGGAGACAGAGACACCTGAGAAGCATCCCAGGGAACAAATACCCAATGAGTTCGTGTAACTCCTTTCAGGGAAGAAGCAGAATTTGGCAGGAGGAGATCCAGAGTGGGAGAGGATGCATGGGAACACTGGACTTTGGCTCACAACCCCTGGGGACAGAACTTCTGGGAATAACTGTACAAAGACTGCAAATCTCTTCCTCGGGGGAAAGACACACGACATGAAGGAAATATTATTTTTCAGAATTCTCCTTGGAAAGAGCATAGTGTTTGTTTGAAAGACATTTTTTTAAAGCCCCCAAAATAGTAATAACTGCAGGTATCAATTTGATAATAGAAAATAAACTAGTCAAACATTTAGGAGACGCTATGTAACATATTTTGATTTAAAAAGTATACTTCATTCAGCAAATGACTTACTGGATGCCTAATTTAATTTCAGATGCTAATTTAAGAGGCAAGGTTTGGTGCTATTTATAAAAACAGAACTTGACTTTGTCAAGGATCCTTCAAGACTCTGGTTTTTTGCAATTAAGAAGGTTGACCAGCTTATCACATAGAAAAAAAAGAGATGATTTTTACACATTTAATTTGAAGGATACAGCCAAAGTAAGATATAAGAAGTATGTGACTTGACACAAATACTCTAAGTGACTAGGGAGCGTTATGATTACAGACATCACACACATAAATTAATTTGGGAATGAGTAAGAAAGAACTAAAAAACCAATCACATAATTTTAGAGTAAACTTTTAAAGTAAAAAATAATTCATCCAATGATGCTTTTGTTTCTGAAAAAGGCTCACCTAAAAGGACAAATCCATCTGCTTCTGTCTCTGGTACCGAGGGCTTTTTAGATTCCGGGGACTTTCTGAAGAAGTGAAACATCACTGCTGTCTGAAACAGAAACACCACACGATGTCACACTCAGATGAAACTGTAAAACTCTTAGAAAAATGACAAACATAAAGATATCACAATGATTACTTGTAGGAACTCCATTACCAGACTTAAAACATAAGCCCTCTCTTGGTGTCAGAAGACAAAGCGAGAAATCAAGAGGCACAGACTTCCGGTTCAAAACCACGTGTGCCTTGAATCATGCAACCTCTCTCTCAATTTCTGAACATGCAGGAAATAACCCAAGAAATTATTACATGGAAAACTAAAATCAACAGATAGCCCTAGGCTCTGGAAGGATCTCGCTACCTATATATCAGACACGGGAGTGGGGAAAGAAAAACAAAATGAAATAAAAACTTGTCCAGGTTTCTTGTAATGCCAGAGTCATAAAACTGAGCCCATCTGAAAAAAGAAAGGAAGGCACTTCAAACATTCTCCACAGTTAGTTACTTCATTCAGACGCTCAGGATTGTATCCATGGCAAACAACGTTAAGTTCCCATCAATGCAGATCTTTGTGTTGGTAGGATTATGTGCTGCCCCCAACACACACACACATGCGCACAAGCATGTGCATCTCTTTGCTCTTCCTCCTCCCATCTTTATACACTCGGGGAGAACACCGACTCCTAGAAACAACCGGGAAGGAAGTGGAAGGGGACCCAGGAGGACCCATCACGTTCTCAGCACGGTCCCTATAAGCAAAGCAATGTAAGGGCAAAGAAAGAAGTCCTGCTGGCACTAAGTGCTCTGCATTTTAATTTTCATATAGTCCACCCATACCAGAAAATCAAGCAGGGGAGGCAGATTAACATTCCATCTGACCAATGGCCTTCTAGAAACTGAGAAGGGTACTGGGGTTTGTGGAGGTCGACATGCCCTGAGCTGCAGGCCTGGGGGGATGACAAAGAAGCTGATTTGCTGACAGAAAACATATTTGGCCGAGTTCACTTTTAAAGGAATAAAAACTGGAGAAGAAGAAGACAAGGCCTGTGATAAAGAAAACAGTTCAGTAAAGGAAAAGGAACAGCCTCTTAAATCCTCAAAGAAAATGCTTACTGGATATGGTGACGGCTCCAAAAGAAAGGTCTGGAAATAGTTGACCCTCAGCAGAGGACAAGGAGACGCGGCCTGTGTGAAACTGGTGAAAAACGAGGTTAGATGCAAAAACAAACGCAGAAGACGAAGAGACGAAGAGTGACATGCTAAGAATAATCGAGCAAGGTCAAGAGAAACCTATGCAGGGAGAAACTGGATCAGAAGAGAACTGGTTGGTTTACACCCAGGCGCGTAAGAGGAGAGAGCTCAGATCCAAAGACTGGAAAGACGGGAAAAGGCAACCAAGTTCTCAACCCCAAGCAGTTGAAAATGAAGGAGAGAAGTACGCTGAAGGAATGAGAATTGATTAAAACCCAGTGTTGGGTCAGGATCAAATCAAGAAAACACAACTGCTATACATGATACTAAACCTCAATGTGGATCAATGTGGCACACAGTAAATTCCTTCATTTGGGATAAAATGGTTCCGGAAAAACAGACGAAGTAAGTAGGTCTTCTGCTGAAGGCTGGCAGAGAAAAGCACCCTCAAATAATTAAAAAGGGAGGAGGCATATGTGGGCTGAAAAAGATGAGAAATGTAGCAAATCTGAGAGATCTCTAGCAAAAATTGTAGGTCTGGTTATTGACACATGAAGCTGACTGGAATCAAAGAGCTGGGAAGCCAACAAAATTTCTGAAAGCTGTATGGCCAGAATGACTACTACTAGTCTGGATTAAAAGAGGGCTATGACTAGTGGATTTTTAGGATAACCCTTTAGACAGGAAGCTGCCAGAGAAAACTGCTCAGCCCCCCAAAGATGGCCTATTCTCCATTTCCCACTTTAGGGAGGGCCAAGGAAGTTACTGGAAGAGGAAAAAACTCCAAGAGGGTGGAGCCATTGGGCACAGAGAACAACGGACTGGGGTTCTCCCAGGAAGCAGACTCTGGGCATAATTCAAGAACATCCTCCAAACCAAGGTGGGGTTCCCCCCCAAAGCCTGCTCCCTGGAATGTCAGGACTGCGACCACCCCATGATTGTTGTGTCTCTGCTGTTCTTCCCCTTTCTGAGTGGGAGTGGCTCGGGTAGGGGGTTTCCCAGTCCCACCAGAGTGGGAGGGGACTGAAGGAACAGGTCTCCTTAATTCAGGAATTCTCCAGACCAAGAGATGGCACACGGGGCCTGACGGTGAGATACTGGACTTCAAGTGTGATGCTGTGACCGCATGGGGTCATCTGGGTTACTGGCCTTGGGGAGGGGCAAGCCATTTTGCCTACAATGAGAAGAGCTGTTATATGTGATGACCACTAATGAGAACCAGGGAATCATTAGGGTTGTTCACTGGCTCTCTGCCTCATGGAGCCATAGGACTGCAGTTTTCTTCCCTCCTTGGGAAGCGTGTGTGTAGGTATGGCCATGCGGCTTGCTTAGTTTACCACACTGCATGTCATCGGGGTGCTAGAGCAAGGAGCTTTGCGAACACAGAGAAAGAGAAGCCCTTTATAAAGTGGTTTCTGTTCTAAATATAAAGAAAAGCCTAACAGAAGGACTCAAATTTCCAATACTTTTTCATGTTTGACCACAAAACAGAAATGGAACTAACATGGAAATTACAAAAGTGGTCTGGTAAGTCAGTCTCAAGCCCCAAAAGTTTAACTATGTTGTTACAAAAGCCAGACCAAACTCCAGTGTAGTGCAAGAATCTCTCTCTTTTTTTAAATTTTTTTAAGGTTTATTTTTGAGAGGCAGAGAGACAGCGCATGAGCAAGGCAGGGACGGAGAGAGAAGGAGACACAGAAGCAGGCTCCAAGATCTGAGCTGCCAGCACAGAACCCATCGCGGGGCTCGAACTCACAAACCGTGAGATCATGCACTGAGCCGAAGCTGGATGCTTTACTAACTGAGCCATCCAGGCTCCCCAAGAATCTCTTCTAATTAAAGTATTTTGTACATCAGTTATAACTTAATTAAGTGAAACGTTTAAGTTTTTCATGACCCAAGATATCAAATTTAAACTATATAGAGGCTGCATCAGTTTGTTGCTGGTATGACTGACTGGCAATGCATAATATTATAGTCCCTTCTTTCAGAACATTACAAACATTAGAAGAGGAGAACAACTTAGGTTCCAAGAGTCAGGAAACTTCCAGGCATGAAAGAAACAGAAGTAACAGTAAGAGAAAGGAAGCAGAGACAGTATCAAAAGAGCTCAGAATAGCAGCAAAGAATAGTTTGCCACACATTTATGTGAAACAGCTCTAACATTGTTACAAAGTTCCAGTCACCCTCACACCCCTCACTCCACCAACCTGACCACCATCCCTCCTCAGGACGTTTGTACGTGAGAATAACATCGGGGTTCCCTTGTATGATGAACAGTACTGCTGGCACTAGTAATTGATTCCACAAGGTACCTCACGTCAGTCTAACCAAGTGTCTTTACAGAGATCACTCCATGCATGAGAAGACTATGTCCTGGACACCATGACGTACAATCAAATTATCTTTAACACATGATATTTTTTCCTATCACTGAAACACAAAGGTAGGTCCCCACTGCAGCAGCCAGATTGAGTTGTTTTAAGATTAGAAACGAAGGAGGAGAGGGAAGTAACTAAAACCCCACTAACATGTACTGAGCTCCTCCTACGGTGTCAGTCACTATAGCAGAATGTCTTACCCATGCTGTCCCCTGTAACTCACGGTCACCTCGCCAGGCACACTGAAGTATTCACAATGTGTGAGTGAAGAATTGAAGTAGATTACGAATTGGTCCAAGTTTATGTGGCCGCTAAACAGCACAACTAGAATTTTAAACCAAGTCCTTTTGGAATCAAAACTGAAAGATTTTCATCAACAAAGCCCCAGAAACAGAGTCCTTCGCATCTAGGACACTTGTGTTGGACTTTAAGACAACAGCTCCCAATACCAGTCACATCCATTTCATTAATTCTGTTTATGTCTTTATCCCATTCCTTCTTTCCCAAGCCTGTTCAGCTCTAGGTTCTGAAGACATTTACTAATCCTACACCATCTAAGTTCAAGACCTTCATTTACTTTCTATTTTATAAACATTTATTAAGTGCTTAGGCCAGATACTGATGGAGTCTTGTAGAGGCAAGCACTCAACTTCTATACAGCAGGAACAAACACTGCAGCCTCAGCCCAGGACATTTCTGAGGCAATCATCTGCAAAAATAAGAGTAATTTTAGAGCCCTATCCCCCAGGCAGAGGAAGCCAGTAATAGTCGTGCTGCTGCCCCGAGCAGAGTTTATGGTAAGCCCTCAGAGCTCATGCTTCTGATGGACATGGCCTTTACAGTTGGGCCTCTGCTTGGACTTCCCAAGTATATTCCAGTCTCATTTCCTTACTTACAACTTTGAATATTTTTAAAACTGTTTAAACTAATAGAACTTTACACTCATCAACAGGAAAAATACCAACATTTATATTTAAAAATCCCTTCTGAGCCAGCAGCAGCCCTCTTGCCTGGCTGCAGGCTAATTCTCCTAATTCTCAAACATGGGACTCCTGGGGCTCCCTTGACAGATCCGGGGGTGAAGAATTCACCTGCCCAAGTCACAGGCTGGGAGAAAACACCTGCAAGCCCCATATCTGTTAAAGAACGCATATCTAGAAAATATAAAGAACTCTTAAAACTCAGTAATGAGAAAACAACTCAGTACAAATTGGGCAAAAGATAAGAACAGACCCTTCACCAAAGATGTGTGGATGACACACAATCACATGAAAAGATGTTCAACATCCTTAGTCATTAGGCAAATGCAAATCAAAATACCACTCCGTACCTATTCAAATATTTAAAAGTTAAAAGGCTTGCCATGACAACGTAAACACACACCTAGCATATGACCCAGACCCTCCCCTTACAGGTATTTACCTAAGAGAAAGGGAAGCATATGTCCATATGTGTCCGCAAATGTCATATAGCGTTTTTAGTAAGGGCCAAAAACTGGAAACAACACAAATGTCCAAAGGGCTGATCAGTGACATATACCTATCACTGTTTAGTAATAAAATGGACTGAAGTCCTAAGTATGCTACCACATGCATAAATCTCAAGTAAATAAATAAATAAGCTGAATGAAAGAAGCCAGACCAAAACAGAAAAAGATTCATATTGTATGATTCCATTTATACGAATTTCTGGAAAACGCAAACTAATGCGTAGTGATGGAAAGCAGATCGGCGGCTTCCTGGGGAACGGGGACGTACAGGAGAGGCAGGAGGGGTTATAAAGAAGCATAAGGAAACTTCAGGGGTGATGAATATGTGCATTATGGTGATCGTAGGGATGGTTTGAGGGGCATAAACATAACTCAAAACTCATCACACTGGACACTTTCACTATTGCAATTTATTGTTGTTTATAAAATACCTCAATAAAACTATTTTAAAAATTCATTATTAGCACAGTATCCTAGATGTCATATAAACGTTCAGTTCACAATGGTTTGGAAAACTGTCTCCAATCACTTAAACCAGTGTGTGTTACAGAGAGTCTTTGTATAAAAAGCAAAATGCTTCTTTTCTCTAAATATTCACACAGAACTGAAAAATAAAAGGGTAGTGTCTTCACTTTCAACAGTATACAGAGACTGTATCTCAAAGGGCCAGCCTGATCGCTAGGCAGGGCAGACCCTATTGTTCTGAAGGGGCAGAGGGCAGGATAAGTAAAATATTTATTTTTTCCTATTATTGTAAGTCTTACCTTTTAAGTAATATTACTCATGACAGAAGAAGTCAGGCAACCTAGTTTTCTCAATTGGATAATCTTCTTTCCATTTCAAGACTTCGAGATAATGTAAATACATTCCTATCTGTCACTGATCAACAAGCAGCCACTTACCTGTAATAAGAAAAACATACAAGTTTCCCCTGCTGTCAAGAGTGTTTCTATGAAAGCTTTCAAAAGCCAAAATGGTATAAAGTGAAGGAGCCATTGCCATTAATTTATATGGAAAACATTTGGAACATTCCCAGACTCTAAAATAACCTCTCTTGGGCTTTTTGGATACCTTGGGACACATCTTACTAAGGCACACACAGAATAAATGCAGATGAAACCCAGAGGCTCTCGGACTCAGGTCAGCTTGATGCTGAGGTGCTAAGTGTAGTTCCCAGGGAAGGAGCTTGGCAGGGTCACTCTCGCTGCTTAGGCTGCACAATGCCTCTAGAAGGGCCCGAAGGAAACATACTGAACACATTTTCGCTTTTCTCCTTTTTTCATAGGAGTGAAAAATCCTCTTCAGATTTGTTTCAGCTAGCGAAAACAGGTACTAAGGTAGGTCTTTCGTAAGAGCCAACAGTAGCACGCATAATGTGAACTTTCAAATGCATGGGATACCTGTACAGAAACACACACACACACACACACACACACACACACACACAGAGTCTTTTTCTTCAGATGTGCTCCGTAAGGATTCCAGAAGGATCGGTGAGAATTAGCAGAACCCTGCTGGACTTCACAAATAGGTAGCCTTGACTCCAACTTCATCTGCTGGGCACGGGACAGACACAAACAAGAAGGAAGGCCTTTCCTGTAAGAAGGGTCCCAATGAACAAAGAGCGCAGTGTATTCAGAGGACAGCAAAGGCAGTGACCTCAACAGAGGCATGTCAAAAAGCAGCAGAAATCAAGACTGCAGAAGAAAGGTGGAGACAAATTAGCGAAAGGGCTGAAAAGTTAAGAAAAGGGTAGGCTATCCAGAGTGGCAGATCAGGGTTCATTTAATGTTACCCTGTAGTCTAGGATCTTGAGGAAATTAGTGTTTCAGAAAGATCAAGTTTAAAATAATGTGCTAAAGAGCTGATGAAGAGCTTGGAGTTAAAAAGAAAGTTATAGCAAAAGGGACTGGATTGAGATGGGAGATATATGAATGAAAAATAAGGGATGTGAAGAAATAGGGAGCTGGGCCTAATGACTCCCAACTCCACAGAACACAGATGGAAAGGCATTAGTACAAGGGGACTCCAAGTGCAAGCCTGACAGACTGAAGAAAGCAATAGTAGGATAAGAAAAGTAGGAAAGGGAAGTTCATCTTAAAAGAAGAAAAGAGAATGAATTCCATTTCAGACAAGTCAGATGTAGGGAACCAGTGACTGTTGCAAATGTAAATATGTAGAATGTAGTTGGAGAGGGGCATCTGGGAGGCTCAGTCCATTAAATGTCCGGCTTCAGCTCAGGTCATGATCTCGCAGTTCGTGGGTTTAAGCCCTGCATCGGACTTTGTGCTGACAGCTCAGAGCCTAGAGCCTGTCTTCGGATTCTGTGTCTCCCTCTCTCTCTGACTCTCCCCTGCTCAAACTGTCTCTCTCTCTCTCAAAAAATAAAAATAAAAATAAAACACTAAACAAAATTTTTTTAATGTAATTGGAGAAACAGAACCTAGTGCTCCAGAGAAAGGGAGCCATTAAGCATGTAAGTGGTAGCTAAAATCAGGACCGTCAGTGTTATTTCAAAAGGAAAAATGTAAAAGTTCAGGGATTGAGATGATAATCTCAAAGATCTCAAATTATACTATGAAAACACATCCCCTTGATTATCACCAAAGTAATGTGTACACTCCCTTTTCTTCAATATTTTCAAAAACATACTTGGGTCTCTTATCAGGACTTAAATGTTGACTATATCGTTTCATGTTTCAAAGCTGCAGAAACAACTGACCTCTTCAGCATTACCCGGGGGTGGTGAATCCAAATGCCAAGCAGCTAAGTGCACATGAAGCCAGCCTCCAGTGAGACAGAAGGCTCCTGAAGGGAGTGTGGGCCTGGGCTCCCACAGGCACCCTGAGAAAGGGAGGGCTGGACGGCGGAGAGATGCCCAGGGAGCCGCGAGGAGGAGCCCTTCACCCAAACAAGGCTTGTGAGGGCCTGAGTCATGAACCAGTGGAAGAGCTTCTGAAGGCTCTGAGCTAGGAAAGCCTGGAGTCAGATGTGCCCTGGGTGCTATGGCTAAAACAACAGTAAAATCAGTCCTCACCACACACACACACAGGAGCAGGCTGAAGCTGCGGCTAGCTCATCTCTCCCCTGTGGAGATGATCCCAAGGCGTCTAGAAAGCTCTCCCTGAAGGTCTAAAGCTGCCTCAGTCTGAAGGGCCCCTTTTAACACCCGTTTATGGGACCAGGAGCCAAGGATTCCCTACGGCCTCGCCTGCTGGTCCAGCCCTTGGAGAACCTTCTAGCGGAAGAGACCTCAAGCAGTTTTTTAATATGTCGTTTTAGCTGATATGATTTACTTGTAGGTCTTTACTGATCTGTTTTAAAAATCTTTTTGTATATTCTTTACAGTATGTCTTTTTACTGTATTTGTTTTATACTATTTTTATCCTTCCTGTAGTTTTCCTTATTTCTTTAAAAAAAAAACAACGGGTTTGCTAACTATTAAAGTAATTTCTATTCTGTGTGTGAAGGAGGGGAGAGAGGTGTGTTTATTCTTAGAGAACAAAAATATAGAAAAATACATACCAAACCTAATCATTGTTGTTACCAGGATGCATGGCCAGTTTATATTTACTTTAGAGTTCTTTTGTACCTGTGGTTTTCTATTACAAGAAAAATAAAACACAAAAGAAGGCACCTTTGGCATTTCCAATCACTGTTCCATGTAGGAATGTGGGTCCAGTATCACCATGTCTGGTATTTCAAGTGAAAGCAGAAATCGGATTATTTTGGAAAAAACACTCTAGTTTTTAGCTGATAGCAACAAACTCAAAATATGTAAAAATTCTCCAGAGATTGAATAAATCATCCACAAACTGGATGTGGCCTTCAGGTGCAAAATTTTAAACTTAGATAAGGAATGGGCTTAACAGCTTACATCTGATCAGTATAAAGAAAAATTGTGAAGGCTTTGGAATTCAGTGAATATTCTGGCTAGCTTACTCACCTGGGTTATGGTACTCTTTGTTTATCTTTGACCAGATTATGTTATAGATCTGTAGGACATAACCTGTAGAAAATTGACAGTCATGCAAATAATTCCTGTCCAGAGAAAGGAATTGGTAGAATGCATTAATTACTGCTCGTGGGGTAGTGAGTAGTTTTATACCATTTATAAACTCAACATTTATTTCTCTCTTTGACTATAAATGTGCCATGATACTTTGAGTTCTCGTTTGAACCAGTTAGATCTTACTAGTTCCCTCCTTGATGGGTTCAGTAAAGTCTTGCAGATTTTATACCTACACGAGAGGACTTTAAGCTCTTTTTAAATTTATCCATTAACTTTGGACTACCAATTAGGATTACTCAAAATTTCTCCTCTGTTTTGCCATCCCACATCGGTGTTTTATTTTTGAAGGTTTGTGATATTGATGTAACAGGGGAAAGATGCAGCCATCTGAGAAGATAAGCAAGAGAGGAGCAAGGAAAGAACCTGATGACACAGATGAGCTCCCCAGAAAGCCAATTAATTAAGATGAAGCATTAGCATAAATTTTATTTCCACCTCTCTGCTATTTCCACTTCCCTGCCCCCCAAAAAGAAAAAACACTCAGAAAAGGAAAAAAAAACAAAGAAGGGAATCTTGGATCTATAGCTGTGTTTCAAACTGCAGGTCCCAGACCTCTGGTGGAAATAAATTCGATTTAGTGGGGCACGACAGCAGTTTTGAATAGAACGAAATAGGAAAAACAGGTCCCTGGGTGACTCAGTTGGTTGAGCGTCTGACTCTTGATTTCAGCTCAGGTCAAAATCCCAGGGTCATGGGATCAAGCCCCATGTCACACTAAGCGCTGACTGTGGAGCCTGTCCCTGCATCTCTCTCTGCCCCTCTCCCCTGCCCACAAGTGCTCGCTTGCGCACGCTCGCTCACGCTCTCTCTCTCTAAGATTAAAAAAAAAGAAGAAGAGAAAAGGAAGCAAAAGGATTATCAAGAGAGTATCATATATGGTAAATAATATTTTATGAACTTTTGCTTTTGGGTGCATGTGCTAGGTCATGATATGAAATGTATTTCTTAATTTGGGTTACAGGCAAAAAAGTCTCAAAGTCACTAATCATATTTTACGGCTCACATACCCCGTTAAAAGAACTGTGAAAATTTATGCATCCCTGCATTTTAAGGTAATATCTAAAACTTTCCATTGAAAATTATAAAAGATGTAGTTTCTAGCATATTATAAATATTCACATGTTGAAATAAAAATGTTGTAACATTCTTTTAAACTTATCCAGTGGAGGGGGCACCTGGGTGGCGCAGTCAGTTGAGCATCTCACTCTTGATTTCAGCTCAGGTCATAATCTCACGGTTCCTGGGATCTGCACTGACACGTGGAGCCTGCTTGGGATTCTCTCTCTCTCTCTCTCTCTCTCTCTCTCTCTCTCTGCCCCTCCCCTGTGTTCTCTCTCTCTCTCTGAAAATGAATAAATAAAAACATTGTTTAAAAATAAAATAATCTAAAAACCAGAGCATTTTAATATCCACCATCAACCATTTAAAAAACACATGAACAAGCTCCTTTCTAACAGGAAGAAATTTTGCATTGTTTTTTCCTCCTTGAAGCAGTATCTCCATTCCATTTCCGCTGGTCTGGAGTAGCTCACATTTGCCCTTAGAACACACCAGGGCAGCTTTTAGACGGACCCAGATGAATACAAAGTGGCAGCGGCAACCTCACTTTGAAGAGTGCCTGTCCTCTAATACAACACGTTGAACCTTTCCACTTGTCACCTAACCGTTAAGTGACATCATGCACATATATCACAGCCATTAAAAACTGAAAATATATGATTTCATAAAACTCACTTCCCCTAACATGACTGCATCATTGCTTTTAGCAAATGGATAAATTAAACAGGTATGATTTTTTAACCAAAACAGAACACCTAAAAAACTTATAAAGTTGGAAGATCTCGAGATACAAATTGATAATTAAGTAGCTTCAGGTAAGACAGGATTCTGGAAGAGTGCCAAGGCGCCCCAGAGAACTTCTCGGTGCAGATTCCAACAGGGCCCACGCTGGGACTTTTTCTTCTTCATTTTGTAGGGGCTTTTCCCCCGATCTGGGCCTGGGGCTGTTTCCAGCCGATCCCCACAACTTGAAGACTTTAACAGTTGGCTGTCTGTGCCGTGGAGGGCGGCACAGAGGCTGCAGCTGGTAATCTCAGCTGCCCGCCGCTGGGAGCTGTTGCCAAGCATCCGCTGTCGCCATAATTACGAAACCCTGCTGTCATGCAAGCGTAACGTAATCTGGAATTACTAATTTTCTGGAATTTTCTCTAGCAGGATTGCTTTTCAAACATATGATAAAGTCATCTTGAAAAGTCACAGGTTGGTCCAAGCAAATTTTTGGACAAAACCTTTCTTCTTCTCAGATCCTTTTTCCATCCCTGCCTACAAACAAATGGTTTCACTAAAGGTAAAATGGACCACGTACAATTTTACTCTCCTCCATTACTCTGTAAATAAATATGACCCCCAAAGTTTCTCTTCGAATCATCAGGGAAGTTTTGTGTAGTTTTGTTGTTGCTGTTGTTGTTGGATTTGGGGATTTTTGTTGGTTTGTTTTCCTTTTAATTAGCTGCCCTATTATTTTCAGGATCAAGAAAAAAATGATTTTCAGGATCAACAAAATAATCACTGGCATCCTGACAGTGAAAAGAATTGGCTGCTTTTTCCTTTACTGCCCCTTTGTTATAAAATGAAATTAAAGAATAGAACAGCATAGTAATGTCTCCCCTGATTCTACTAATTTAGGAAAGTAAAATCTCCTAGTACATTAACCAGGGTTTCCCAACCTCTCCACTCCAAGCATTGGGGCCAGATAATTCCCCGTTGTGACCTGTTCCTGTGTAAGGACACAGGTCTGAATCAAACTGACTCTGACCTTGGAGGCCTCTGTGTCAGCTTCTCAGACAATAGAAGGCACACATTGCCCAAGGCAGGAGGGACCACCCTTGTCACACCCAATCAGGAAAGGCCAGCTAACACCCTTAACATTTCTAAGGGCGGGCCTAGAAGGCTAGTCACGCCTAAGTGAGGGTCCTGGGCCCACTCTGTGATTGGTCAATACTCTAAATGTTGTGATTGGCTCCCACTAAAAGTATCGATGTATGGTTAAAGTTACTGCCAGTATTGATAGAGGATAGGGATTGGATCGCTGTGCCTATGTTGTGATTTCCTGTAACTCCCCCTTCCCAAAACTCAAAAAAGCCCTACCCCGCCATGTTCGGGGCTCTCACCATGAATCCACTGCGCCAGTAAAGTCTGTGAGCCCGAGTTTAGGTTCGGCCAGCCTAAACTCGTAATAAAGTCCTTTGCTTTTGCATGTGTGACTCGGTCTCCTTGGTAGTCTCTGGTTTTTGGGGGCAATATTGGAAACTTGGGTATAACACCTGTAAGGATGGGTGTGATGGACCTATTATGTGATGCACCCCAGTCAGCAGACATCTGAATTTCAAGAGGTTTTATCTTCTTAAAAAAAAACACAAATCCCTTTTAATGCAGTGCACATAAAATAAAAAACCATAGCTTTTTTTTCCTAAAGAAAGATGCTAAAGATTATGAAGAGAGACAAAAATTTAGAAGATAAACCTGTTGCCTTTATAAGGGCTTGCAAACAAATTTCATTTATAATTTACATCATTTGGGTCTCATTCATTCACCAAGAAGGTAATTTAGAGTCAAGTTTTAATGTCACCCTGACTGTAATGACACAACATGTTTTTGTTTTAGAAGAGCTACAAACATAATTCTACATAACTGCCACCAAAAAGTCATTTACGTTTTTTTTTATTAATGATTGTTTTTAAGTAAACTCTACCCCTGACGTGGGGCTCAAACTCATGACATCAAGATTAAGAGTCACATGTTCTACCAACTGAACTAGCCAGGCATCCCAAAACCATTTAAGTTTTGCTTTAAATAACACAGAATCCAACAACACAGTACTAATTTCTACCCACTGCATTCAATGTTGCCACTCTGAAATGAAAAAAAAAATCCTGAAAAAGATTCCAGATAACTCTATCAAAAAGCATCCCTTCACAAAGAACAAATATCTTGGAGCATCTTTAAATAACGTCCTATGGGAGAATGCAGTCCTGAGGGAGAATGATGTACAGTCACAACTCTTTACAACTCCCTACAGCACAGAGAAACCTAGAATGAATAGAAATAATAATAATAAAACATTCAGTGCAGGTCATCAAACTGCTCTATCTGCTCACTTACATAAGTTTAACACATAACAGGAACTATCACACTCAACTTTCAGAAGGACTCACTCCCAAAATTGCTGATAAAAGTCTGTATCATTTGACTTTCTTTTCTTTTCAACTCATAAACAACAGATTTATATTTCATAACTCTGAAGGCTGGAAAGCCCAAGAACAAGGAAGATCCCAGCAGATGCACTGTCTGGTGAGAACTTGCTGTCTGGTTCATACATACATGGCTGTTTCCCTCCCCCTGCTGTCCCCTCACATAGTGGAAGGGGTCATTTTACTTTCAAAACAACCTAAATGTATCACCAAAAGTCTTTACCTCCTCTCCAAATAAAAGCAGACTGCTATGGGATTACCTGCCTGGCTCAGTCGGTAGAGCATGCCACTCCTGATCTCAGGTTCATGAGTTCAAGCCCCATGACAGACATGAAGCCCACTTAAAAAACTAAACAAATAAATAAACTGCTAAAATCTAGTCATTTGTTCACTAGTTCACTTTTTAATTCATTCAACCAACGTGTTTTAAAGGCCAAAGACTGGCCAGGCACACTGCTAGGTCCTAGAGAAACAAAACTACACAAGGCACTTTCTCCAAATTCAAGAAAGGCCTCGGTCTATTTGCTGCCTCAGGGCCTGCTTCTCTGACGCCTGTCCCGGGCACGCGGGTACGAAGCCTGGTGCGGAGTCCTGGGGAAAAGCAGCACCAGCACTGCAAGCAGCTAACAAGCTGCTGAGAGTCGAGAAGGGTTGCTGTCTGTCGGCAGACATGCTTCGGTCTCCTGAGAAGGTAAAAAGCTGGCTGTTTCACTTCCTTCCCAAGTTTTCATCAAAATGCACATCAAGAAGCAGAAGACAAAAACTGGCAACAAGTCTGTCAACCATATGTCAAAGTCTGACTCAAATTCCCGTAAACTGCACGAAGGGGACTGATCGAGAAGGACAACGGAGCCAGAATTCATGACTATACTCTCTGTCACTTTCTATATCTTCTGAAATCCTAGCCAATGAATGACCACTTTAAACCAGCTTAAATTTGTTTTTGATTGATTGTGTGAAAGGATGAAGAGTGTTGTCTTAAATATGAATATGGTTTTATGTATAAAACAAGCCAACAAAAGAATAAAGAAGTCCCATGAGAAATCAGAAAGAATACGAGTCTACAAATCCACAGGAGTATATGCAAGTATTAAAGCTAATGTTTTCCCTGTGGCCACTGCTGGGTTCTAATGGCTGACGTCTGGGTTTTAATGATCTACGCCCTATAAGGACAAGGACGAAGTCTGGGGCTCAAACACCTTGGTGTAGGAAGGTGGTAGGAGGTAGGAAACACAAATCTCCTCTGAAAAAACACATCCTCAAACTAAATCTCAAAGGAATAACCAAAAACTTGCAAGAAACATGAATTCGTCATCAAAAATTACTATACAAATGAACAAACAAGCCACAGCAAGGATAAGTCAACAGAATCAAAAAACTCCACCGAATGAGACCCATTAGGGCGGTGGGTGTTAAAACTAGATTATAAACCGATTTACTTCAAATCCTGTAATATTTGTAGAAATAAAGGAGACCTGAATCTGTGACAAAAGAATATCAATAACTCCTAAGATCTGTAAAAAGAAACCAAACAAGGTTTCTAGAAACAAAAAAATAGCATCAAAATTAGATGGAGCACATGAGTCACGACTGCATAAAGAATTAGTAAACTGGAAGATACAAAAGAAATTATCCAGAATTCAAAGAATCAAAACCAATGAATTATAAAAGAGAGGTCAAGAGCACATGCAAACATCTCCCCTATTGCTAATTAGAGTTCTAGAAAGAGTTAGATAATAGGAGAGAGGCACTATTCAAAGGGTAATGGCTGAAAATGCCATGTACTAATAAGATAAGAATTATCAGACTGACAAACCACAATGAGAGAGACCCACATCAGGATACATTATATAGTAAAACTGCAGAACACCAAAGACAAATTGAGGATCAAGCAGAAAGAGACATGAAAGTTTACAACATAATCACCGTTTCAAAGAAAATTAAGTATTAGAAGAGTAAAATAGTATCGAAGTAGTTTTGAAAGGAAGTAACTGTCCATTTAGAATTCTAAACCACAGAAAGAGGGGTAAACCTATTCTTTGAAAACAAGAATGAAATAAACATACTCAGCAAAACACACACCCATGGAGTTTATTACCAAGGATTCTCACTAAAAGAAACTCAAAAAGAGGGAAAATAATAGCAAATAAAAGGTTGAGGTATAAAAAGAAATTGTAGGAATATGATAAATATGTGAATAATTCCAAGTAAGTAGCAACTGCATAGAGCAGTAATAATGCCAAATTTGTAGGGTTACAAGAAATCAAGATAGAACTAAAACTCTAGACATCAGCCTAAAAATAGGGAAAAAGGTGAATGGAGATACTGGTTCTTATTGTGACACAGAGTACAGTAACTTTAGACCTTAAGTTCAATATGCATATCAAAGTATGGCCACACAATGTAAACTGGTGCAGCCGCTATAGAAAACAGTGTGGAGGTTCCTCAAAAAACTATCCATAGAACTCCCTTATGACCCAGCAATAGCACTGCTAGGGATTTACCCAAGGGATACAGAAGTGCTGATGCATAGGAGCACATGTACCCCAATGTTCACAGCAGCACTGTCAACAATAGCCAAATCATGGAAAGAGCCTAAATGTCCATCACCTGATGAGTGGATCAAGAAGATGTGGTATATATACACAATGGAGTACTACATGGCAATGAGAAAGAATGACATATGGCCATTTGTAGGAAAGTGGATGGACCTTGAGGGTGTCATGCTAAGCGAAATAAGTCAGGCAGAGAAGGACAGATACCATAGATCTCTCATAGATCTAACAGGAGAACAGGAGAAACCTAATGGAGGACCAGGGGGAGGGGAAGAGGGCAAGAGAGTTGGGGAGAGAGAGGGACGCAAAACTTGAGAGACTATTGAATACTGAAAACGAAGTGAGGGTTGAAGGGGGAGGGCGGAAAAGAGGTGGTGGTGATGGAGGAGGGCACTTGTGGGGATGAGCGCCGGGTGTTGTAGGAAACTAACTTGACAATAAACTATTAAAAAAATAAAATAAAATAAAATAAAATTTTAGTGTAAAAAAATAAATTACAGACTATTAAATTAAAAAAAAATAAAGTATGGCCACAAAAATTGTACAAATGATACATAACACTTAAACTAATACAGAGGAGGGTGTCGGGGTGGCTCAGTCAGTTAAGTGTCTGACTTTTGATCTTAGCTCAGGTCTTGATCTAAGTGTCGTGAGTTCCAGCCCCATGTTGGGCTCTGTGCTGGGCATGGAGCCTACTTAAAATAAAAACAAACTAACTAATTAACACAAATGCATAAAATGGAAACAAAGGGAAAAAAAACAAAAGTCAATTCAAAGGAAGGCAAGAAAGGAGAAAAAAATAAACAAAAAAGCAGAACACAGGATACACAAAATGATTACAGAAATGAATCCAAAAATATCAATAATAATGAACAAAAGATAGGAAATGTAAATGAACAAACGATAGGAAAACTGAACCTCCAGGTATATGCATGGGATTCTCTCTCTCAAAATAAATAAATTAAAATTACAAAAAATGCCATTTGTAATAGCAACCAAAACAAGGTAATTAGGAATAAATCTCATCTAAAAATCAAAACTTTTCTATAGAAAATGATGAATTTTTTTGGAAAGATGTTAATAAGACCAAAGTAGGCCAAGGAGAGTAAGCTGTCCGTATATGTTACTTCTTCTGAAACTAATGCAAAGATTCAATGGGATTGCGACCAAAATAGAAAACCTTGCCCCCCCCCCATCAAAAATTAACATAGATAGGGCCACAGTGTTGGAGAGCTTGGTACTACTGGTGCAGGGACAGACAAGCAAACCGATAGAACAGAACCAGAGTTCAGCAACAGACCCACACACACAGGAAAACCTAGGGCGATGCTGAAGGTTTGCTGCCATGGTGACGTCAATGATGTCACAACACTGGGCAGCTTAGCCACTTAAGCATTCCACTTTTTAAGTTTACTTATTTATTTATTGAGAGAGAAAGAGAGAGAGCACACAAGTGAACACAGGAAAGAGAGAGAGAGGGAATCCCAAGAGGCTCTGCACTGCCAGTACAGAGCCCAGCACAGGGCTCAAACTCACGGACCTGTGAGATCATGATCCGTGCTAAAACCAAGAGTGGGGTGCTTAACCGACTGAGCCGCCCAGGCGCCCCAAAGCCCCCCACTCTTGATCTCAGGGTAGGGAATTCGAGCCATGTATTGGTCTCCATAATAGGCATGGAGCCTACTTTAAAAAAAAAAATTAGATACATGACAACAGACAAAACTCAATTCTAAATGATGAAGTATTTTTAAATATGAAAGACAAAATGTTTTTAAATGTATCTTTAAGAGCTTGTTTTAAGAAAAGATTCTTATATGAGATTTTTTAATTGACTTTTTCAACTATATGAAACAAAAGGGGAAAACATTTTAACTATATTAAAAGAACTCCTTCCAATAAAAGAAAGGGAAGAAAAGACAGAAAAAAATAGGTAAGTCAAAAACTGGGAAATGCAGCATTGCTATCCACATAATACAAAAAGCTCTCAAAAATCAGTAAGAACAGGGGCACCTGAGTGGTTCAGTCTATTAAGCATCAGGTCATGATCTCAAGGCTCAACTCGTGAGTTCAAGCCCCGCATCGGGCTCTGTGCTGACAGCTCAGAGCCTGGAGCCTGCTTCATATTCTGTGTCTCCCTCTCTCTAAGTCTCTCCTCACCCCCTCATATGTATGCTCTTTCTCTCTCTCTCAAAAATAAATAAACATTCGGGGCGCCTGGGTGGCTCAGTCCATTAAGCATCCGGCTTCGGCTCAGGTCATGATCTCACGGGTTCGTGGGTTTCAGCCCCGCATCGGGTTCTGTGCTGACTGCTAGCTCAGAGCCTGGAGCCTGCTTCGGATTCTGTACCTCCCTCTCTCTCTGACTCTCCCCTGCTCACGCTGTCTCTGTCTCTCAAAAATAAATAGAAAACATTGAAAAAAAATTTTAATCAGCATAAAAGAACAAAACAATGACACACACAAATGGCAAATAAATATTTGAAAAGCTGTTCAATCTTATCAGTAATCAAGGAAAAGCAAATTATGACCACAACAAGAAACTATTTTATCTCTGTCAGATTAGAGGTAAAAAAACTTTCAGAGTTGCCAAAAGTGTGGATCAACTGAAATTTTCCTATACTTCTGATAAAAGAATAAATTGGTATGACTAGTTGGAGTTCAGTACAGTTGACCTTTGAACAATGTGGGGACGGGGTGCTCACCCTGCCCACTCCCACAATGGTTGAAAATTCAATATAATTTTGACTCCCCCTAAAACTTAACTACTAATAGTCTACTATTGACAGGAAGCCTTACTAGAAGCCATAAAGAGCTGATAACACATATTTTGTATTTTACATGTATTATACACTGTATTCTTAAAATAAAGCTAGAAAAAAGAAAACATTAATTTAAAAACTTTTTTAATATTTATTTGGGGGGGGAGAGAGAGAGACAGAGAGTTTGTGAGAGAGAGCAAGGGGAGAGACAGAAAGAAGAGGGAGATAGAGTCCGAAGCAGGCTCCAAGCTGTCAGCACGGAGCCTGCTGCAGGGCTCGAACTCACAAACTCACCGTGAGATCATGACCTGAGCCCAAGTCAGACGCAAAGTCGGACACTTAGCTGACTGAGCCGGCAGGCACCCTCCAAAAAGAAAAAAAAAAAAGTATTATTATTTTTTAAAATTTTAATATTTACTTATTTTAGAGAGAGACACACACAGACACAGAGTGAAAGCTGGGGAGGGGCAGAGAGAGAGAGAGAGAGAGAGACACAGAATTTGAAGGAGTCTCTAAGCTCTGAGCTGTCAGCACAGAGCCCTCTACATAGGGCTTGAACTCACAAACTGTGAGATCATGACTGGGGTCAAAATCGGATGCTTAACCGACTGAGCCACCCAGGTGCCCCCAGAAAAGAAAGTATTTATAAGAAAATCTTAGGAAAATACATTTAGAGTACTATACTATATTAAACAACAACAACAACAACAAAACTGCAAAAAGTGGACCCATGCAGTTCAAACCCATGTTGTTCAAGGGTCAACTATATTTGGTTCTACTAGTAAAGCTGGAGACACACAGCCCAAGTTCTACGGATACACGTTTGCACAAGTGCACCAACTAATAGGTACAAGAACATGCACAGCAGCCTTGTACTCAATCACAACATCAGTCAGTAGCAGCAAAATAGCTCAGTGAAAAGAATGAACTCCACCTACATATGTCAACATGGATTAATCTCAAAAACAAGCAAAAGAAAGATGTCAGAGGATAAATATCATATGATTCCATTTATAGAAAGGTCAGAACCAGGAAAATCAAACCTATCATTTAAGAATGCCAACATGTATAGTAAAATTATATAGAAAAGCTTAGGGTGCTGTACAGGCATTTCAAGATAGTGTTTATTTGTGGCTCCTCTAGAGGGAGATAGAACTGAAGAAGCACAAACTACTAACTGGCTAAATTCCATTTCTTAAGCTGAATGAGTTCATTTAATTTCTTTGGAAACTATACATATCAGCTCTATATACTCTGTGCACTCTGTATTACATAACACATTTAAATGACCCAAAAAATATCCAAAGTGCTGTTTTAAATTATTGTTCATCTTTTCTGTTGTTGTTTTTTTTTAAAGCCATTGGTATGTGAAAGTGATCTTTTAATTATAATAAAACATTGATATTAGCATCTGGTATATTAAGGGCTGCTTTTTAAAAAACTGTTATTAAAGATATTCATAAGTACCCTGCCCTTTATAACACACATCAATATGTCTTCTAAAACAACACTGTGCAAATGAGGTCAAGGTTTTGCGCAAAAATATAAACTTTATTGACCTGCACCGGTACGACCACCATTCTTGTATACACCAACCCACATGCACCCTGCATCTGCTAAAGAAATCCTTCAAGTTGTTTTGGTGACAGCGAAATTAAAAGACAAATATATTCAGCTAAATAAACACTGAGGGAGGGTATCATTTAATTATCATACATCTATCTTAAAACTGTCACATGAAATCTCAAAAAAAATCTTCTTTGCTTAAGGTAACTAGGAGACTACATTAGGAGACTCCGTCTAGTACCTGAACTTGAATAGTGACAACTCAGGATCTTTAGGCAAATTCAGGGACTCAGTTTCCAAAAAATAATAATACTCCAATAAAAAGTGGTTGTCCCACCCCTCCACCCAGCCCCCTTGCAATCTCCGCAGCAGCGGTTGGCAGGTATTTTTATGAACGCTCATTCTAGAATATCCCTGGAAAGGTAGTAGCAATCCCAGCAGATAAAGCCCTGAAATCAACATTCACAGGATCCAGTGACAGTTTTAAGAATCCCCCTACCCCCGAATTTCCTTGAAACAAACATGTTATCTTCGAGCCTCCAACATCCTGGTGCGTGGACAGCAATGGGGGTAAGATTACCGGGGAGTTAAGAATCTGTGAATCACATGGACAAAACTTAGCTAGGATCTTGCAAAGCATTCAAGTTATCTAATCTTTTCACTTTGTGATCAGGAAATTATGTCTCAGGGAGAAGCGCACTTGCTCAGGATCTAACAGATAATTAAATTTGTCTCCTTTCCGAGCTCAGTGATCCTTACCCCCATCCATTCCCCAAAGCTTCGATTTGTTGCTTAACATGGGGAGGTGAGAAAACTCGCCCCTCCCTAGTGTGACCCTAGAAAGAGTCGAATCCTAGAGATCATCAGGTCAACTCTTCTTCTAACAGGTGGGAAACAGAATGGTAAGTGACGCAGCTTAAGCGGTTAAATCACTGACCCTGTGATACCTAGCAGCAGGAGCCTGACAAAGGCAATGGAAGATCACTGCCGACCCCACTTCGCGTCTCCAGCAGGGCCGGTGTCAAAAACACTCGATCCCCCTATTTCATCAAGAATCCCGCGCTTCCCACGCAGAACCGGGAAGAAGGGAGGCGGGGAAACGCGAAGAGTCGGTGCGCAGCGCCAAGGATGCCGCGACGGGGCACGCACCGAGTCCCGCCTCTCTCTTCTGCATTCGTCGATTGGGGAAGAAGAGAAACAGTAAAGTTGCGGCGCCTCCCGCGAGAAGAGGTACCTGAGGCTAGCGCCGCAGTCTCCCGCCGCTACCGCACCGGAGCCCAAACACCCTGCTTCCGGGGTCAAGTCAGGCTGGGAGGCCCGAGATCGCGGGAGGGAGCTTCAAGCCCCGCCCCACCCAAGTCCCGCCTCCATTGCCCACTCTACTGGGGACCCGGGCAACTTCCGGGACGCTTCACGTCACTAAGCAGCGGATCTTCACTTCCGGAAGCGGCCTCTGTGCAACGTCCTTTTAGTGTTCTTGAGTTAGATCAAGATTTCCGCACGTTTGATTGGTGGAGCGAGAGTGCTGGTCTCCGCCGATTGGTGCCGGCGTCTCATAGGCGCCGCGGGACGCATAATTTCGGTTGTCTGTTTCCCGCCAGCCGCCTGTCCCGCACCGCAATCATGGTGGACGTCATGGAGTTGCCCAGGTCGCGCGTCAACGCCAGCATGCTGGCTCGGTTCATCAACCAGCCGGTCTGCTTCGTAGGGAGGTTGGAAAAGGTGCGCGTGCTCGCCGCCCGAGGCTCCCCGCCGCGGAGCGGAGAGTAAGGACCCGGTGACTGCCTGGGTAGCAGCCTCCGGGGGGTGAGGGAGGGTGAAGGAGGACAGGCCTTAGAACGTCACTGCGCTCCTGATTGCTTCATTTTGCACAAGGAGACTGTTGGCACACTTTCTAGCCACTGCAGCCTCATTTTGGCGCCGCTTTCATGGCGCAAGATCGCGACGTATTAATATGCGCTCGGTTTTAATTCTAACGCTCTCTACTCTGGTCTGTTTTGTATTTACATAAAGAAAATTATAGCCCTGACTTAAACATCTACCTCCTGACGTTTTAGTTTAGCTAGACCTAACAACTCTATTTTTCTAGTTTACTTCTCATGCAATTTTGTCACTTCTCAAACCTCGTTTTCTCGTTTAAGTCACGTTGCCATAAAACATCCAATGTTTTATAGCAGATCTGTGTCCCTTCCAGATCCCGTACCAGTATGTTTTCTTACACCAGTGTTAAGAGTGCATCGCCATCATCCTCCTGATGAAAAGCAGGCTCAAAGTTGTCCAATCATTGAACCGAGAAAGCTGAGGGAAAGAAAACTACTATAAAGGCATAGTAGTTCATTTCACTCCCGTATCCTCTTTGAGAAATAGGTGGTGTTGGGACTTCAGGGTAGGGAAACTGGGTAGGTAGGGGTGGTGTATGGCTAAAACGCTTTAGGCCACAGCAAGTAGCTAAGCTGGCATTCAAACCAGATCCTACTTCACTCTTTACATCCAACAGTAGTAGAACCTAAATCTTCTGCCAAACAGTTCTCTCTTTCCTTCATCATGCTTATTTTATTTACGATTTTAAGTAATCTATATACCCAAGGTAGGTCTGGAACTCACAACCCCGAGATCAAGAGTGGCCACTCTCTATGGACTGAGCCAGCCAGGCACAGGCCGCATGCTTTATTTTTAAAATAGACCCTCCAATGGGATACATACAATTTAAATCACGGGTGCTAATAGATCTCAGTTTTAGACAGTCTGGACCCTAATTAATTTGTTAGTGCAGGGTTGCCAGATTTAGCAAATAAAAATCCAGGACATAGTTGTACTGAAAGTATTGTTTATCTGAAATTCAAATTTAACTAGGTGTCCTTTGGCCAACTATGGTAACACAAGATTATAATTTGAACCAAATAAACCATTCAAAGACAATTGATTTGCATCAACTAAGTATGGTTGGGTCAATCTGCTGATCTTTTATCAAACTTTTACTATTTTTATTTTAATGAGTTTTTAAAGGTTTTATTTATGTGGTTATTTTTTTTTTTAAATTCTGTGTTTCTTTTTTAGATTCATCCCACTGGAAAAATGTTTATTCTTTCAGATGGAGAAGGAAAAAATGGAACTATTGAGTTGATGGAGCCTGTATGTATAAGAATTAATTCTATGTATCTTATAGTTAATTCTTTATTGATATTTCTGATTCTTGGAGTGGGTATATAAAGCATGAGTTTATAAAACTTCCCTGCTCTAAAATTAAACTTTTTTCCTCTTCTTACATTATAAATACCTTTACATTTCTAATCAGTGATTCTGTGGGCTCCATGATTTTAATTTTTAAAATGTCACCTTAACGGGGTGACAATTCTGATTCCTATGAAAGACCATAAAATCACTTTAAGAAATCTTTTAAGTCATTTTTTCCTTTCTCAAGAATTTTCCATTTTTAAAATTCTATTTTCTATTTTTGTTTACATGTACTTTTAGTTATCACATACTGTTTTTACTTTCTTTACTTTTTTAATGTTTATATTTATTTTGGAGAAGGAGAGAGAGAGTGTGAGTGTGGGAGGGGCAGAGAGACAGGGAGACATAGAATCCGAAGCAAGCCCTAGGATCTGAGCTGAGTGCACAGAGTCCAACACAGGGCTCAAACTCACTGACTGCGAAATCAAGACCTAAGCCAAAGTCGGACACTTAGCCAACTGAGCCATCCAGGTGCCCCTTTACGCTTTTTTTTTTTAATGTTTAATTTTGAAAGAGAGAGACAGAGACTGAGGATGAGCAGGGGAGGAGCAGAGAGAGAGAGCAAGACGCAGAATCCGAAACTGGCTTCAGGCTCTGAGCTATCAGCAAAGAGCCCAGTGCAGGACTCAAACTCACAGACTGCAAGATCAAGACTTGAGCTGAAGATGGTCACTTAACTGACTGTGCCACCCAGAAGCCCGTTTTTATGTTTTATGTTTATTGTACGCAATTTTTGTGTTTTTATGAAGACAAACCCATGTGCTGTTCAGTTAGTATATACAGAACACACCATATAAGATATAGAAAATAGAAGGTTCCTTTCAATGGGTCTTTTTAAATAAACACTCCTTGTAGAAATCTGGACATTCTCAGTATCATTAAGTGATTTTGTCTTCCAACTTAAACATTAAATGGATCTTTGGACCAGAAGCTACTGCTAAAGGTAATAGGATTATGACATGCTGATATTAAGCACTTAAACATTTTTAACAAGTTACAATTCAGTTTTTATGTTTGTAAATTTTAAAATGATGTTACATAAAATGAAAGATTAGTAACTAGCAATTTTCCAAGTTATCAACTTGAAACCCCAAGTTGACAATTTGTTCTTTGTGTTAGCTTGATGAAGAAATCTCTGGAATTGTGGAAGTAATTGGAAGAGTAACACCCAAGGCAACCATTCTGTGTGCATCTTATGTCCAGTTTAAAGAAGATAACCATCCTTTTGGTAAATAAAGCATTCTAGTAGTTAGAAGTTGCATATAATTAGGAGGAAAGCAATTTTATTCTTAAATAAAAGACCAAGACGATGCCTTGATCTTCAGTCTCAATCCTGCCATCTTTCAAAGGAAAATAGGAGAACATTTTGGCCCACTTTTGAGAGAGAGAGTGCACGTGCACATGTAAGTGAGGGAGGGATGGACAGAGAGAGGGTGAGAGACAATCCCAAGCAGGACAGTGTGGAGCCCAATTCAGGGCTCAGACCCGTGAACCATGAGATTATAACCTGAGCCGAAATCAAGAATTGGATGCTTAACTGAATGAGCCACCCAAGTACCCCATTATGTTTGTAATGCTTGTATATATAGGAAACTTAGTGAAGATTAATTAATAAATCTGTCCATCAGCTGATGAATGGATAAAGAAGATGTGGTATATATACACAATGGAGTACTACATGGCAATGAGAAAGAATGAAATCTGGCCATTTGTAGCAAAGTGGATGGACCTTGAGGGTGTCATGCTAAGCGAAATAAGTCAGGCAGAGAAGGATAGATAACATATGTTTTCACTCATGGGTCTATCAGGAGAAACCTAACAGGGGACCATGGGAAGGGAAAGGGGGAGGAAAGAAAGTTAGGGAGAGGGAGTGAGGCACATCATGAGAGACTCTTGAATACTGAAAACAAACTGAGGGCTGAAGAGGGAGGGGGGAAGTGGTGAGGGGGGTGATGGGCATGGAGGGGGGCATTTGTGGGGAAGAGCACTGGGTGTTATATGGAAACCAACTTGGTAATAAACTATTAATAAAAATAATTAAAAAAATAAAAAACCTAAAAAAATGCTTTTGGGAAGAGAAACTTAAGAAATACGGCAAACAAAAGTAATGTCACTAGGTTTTTTTGTTTTAGCATACAGATTGAAAGCATGAATAATGCATAATGCCTTAAACCAGGCAAGAACTGCCTGTACATTGGATATCAAAATGAATAGTTGCCTATACCCTATGTCTTATTTTTTAGAGCTACAGAAAAATAAATATGACAATACCTATCTGTCTTAGAAGACAGATTGTGAAAATAAATCACAATTGTTGACCTCTAAAAGGGAAAGAAAAGAGAAACAGGTAGAAATCTTGTAGATAATAAATGATGTTACATCTTTCCATTGTAGATTAAATGTTCGCTAAAATATTTTTTTCCAGATCTTGGACTTTACAATGAAGCTGTGAAAATTACCCATGAATTCCCTCAGTTTTTTCCTTTGGGAGTTGTAGAGTATGACTGATCTTCATGAAAACACTGAAGACTGTTAAAGGAAGCCCCTGATATTTGAAGAAGAGATTTCTGTGATTTTTTTAATAGTTAGTTTGTTCTCTTTAATTTCATTTTCCTGACTTTATTAGATATCACAGTATCCCACTTTTGATGGAACCTGTCTGGATATTGGCAGCTCCCCCGAGTCCTCATAAAGAATCACTTCTCCAGTTTACATGGTCAGATCAAATGCAGGAACCAAGCAGCTGCCCTGAGTTTTGTTTTCTGTTTTATCAATAAAAGCTAAAATGGTACATGCTGTTGATCATCTCATTCTTACTCTTTTAGTGATGTATTCATTCACAAACTTGGAATTTCATAGCTATAAGGCCAGAACTTCGAATTAACAAATGAAACCCTGGGCCAACTCTACAATGATTTTAATTTATTAAAACCAAACAGAATCCTACATCTTTTTTATTTGTGAGTACATATATCTGGATTCTCCAGAGAATCAGAACCAAAGAAATATATATACCAGAACTATTGTATGGATATACCTCTTTTTATCCATCCATCCATCATTTGGAAATTTGGGTGGTTTCCACCTTTTGAACATAATGAATAATGTTATCATGAGCATTCATGTGTAAGTTTTTGTGGGTACATATTTATTTCTTTTGTGTATATACCTATGAGTGCAATTACTGCATCAAATGGGAAATATGCTTAAATTTCTGAAGAACTGCCAAATACTTCCAACACGGCTGTAGCATTTTACATTCCTAGCAGCAGCATTTAAGGATTCTAACTTCCCCACATCCTTGCCAACACTTAACTATAATCTGATTTTCTTAATTACAGCCAACCTAATGGGTGTGAAGTGGTATCGACTTGCTCTGTTTCCTTTAAAGCCACTCCATTGCCCAGAAGAACTTAAATACTTCCAGTCCTTTTCACTGCCCCTGCCCCTGTAAGTTCAGACAGTTGTCACTTCTCACTTGAACTATTGCAACAGCCCTAACTCTAACTGGCCCTCCAGTTTCCCAGCTCTTTGGGTCTCCCAACCAATACGGTTACATGGAACACAGTTATGATCATACTCTAAAGTTCAGAAACAACATTAAGTTTGGAAAAGACAAAATGTTCTGGGAAGCTTACACTGGAAAAACCCGGCCAATGCTGCCTTAATGAAGTGATCGAGGTTAACATTACCAGTACTGACACGCAGAGACCACATGCCCTCTAATGTGGTAAAAAAGGCACTTCACCACTCTGGTATTTTTTCATCCCGAGAAAATATTGGACCCAAGCTGAAGAACATTCTATAAACTGATCACTACCCCCTCAAAACTGGCAAGGTCATGATAAACAGAAACAGCAGAGAAGACTAAGCCTGGATTGGTTCCTGGAACAGAAAAAGACATTAAAGGAAAAACCACTGAAATCTGAACAAAGTCTGGAGTTTAGTTAATAGTAATATATACCATGGTTGGTTTCTTAGTTTTGACATAAGGCACCATGATAATAAGGTAGCATTAAGGGACAGACTCTGGGTGAGGGGTTAGACGAGAACTCTATCTTACAACTTCTCTGTAAATCTAAAAATTCTCCACAAGGAAAAGTATATTTTTTTTAAAAATGAACACTCTCTAGAGGCTCCGTGCTGACTAGCTGAGGTCCACATTTCCAATCAGTAGTTGCCCTTCACAGTCTGACCATGTCTCACCTGAGTTTCGAATCCTACTCTCCCCTTGAAACTACCACCCATCCAGTACCAATATGCTGTTCTGGAACACACTAGACCCTTTATGACCCGGGTCCCATTGAACTTGCTCTTTACTCTGATTGCAATGTCTGGAAAGGAAAACATTCTTTAAGCTTCCCTAACAGGCAAACAGAGTTACTTCATGTTCTATTTCTTTCTTTACAGCTCTTATCACACTTAACTTGCTGATAACCTTTTTAATTTTCAGATAAATAAATTTGCTATGCTTCTCTATTAGAAATATATACTTAATATATAATTTATATTGTTTAATTGTATTAATATATTCTATATGATATAAATACATATATTAAATACATAAACATTTACAATAGTTCCCCACTCTTATCCATGAGGAATATGTTTCCAAGACCTCCAGTGGATGTGTTGGATACCATCCCTAACTACTGCTCTTTCTTATACATAACTATATACATCCCTATGATAATGTTTAACTTATAAAGTAGGCACAGTAAGAGATGATCAACAATAGCTAATGATAAATTAGAACAATTATAACAACATAGTGTAATAAAAGCTATGTGAATGTCTTCTCAGAGTATCTACTGTGCTGTGCTCACCCTTCTTGTGATGATGTGAGATGATAAAATGCTTATGCGGTGAGGTGAAATGCAGTGAATAACATAGCAGTTGTGATACAGCCTTGAACTGCTGCTGACCTGAGGATATATCAGAAGGAGGGTCATCCGCTCCTGGACCGCAGGTAACTGAAACTATAGAAAAGTGAGGCCATAGGTGAGGGGACTACTGTACATATATTTAAACACTTCAAAAATCAGAAAGTAAAGTTCCTAGTGTCTCTCCAGAGACAGTGCTATGGATTGGTAGATAGCTTTCCAGAACTTTGACTACATAACAGCTATATAGGACCTCAATATACTGTTCTGAACATGCATTTCTCCTGTCTTGGCAATTGACATATAGAGCTATCTCATCGTTTTTGATGGTTGCAAATTAACCATTGTGCCAAGTGTTCCCTTGTTTATTGAACCAGTGCTCTAGTTAGTCTTCCCCACTGAGGAGAGGTGTTAGGGATGAAAAACCCTGTAGCTAAAACACCTGTTTTACTAGCATTTCTCAATGCCTAACATAGTGAATGAATAAATTAGTCCATCCAGCCTGGTTCGAGAATCAACAAGGCCAAGGAGAGCCCACAAAGACTGAAATCGTAACAGGTGAGGTGACGAAGGACAGGAGATAAGAAGTTCAGAATGTGTTACATTGGATTCCATAGGACTCAGTGATTATGTTAGGAATTAAACAGAGTAAGCAGCATGGATGAGGTCAGTTGGCAGGGAGACAAAAAGTTTACTTCAATACAAATTTAAGTAGTTGAAAGGACCTTTCAGTGAAGATGCCCAGAAGGTTATTTGGAAATGTAGGATTAAACAGAGATTTGAGAGACAACCTGCCTAAAATATTTAAAGTAGAGTCTAAGGGATCTTCCTCATCCCTTATCTGAAATTTCAAAATCCAAAACGTATTGAAACACAAAAGCTTTTCCCTAAATTTTGGACGAAACTCATTTGGTAACAAAATTCAGTAAGAACTGTAGTGAGGCTCCTCATAGTGTTTATCCCACTTACTGTAAACACTCATATGCTTCACCACAAAAATATTATTATGTTTGGTTAGAGGGTGCTGCCTTCTTGGTGGAGGGGAGGGGTGTTACATAACATGGCAGATGCAGCCTATGACTTTGCTAAAATCCAAAAATTCTGAATTAATCTGGGCCCAGGAGTTTCAAGTAAGGGATCATTCCTAATTCAAAGGACAGTGCACCAAGTAAGAGAACCACGCAGAACAAATGACACACCTGAGGCATGGGGGGGGGGGCTGTACACTTATGGAACAGCTGTGGGAGAGTGACTGAGTCAGGAAAATGGCCCCCACGATGCCTAATACTTAGTAAGCACTCAATATTTACTCACTGAAAGAATATTGTGAAAGACAAGGAAGCACAGCTTCAAAGGGTCAACAAGAATGTTCAAAGCTCAATGAACAAGTGAAGCTAAGGACTGCGGATAAAACACTGACATCAATAACATATATCACACTTACTTCTAAGAAGACTTAGCTATGAAAATAAAAAGGGAAGCATATCAATAAAGGACATAATAAGTACAAAAGCACTCAATAGGAAATACAAGTAGGCATTAAATTTATCTCCAGCTGCCCAGGGAACCTAGGAAAAGGAAGGAACAATAGGCCATACAATTTTCATATGCTTAAATCCATTAGAACAATCAAACTTTTCCCTAATACTAAATTCTAAAAGAAAAATATCACACATAACCTAATGTGAATGGTGATGAACTATAAAATCGTTGTCTTCAGTAATTTTACAGATGTCTCCAAATGATCTTTTTTTGCTCATCTGAAAAAGGGAAAATTAAAACAACTTGGAAAGCATCTCTTAATAGGGTGAGTTAAATGGTTTGAGTGATAAACTAGTATTATCACTAAATTCATAAAATTCTTAAGTTGTCTTTTAAGGTATTCATTTAATGTATATTAAGTTACTCAATAAACATTTTGTGTCAAGGTCTGGGTAAGAGATACATATAAATAATGCCCCTGCCCTCTGGAAGGTCAATCGATAGCAGTATAGTATAATCTCTAAAGGTGTCTTGACTCAGAGCAATTTAATATTTAATTGGTCTAAGGTTTCAAAGAAATCCACCATGATTACAAACAACCAAATTCTTTAGGTTCTCTTTAGAGAAACTACAATGCGGTTTCCTCCCTTACATAATTCACATGGAATTTGATTCTGATCTGTTGCTGAAAGAAAATTAATACTCTGATACCACAGGTTATCTTAAAAAGATGATGCTAAATCCAGAGTAATAATAAAGCATATGTTTTAAGTTACTTTTTAATTGTGATGTTGGTTTGAGGTAAGCCACTTATGTTCTTTATGACCCCAATTTGACCTACAGCATAGGGTTTGAGATGGCTGATCAAGACCAGAGGTGTGGATGATGAACAATTTATAGTGTAATATATTCATCTTGACTGCAAGGATTAAATCTGCCATTAGCATGCCATTGTTTCCTCTTTGCATATTACAAACTGCCAGAAGCAGAGTGCTATGTTCTGTAGCATTTCCTCATCTTAAAGAAAAAAAAGGTTTGGATTGAAAACTAGTGGCTTCCACATATAAAAATTTTGTTTCTACATGTTTATTTCTGTAGGTGGGGAGTTAAAGAACAACAAGAGCTGTGGACTTCATATAATGCATTATTTGAGATGCAAAGCTGAGAAGATTTTGAGACAGCTCTCCAACGGTGAGTGCCAAAAGTTGAAAAGAAAATGTATGAGCGGTAAGTCTAATAGTTTTGGCAATACCATAGATGACATTGTGACTGAATCAGCCTCTGTTTTAACGATTCTACCAATTTTTTCACAGGAGTCTGAGATATTACCAAGGAAAGTAAGCCAATTATTTTGGCTAAGAATCTCTCCCTATAAAATGTTATGGTAAAGTAAAGTCTATTTCATGAGAATGGGCTTAAATGAATGGTTTTATTGAAAGACCTTGTTATCTTGTCACTAAATCTTGAAAGATAATCAGCAAAGAGAAATTCTTCTGTTGAATAATTACTGGTTCAAAAGCTAAGTCATTTACTATTCTTAGCTTAGATATTTATTTAGGAACTAAGTATTATTTAGACCCTAATATTTATTTTCATTAACTCCACTTAATACACCATGATCATATAAAGCCAAATTGTGTCAAATAAATTTAGCATAACCCTAAGAAAATCAAAATCAGTGTCTCATTTCACTTAAACATCTTACTATTATCTGTAGATTTTGAGAAACTAAGTATTATGCCAACACTGGGTTTGATGAGAGAATACATCTTTTTAAGAGATACACTATTCTTTTTAAGTGATCAGAGTCCCATTGAGTCGGTTATTTCTTTCATATAGCTCAGAAATGTTATGCCTTAGTCATGTATTTGACCTTTTATGAGAGGCAGACAGTGGACCAGGGGCTCCCTCCTTTTGGAATCTCCTCAGAAATGACTAAATGTTTTCCAGATGAACATACTGCGGACCGAGGGAGGAACTAGGAATTAGAAATCATTGCCTCCAAACCAGGGGAATTTGTGGACTTCTTTTTTCTTTTGGAACCTGGTGACCTGGAGGAATTGACCCACTGAGCAATTTCCTTCACCTTCAGCAGTATGATTAAGTCATGAAAACAACTCAGGATGAGATATGGTATTTATTTCTACCCCACTTGCTTCTAAAAAGAGAATTTAAGACAGATGCAAAGGTTTCTATCCTTTCCCTGTTTTCTCATCATAAATTCATGCAATGTGACTTTCCCAAATGTGGACTTGAGTTACCAGTGAAGATAGAATGGGACAGTCAGACAATTGATTGCTGTCATTTGTCACAGGAATATTAATCTGCTAAAACTGGCACTAATATCCTGCTCTAGACCTTCTTAAGGAAAACTTAAAAATAACGTTCCAAAATAAAAAAAATATGTTCTATATTGCTTTTCTTCCTTTATCTTCTATCTTATAACCTAAACTTATTTAAGATTCAAATTTAATAACATTTTAAGCAATACAAAGAATATATGTTATCAGTACATATGAATTCAGAAACTATAAAGCTTAAACAAAAATACTTCCTGTTTAATCTGATTTACAATTGATTCTTTCAAAAAAAGAATAAGAAGGCGACCAAAGAAACATTTGTAAATTTCATCTACAACCGGAAAGAGACACCAGTTACATACACATCTACGATTCCTTGATCAAAAAGCCTGGAAAGGATTATAAGACACCGTATGCATGATATACCTCTAGGTATGACTCTCCAAACCGCCTAGAATACATGACATTTGGCTTCTGTTGTTTTAAAAATAGGATCGAGAGGTAAGTTACCTGATAAATTATCTCATTGGAAATGAGGTAAGAAACTGCAGGGACTCAGGGAAATAAAATAATAGTCAGCCATTTGCAACATCAGAATATGGAGGGATTTATCTAAAATACATTTCAGAAATGAATGATTTGGATTGATGCATTTGAACTTTAAAAATTTTTATGAGTTAAAATCATTAAGTCAATGACATTTAGAAACAGCCATACTGCCTTCCCTGTTTTCAACAGATTCTAAATTCAGCTACATGTGTCCTGTGATCACTATATCTGGTGACAAATAGCAATAATTGTTGCAAAGCAAATTACATGGTCCCACAGGAAAACATCCCCGCTTCCAGCAGAGGGGAGAGCGGATTACTTCCCTCAGAGAGCCTGCAGGTTATATAATGAAGATTACAGACTTTAAAATGAACATTCAAGGAATGTACGCTAAAATAGAAAAATGATTTCGTGAAAAATAAAAAGACAGATTGCTTTGTTTAGGAGAAAACTTCTAAAGTGCTGATGAGAAACTTTAGATACACATATTTAAATGATTATGAGCTATGGAAACTTGTTACTAAGAAACAAATTTATGCATTTCCATAATATTCATAAGAATGTAGGCATGCAAATTAAAGAGTTTTACTCATATAGGGTTTGGATATATTACAACATATTAACAATATGCATTTCACAATGATATTGCATAACATTACACAATTAATTCCATTTATATATTATAAATGTAATAATGTTACCATCATATATAATATGTTACAACCTAGAAATGGGTAATTTCTACTTAGCTAGATTAAGTACACAGACCAAAGTGTTAACATATGTTAGTTTTTACCCATGCATTTTGGTAAGAAGAGGCCAAGAGTACCAAATTTAAACTACTTCAGGAAGCATTTTCCTATTTTTCATATAACTAACCTCTAGAGGTTGCCATACACAGGAGTGATGACTGCAACAGAGATTCTAAGAAAAACTATGGAACCATTTTATTTCATCTGTGGCAGTTTATTCCTTTAGCTGTATCTCAATCTTTTAAAGTCATAACCTGATATATATTAAAATTTCACAGCTGAAACTTCTCATCAGGATTCTGAAATGCCCTCCCTCCCAAAACACAACCCCACCAAGAATCACTGGTAACGAGAAGCCCTTGGGTGTGCTGTCAGACTTTCTTAGAATCTCATCTGCCTCTCTAAAATATTTCTAACTCCTCAAGGGTAGGAATAGGATATGGGAAACTCAAAGTTAGTGGATGAGGGTGAAATAAAGTATCTGAATCATGTGAACAAATTCCCTATTCAAAAATTAAATGAAAAAGTCTTCACAGTGGAGATTTTTTTCTGAATAGTTAGCCCTCAGGTAAAGTGGAGGTAAACTTTTCAGTAAGATTCATTCTAAACAAATCAGTCACGTTTCGTCACTTAGACCTGTCAGTATATGGAGTTCTCCTCAAAACAGAGAACCAGGCATTCTGCTACCCTTAACCACATGATTTTTACCTACAGTGGGCACCACTGAGACACAAGATGAACACTAAGAACCCACACTAGGTGGCAACAAGACAATGGAGCACAATATACTAAGCAACACTATAACAAAAACCAAGACCATCAGAGACTTTTAACAGTCTGGTAGGCCTCCTCACCCTAACTGTAACCAAACACTTCAACATGAATAAATACTCTAGATATACTGCTTCTCATTTGAACTAAGTAAATTACCCAAAATATATCCTCCAAATTTTTTAACAATGACAGTTTGATACCATTTTTGAAGTTGTTGGGGTGTGTGTGTGTGTGTGTGTGTGTGTGTGTGAGCTATGTTTGCCCTTTATTTAACACATAAGCCCCAACCCTTCTTCAGGGTAGGAGGTGTTTCCTAATTTGGCTAAGGTTGCATAGCTACTAGATAATAGTGAAAACCACCACCTGTATCTGACTTCAAAATATGACCCCTGCTATTACATACTGACTGCATCCCTTGATAAAGAGATTTCGTTTAAACAACTGCTTTAATGTGATCAATGCTGGAACATTCTCAATTGAAGGAAGATCAGAGGTAAGAGAGGTTATTATTTTCATCTTTTGGATGAGGGGGCATAAGGGGTTGACCAATGTGGAGGAAAAATATTAAAACCCTGAAAATTAAGAAATGCATCAAAGGCAATTTTGAAATTTTAGAAGAAAAGATGAATTAGGAGAGAATTGTATCTAAATCAGGGCTTTCCAACATTATTTTTTTCTAAAAAGTGAAGATCAGTAAGTTTGAGCCTGGAAATGGAACAGGCAGTGCACTATAAACAGTGGACAAACTCTATGTTTACTTCACTCAGAACAGAATAAACATAAATTAACATATTTTTAAGATTTCCACCTTCTAGATGGCCATCATTGGAATTTTTTTAATGACTGCTATTGAAGATGTTAGGGAAAATAAGCATTTTCTGTACCACTGATCGATAGGAAAATAGTTTATAACAGGACTAGGTGATAATAGCTATCAAAATGTAAAATTCACATTAACTTTTGGCTCAAAAATTCTACCTCTATACTTTACCTGACAGATACACTTACCCACAAATACCTAAAGATATACTAGAAACGATGTTCACTACAACACTGTTTGTAAAAACAATTGGAAATACCACAAATTGCCATCAAAAGGAGGATATATCCACATAATCACATACCATCATCTAAAGAAAAAAAAGTAGGTATATATGGGCTAGTGAAAGTCTTCAAAAAAGCAATTTGAAGGAAAATTTGCATAGCATGATTTTATCCACATGAAGATAGGCACTGACACAGAGAGAGACCGAGAGATGCAGTCTACATAAAGAATATTTCCATATGTGTATACGAACTTTAAAGCAGCTTCCCCTGGAAAGTACAAGTTGGAATTCTGGAAGGCAGCACATAGATAACAGGAGCAAAGGGCTGAGATATTTACTTCCACATTGTACTTTTTGTAACTTTGGATATTTTTTTCATGGGCCTGCATTATTTTTGTAGCAAAACGTAGCTTTAAAAAATCACTGAAGGCTTATATAATATATACTGTACTAACAAGGAACAGCTCGTGTATGAAACAGAAAAACACTAGACTTCACTTAAGCTGGTTCCAGCCTTACTATGGTTACAGCACCTCCCTGAATGACCCTTCCTCACCATTCATGATTTTAAATAGTTTATGAGAAACTTTCCAAATCGGTGGTGAAGCTAAAAATGGCAAACAGATGAACACTGACCGGTTGACAGCTGCTGCCTTGAATACTACGATGCTGGAGGGTTTGGAGGGAAAGCAGGTGATGGACGGCAATCTGTGTCAAGGGTCTTAAAGAAAGGTGTGGTTGTTTGCTCACAGCACATGAAGCACAACTTGGCCTGACCTCATCTCATGGCGACTGAAGAGAGTTATCTGTCAATGAAGAATTTAATATATAAAGTAAGTTTGTTAATGGTTCACTTGAATTCTTGTTTCCATGTGTTTTTTCATATCACTGCATCACTTCCTCTTACCTGAACCATATTCTGCCCACTTTCCAAAATACAGGTCTCAGCCCATCTATGTGCTGCCTACAAGAGACCCACTTCAGACTTAAAGACACATGCCGATTGAAAATAGGAAAACATTGCCATGCAGATGGAAGTGAAAAGGGTAGCGATTCCTATTGGACAAAACAGACTTTAAAACAAAGACTGTAACAACAGACAAAGAAGGACAGTACATAATAAGGGGAGTAATCCAAGAAGAAGCTCTAACAGTTGTAAATATTAATGCATGTAACATGGGAACATCTAAACACCTAAAGCAACTATTAACAGATATAAAGGAAGAAATGAACAGCAATACAATAATAAAAGGGGACATTAACACCCACTTACATAAACAGATCATCCAGACAGAAAATCAACAAGGAAACAAGGGCTTTGAATGACACACTGGACCAGATGGAACTAACAGATAAATTCAGAACATTGATGAAAGACATTGAAGTTGACCCAAATAAATGGAAGAACATTCCATACTCATGGATTGGAAGAATTGATATTGTTAAAATGTTCATGCTACCCAAAGCAATCCACATATTTAATACAATCCCTCTCAAAATGCCAACAATATTTTTCACAGTAGAGCAAATAATCCTAAAATTTATATGGAACCACAAAAGACCCCAAATAGCCAAAGCACTCTTGGAAAAGAAGAACAAAGCTAGAGGTATCACAATCCCAGATTTCAAGATTCACTTCAAAGCTGTAGTAATGAAAACAGTTTGGTGCTGGCACAAAAACAGACACATAGATCAATGGAACAGAATAGAGAGTCCAGAAGTAAACCCATACTTTTATGGCCAATTAGTCTATAACAAAGGAGGCAAGAATATACAAAGGGAAAAAGACAGTTTCTTCAACAAATGTGTTGGGAAAACTGGACAGCTACATACAAAAGGATGAAACTGGACCACTTTCTTCCACCATACACAACACTAAACTCAAAGTGGATTAAAGACCTAAATGTAAGACCTGAAACCATGAAAGTCTTAGAAGAAAACATCAGCAGTAATTTCTTTGACTTCATCCATAAAAGCATTTTTCTAGATATGTCTCCTCTGGCAAAGGAAACAAAAGCAAAATTAAACTATTGGGACTACACTGACATAAACAGTTTTTGTACCACAAAGGAAATCGCCAACAAAACAAAAATGCAACCTACTGAATAGGAGATGTTTGCAAATGATATATCCAATAAGGAGTTAATATACAAAATATATAAAGAACTTACACAACTCAACACCCAAAAAAAAAAAATTACATTAAAAATGGGTAGAGGACCTGAATAGACATTTATCCAAAGAAGACACATACAGATGGTGAACAAGCACATAAAAAGATGCTCGACATCACTAATCACCAGGGACATGCAAATTAAAAAAATATCACTTTATACCTTTCAGCATGACTAAAATAAAGAAACATAACAAATAACAAGTAATGGCAAAGATGTGGAGGAAACGGAACTCTTGTGTACTGTTTGTGGGAATGCGAATTGGTGCAGCCACTGTGGAAAACAGGTTCCTCAAAAACTTAAAAACAGAATTACTATATGCTTTAGTAATTCTACCACTACACATTTACTTAAAGAAAATGAAAACACTCATTTGAAAAGATATATGCATCCTTATGTTTACTTTAGCATTATTTACAATAGCCAAGATATGGAAAGAACCTAAGTGTTGATTGATAGATGACTGCAAAAAGAAGATATGGTACACACACCCACACCCACAGAAATATTCAGTCATAAAAAATGAAATCTTGCCATTTGCTGCAACATGGATGAACCTAGAGGCTATTATGCTACGTGAAATAAGTCAGGCAGAGAAAGACAAATAGGATATGGTTTCAGTCAGATGTGGAATTTAAGGGAAAAAAGCAAAGAAAAATGAGACAAAACAAAGAAGCTTAAATACAGAGAATAAACTGGTGGTTGACAGAGAGGAGGTGGGTAGGGGGATGGGAGAAATAAAGGAGATGAAGAGTACACTTGTCATGAGCACTAAGTAATGTACAGAAGTGTTGAATCACTATATTGTACACCTGAAACTAATATAACATGTTAATTATACTTGAATAAAAATTAAAAAACAAAAAACAAAAAACAAAATAAAGGTCTCAGTTATCTATGTCAACCATTTTTGGGTAAAAATGTCCTCTACTAAGTTCTCAAAGTAGCCTTTGCTAGCTTCTTAAAATATACACAAATCAGAAAAAGATTGAAACTCACAATACCATCACCAACAGCCTAACTGCTAAAATCTGGGAAGAATCTTAAGTACAGAGCAGAAGGAGCTGGATTGAGAAAGAGCTGTCAGGGCTATGTTTCTTTGTATATCCAGTCCTAACTCTGGAGAAGATGTGCATGTGTTTTGATTGGGTGACAAACATAATGCAGTTAAGGTAGCTATCTTAATTTTGAGGTAGATTAAACAGTGGTCTTATGAAATTCAGAAGAAAGCAGAGACAGGAAACAATGGGATCGTATGAGGGAAATGTACAAAAGAGTGTTGTATGCTGGAAGAACATGTCATGTCATGTTACAAAGTACCAGTCACCCTCACACCCCTCACTCCACCAACCTGACCACCATCCCTCCTCAAGATGTTTGTACGTGAGAATAACATCGGGGTTCCCTTGTACGATGAACAGTACTGCTGGCACTAGTAATTGATTCCACAAGGTACCTCACGTCAGTCTAACCAAGTGTCTTTACAGAAATAACTCCATGCATGAAAAGAATATGTCTTGGACACCATGACATACAAATTATCTTTAACACATGATATTTTTTCCTATCACTGAAACACACAGGTAGGTCCCCACTGCAGCAGCCAGATTGAGTTGTCTTACTTAAGACTAGAAACAAGGGAGGAAGGAGGAGTAACTAAAACCCCACTAACATTTGCGAGCTCCTACAGGGTCAAGTTCTTTCCTTGAGTGTATCACTTTACCCAAACGGCAGTCTGTCACTTTTCTGTAGGCTTGTGCTGACCGTCACTTTCTGCCATCTGTTTTAGACATGCAGCCATGTCACCACGACAACTAAATGATTCTTTTTTCCTCCTCATTCTCACATCTGCTTGCTGAAAAATAAGTTTCATTTCATTGTATCAGAGTATCATTTGTCAATCTAGATCCTTCAACTTCTCTTTCTGATTAATTCTGGCTTTTCAAAAATGTATTAACTCTACCCTTTCCATTTTTCTCTAACATTAGTAATTTGGCAAATTCATTGCTCACCATTGCATATAAGTTGCACTATTTTGTAAGTTTATATTTCATACAATGCAACAGTGACTAATAAAGAGAGTGGGAAGTTTGGAAATCTTAGTGGGTTCCACTCAAAACAAGAACTGGATTTTGATGCCTACCACGTTTCCTTAATCCAACTAAGGTTCTATGATGGTAGCTTGATAAGCAAAAACAAAACAAAACAAAAGAACCTTAGCAGGTGTGACAGAGTGACTTGAAAGGGATGATTTTGTGTTATTTTTAATGCCATAACTTAATTCTTTTATTTAAATGCTAATCGATTGTCCAAGCACAACCTTCTAGTGGCAGAATCAATTTCAATAATGATGCTGACGGCTGCAATATGATCAACTGAAGCCTCTACCACTTGGTACAAAAGGAGTGGAGACGATAGGCAGCTCATTAATCATTTATCCCAGAGATGAATGTGTTCAGTTGCTGATACGGGGCTGTGGGGGAATGCTGCCAAAATGAGAAATGTCAATTGTCAGGCCTCATGCATAATAACAGTGGAACTATTTTTAAGCTTCTTTGAAGATTAAAGTTATGCTCTTTTTCCCTACAGTTCCGTCACATATGCTTGGCAATTTTGTTCTATGAGAATTCACTTTCACTGCTCAGATGTCTCTGCTTGAGAAAATATATACCACTCAAAATCTAGCATGAGATATCAGAAGTTATTTAGAAATCTGTAGAATTTCACATAGTGGAAAGAACTCTAAAAGAATAGAGATGTACAAGAGGCAAACCAGGAGAGGTATTGAGTAACTTCTTGGCTAATTTCTTCCCCATAGGATGTGTTTTGTCAGAAAGGATGATACATGATTTTAATTTCTCGGGTCCCCAGAAAGAACATATTCTATAACTGATATAACAGTTTCTGAAACAGAGATAACAGAATTCAATAAAATAGACTTTAAAAAGTATTTGTTCACTAAGTTAGGTGAATGATATTACCAAAACAATAGTTGTAGCAAATTACCTCAAGGATCTGCCTCCAGAAATCTCCAATTTGCGTCTAATCCTTCCAGTAGAAAAATAATGTTCCCTGCCTGGAGGAGTATTCTTTTTTAGAAGCCAGCCGATCTCAGCATTCACTGAGTCATACTCACTTTTCCAAAAGGAATTTCATGTATTTCAGACGTCTATCTATTTTTAAAAAGTCAGTTTGTTTTAAGAGTCACATACCACTTTTGAAGAATGGAAGGGAAAGATAAGATTTAAGATGAGAAAATGTATTATTTTTGCAAGACATACTTCTCTCACATCTATCAAGCTGCAGAATGTTTTATACATTAATTATACATTTTTGTTTTATACATTAATTATACATCTTCATCTACTTTGGGAACATTTATCATAAAGATACATATCCATTGTTTAACAAATATTACGTGTACTCGCTTAATGGAGAATACAAATTTCCACATTGATAGAGAAAATCATTTTCTTAATGTTTATTTTTTAAGAGACAGAGACAGAGAGAGGGAGCAAGTGGGGGAGGGACAGTGAGGGAGAGAAACACAGAATCTGAAGCAGGGTCCAGGCTCTGAGCTGTCAGCACACAGCCCTATGCCAGGCTCGAACTCAGGAACAGTGAGATCATGACCCAAGCCAAAATTGTACACTTAACTGCCTGAGCCACCCAGGCACCCCCAAAATAATTTTTTGACATAACTAATTATATGTAGCACAAGAACTTTGCACCAATTTTTACTATGGTTATCAAATTACTTGCTACTAAAAAGATAGTTTCACCATGTTTAATAGTGCAACTTCTTAAACTATCATCAGCAAAATATGTGGCTGCAATGTGATATAAATCTGAGTAAGCATGCATGCTTTCTGACATTTGCTATTTCAAACTTGAGACTTCCTTGCATATACACCCACGTACACCAGCCCCCACACATACGTTTGTATATATAAATGGAGCCATATAAATATTAGCTAGTAATTTAGTTATTTGCTAAATAGAAAGATGTAAGACCAACAGTTTGCATGAATTCTTACACAAATGTCCATTTCAAGTTTCTGAGACATTAACTTCTTCAAATGCTCCAGACTACTTTGTCTCTATGACTTCATATTTAAGGGCCCAAATACTTCCTATATCTGAATTTCCAGTTATGAAATTATGTTAAGGCAACAACATGCTTTTCATAAATTTAATGATGAAAGATCACATGTGCCAAATTATTATTACTGCCGTGACTTCTGACATTACATAACTTACATACATCACCAAACTTCAAAGACTTGGGGTGCTTCCTGACACTTTCCTTGTCTTCACGGCCACATGCAGTGTTTTTAGCAAAACATTTCAGAACCCTGGATGGTTAGTAGATCAGTATGAAAATTACATTTTTGAAAAATGGTACAGACCAACTCTACTTCATTAATTTCTAATTCGAAAACAATTTTGAGAGTCCAAAATGGGAAAACAAAATAAACTGACCTCCTTTTTTGGCCTGTAAGAAGAGATAAGATGGTAAAATGATACTTCACAGCAACAATAAATATTAACCTGAATAGATTGTGGAGTCTGCTGAAAATTATGCTATGTCTACCATTTCCCATTAGACATCAGTTCCTCCAAGGCAACTCATGGTACTCAACAATCGTTTGAAATCATAACCTTCAATGGTGTCCATTACACCAAGGCACACAAAAAACATAGAGGACCAGGTTCCTGCCACAGGCCTACAGCCAAAACAGAGGAATCAGGAAACCTCATGAGAAAGACCTAGGAGAGAAAATGCTGAAATAAAGTCATTATGTACCACCAAATCAGGGAAATCAGAAATATTTTATGGATCTATTTCCCAATGTGCTAAATGGAAGACAAGATGCACTATTCCCAAATGCAATGAGAAATAAGATTAAGAGAAAAATCCACATCTTTGTGTTATTCCTACATATTACTGTAAAATATGAAATCTAAAAAAATGCTTTCAATACTAATTTTCATAATACCTTATATCAAGTTTCTTCACCTCTCAGAATAACTCCCCATATTTGATTGTTATCATAACAAGATACCACACCATGGTTAACTTTTACAAAAGGCAGTAATGTGTGTGTGATATGCACATTCATTTGTACATTTATCATTATTATAAAAAACTAGAGGATACAGATAAGCAAAAAGGAAAAGGTCACTTAAAATCCCACTCTTGAGTAATGAACACAGTTAAAATTTTTGTAAATATTCCTGTTCCATGCCAATATATTTATACGCTATACATACTAAAACTTGCCTTTCCCTTCACTAATACCTCATGAATCTTCCTTGGTCAATAAAAAATATCTATACTATTTGAATAGTTTGTCACTATTCCACTGGACATAACAACTTCTTTACTCTTAGTTTTATCAGTTTTTTAAAGTTCTTATTATAAACAATACTGTAATGAACCACTTCCTAGAAACATACATCCTTGTGCCCTTATCTAATCTATCCCTCAGAAATATTCCCATATATTTGACATATACTACGTCAAAGGGTGTGAACTTTAAGGCTTTTGATACAAATTGCTCACATATCCTTATGAACACTTGTATTGATATATACTCTCACAAACTATTATCTGAGAATGTTCCTTTCCCACATCCATGAAAATGCACATTATTCTTTTTAATCTAGGCAGGCAGGTGAGCAGTATCCTATTGTTTTAATTAGCATTAATTTCGGATTCAACATTTATGTCTATTGGCCATTGCAATTTATTTTGCCTATACAAGTTCTTGATCATTTATCTATTGGTTGGGTCTTTCATGAATTTGTGAATGTTCTTTATGAATTAAGGGTATTTGTCAGGCATGTTGTAGTTCATCTGTTTGCTTGCCTTTTAACTATTATTGGTTTCCTGCCACACCAAACTTTAAGGACTTGGAAAAAAACAGGGTGTGCCTCTTTGGGCTTTCCTCTTCTGCACTGCTATGTGCAAAACCAGTGGTGACATCAGGATCCTTGTTTTATTCCTGTCCATAAATGGGCAAGAATTCAATATTTCTCCACTAGGCATGATGCCGGCTGTTTGAGACAGACAGTAAAACAGAAGGGAAACAATGGAGGAAAAACACTTCCTTTTCATGATAATAATTAAGTCTAAAAAACAAACTGGGAATAAATTTTTGAATTTTATCAAATGTCTTTTACATTGAATGAGCTATTAACTTCGTGTTTTGATATTAATACTAAATAAAACCTTTCTTTGTCATAGCGCATTTTCTTATATACAGCTCAAAAGTAGTACATAGAAGTATAAAATAGTAATTAAAAGTACAGACTGTGGCTCTGCTATTTACTAGCTGTGTAACCTAACACAGTGACATTGTGTCCCTGTATCTCAACTGCCTCATGTGCAGCTTGGGAACACTAATAGTACACCTGCCTCCCAGGGCTACTGTGCGGATCGAACAGGATAATGTGCATGGAACACGGCACATAAATAAGCACCAACAGTAACTATTACTATATACTGTTGGACTTAATATTCACTTTACTTATTATGAATTTATCATGTACATTCCTAAGTGAAATCAGTTGTTTAAGCAATCCATGTTATTTGATCTCTGGATTACATTAGCTTTCAAAAAACATTTGAGAAGCTTTCCTTCAGTCTCTATGCTCAGGAAAAATTTATAGTTTATCAAAATATTTCTGTAAAATGCTGCTTTGTATATCAGCCAAATAACCTACAAGATTTTCAGGCAAGAGAGAAAATAGGCAGATAATGTAATGGAAGGAGTTAGAGTAGCAAACAGGAGATCAGCTGTTGGGTAGCCCCATCTCTGCCATGGCCGTTTGAATTCCAAGTAGAAGGTAAGGATGCTGATCTAACACCTAACGTGTCTCTCCTCCCTCTGCGATGCCTCTGAGCAGACGGTTGACATGGACAACTAATTAGTTCCCAACTTGTTTTAATTACAGCTACCCCAAGGGAGAAAAAAAAAACCTCACAGTAGACTTCCATTTTATTACTACTACCCACCCCAACATTTTAACTGAAATGAATATTTAAGTGTAATGAAATAGCAGAAAATACATTACACAGAAATTACACAGAAATAATGATGGATATGTTCTCCTAGACAAGACCAGGATTTAAGAGTTGAATATGGATACAAAAACTCAAGTTTTCAAGAATTACCAGTCAGCTGTCCAGATGTACTGAAAATTTAATTTCAATCGTTGGGGTCACCCCTGTATCACCTCAAATTCCTAGATGGTTGTTTGAAGGATTTCCTCTAAAAGCAAAAAGTATTATTCTAAATACAGTATAAACAAAAGTAGGTAAGTCCACCTCAAAAAAAAGTCCTAATTTATCCAGATTCAGAAAATAAGCTCTTGGGAAATTTTTACTCCTTAGAGTAAAATTATACTTTGTTTAAATTATACTATATTCAATTAAAAAGACAAATGAGTAACCAATAAAGATGAAAGTAACAATAACTATTAATCACTACTTTTTAGAGAAACTTAGTATGTGACAGGGATACAGGACTTCACGTTTATTTCATCACTTAATGCTCCTAACCACCCTATGAAAAATTTTGTACCTTTTAACATAAGAAGACATTGAGGCTCAAAAAGGGCAAGTCATTTGGCCACTAGACTGGGGCTAGGATTATAATCTAAGTTTCAATGCCCATACCTTTAGTATTTGCAGTCAAATGAGTAGCTGAAATTAAATTTGTCCCTATAATTACATTCAGAACTAGATTTCTTCTAACTCTAATACTTACCAATGACAATGGAAAGGTACTTTTAAAATATACCATTTTAAAGAATAACCATCCTGGAAAGCATATTAGACTGAAAAAGTACCTAAAGAAATGTTACTTCTAAGATTAGGTATCAAATTTGCCATCAAAATAAGTATGATTATTATTTTATTGGATTATTTGTAAAGGAGTCAAAGAGAAATTCTAGATTAGACATGCTGACTTCAACCCAAATTTATTCAATTTTTTAAAAAGTAATAAAAACATTTTTATTAAACACTTCTACTGAACATGTTTAGGTAAAATACCTTGAGTTTATAATCCCAAATACCAGTGACTAGTAATATAAAATGGAAAAATAATTTGAATCTACTTTCATGGTCCACATACAATGAAATGCAAAACAAATATAACAGACATATGAATATTTGGGCTTCATAGAAACTATCAGGAGACTGACACAGACATAAATAATCTTAAAAATGACACCCTATATGATTACAGCAGATTATTTATATACTAAATATTGTTTTATTATATTTTATTTCCCAAAATTATAAATATTTTAGGTATAACCCTATTATAAATATAAATTCAATAATTCTATCAAACTTCAGTTAAGGAAAATGAAAATGTATTATGATAGTTTGACATTACTTAAAGCTGACTTGGCAAAGTAAATTTGAAAGGAACCCTTCAACTGAAGCAATTTTCAAGATAAAGATAAAGGGTATATTTAAGTAAAATAAAGTCAGGAAGATTTACTTAAAAGAAGACTGGAAAAAGTCCCCGTTATAGAAATCTTTGTAAAAAAAAAAATTCTTTCAATTTCAAAGAAGACTGTCATCTAGGTAAGTGTTTACAGTAGATATGCAATAGATATACAATGTTTTCCCTAAAAAGGGTCTTTTGTACCAGATCTCAAAGTAAAAAATAAATAGAATCCACTTTTGTTCAGTATTTAGGTAATACCTCAAACTAATAGAATAAATATTAATTCTCCCAAGTATAATTGCTAGCATGAAAGCTCTGAAAATTCTTTAGCTTAAGATATTTTTTTCTCCAAAATCTATACCATAATTAAGTTTTATGCTTACTTTATCTATGAATACAGCTTCAACTACGAAATTCAATATTCTGCATATATCAGATAACAGAGAAGCATGCTACAAACCTTTGTTATTTCCTTCCCAGCTATCTAGCTATGAAAAGGGAAAGAATAAAATTTTTAAAGAAAGTTCCAGATTTTGCCCAAATATAATTTTTAGAAACTTACATTTAAATATAATTATCTCCAAAGTGACTCTGCTTTCCATAACCTTAGAAAAAACAGGGTATTCCAAAATAGGAGGGAATTTGACAGTGGGACATACTGAAGTAAAGGAAGTTGAGTGGCTGGTCACATATAATCTTGCATAGACGTAGTGTTCGGTAAAATGCTCGCAGATTATGGGCGTAAGATGATCAGCTAGAAGGGAGAGAATCTTTGAAGACAAATGAGAACACTGGAAAACAAAAGGCTAAAAAATTTCAGAACCCTGAAATGGTACATATTTTTCTCTTCAGATGAGAAAAAGTATTAAGATACATTCTCAATGTTGGCTTTTCTTAGGAAGACAATAATGATGTGCCAAAAGATTTCTTATCTTGAAATGAAAGTGTATGAAGGAATAGACTCCTTAAAACATATATACCGACCATACCTTGATGAAATTTATTCTCCACTGTAAAGTAAGAGCTCTCCAATTCTAAGGGTAAAAATTGGTCATTTTATTCTACTTTAAAAGTTATATAGATTTTACTGAAAAGACACCTAATTTCAGCATAGAAGATACAGGTTCAAGGTCTGTTCTTGATTATTCCAAAAACTCTGCTTGCAAAGTGTTCATAATTTTGACAAACGCTATAAAACTCTTCACAATGAACTTTTCCAACCTACTGAACAGAATTCATGCCCACACTCTGTTCGCTTGAGCAGCATTTGTCTCTGTGAAGCACATCAAAATCACTCAAACATCAAATTGCTGATTTGATAGAATGATTTATTTTCCCATTACAGGAAAGTCATGAGTGACTTGTTCTGAGGTACGTTTTTGAGCTATGAAGGACATCTATTAGAAAGCTCCACACTTGAAGGTTTCTCTTTAGATGATAACATTTTATGGCTGGACAGTCTCTGCAGGTACCAGATTTCCTGTTGTATCCAACTGCATACATTTACATGTGCATGCAGAAACGGGACACTCTGCATGGTCCCTAAAAAAAATAGGTCAAGTAACAATTAAAAATCTAAATTAAGCATATACATACATACATTTATCTATATACCTATCTGTATGTAGAATACAATTTTCAAAGTGGTATTTGTAAAAACACAGGCATTAAAACCCAAAGAATTAGATTAAAAATGACTGACAAGTTGAACTGGGAAGAAAGTTACTGAAAAGTGAATAGCTTTACCTTTTAAATATAGAACAAGATACCTGATTTACAGCTATGAAGTTGATAGGGATATGCTCAGACTTTTAATTAAAGCCAATGTGACAAACTAGATATAAAAGTTATAGCAATGACAAGAAAGGGCCACTGGCACTATTCAAATCCTAAGTTGAGCACAGCATGAGTGTCCAGTGCATCAAGTACATTCTTACTATATAACAAGTTTATTTAGACGATAACTGATATAGTAGTTTGATATATATACTCCATCATTTAATTTCTAATTTCAATTACATACTATGATTGGATATTAGGTAAGTTATAAAAACCTACAAATGTATCTTCTCTCCAAATTCAAACATTTAACCCATACATAATATTAAACTATCTTATATAAGTATTAATTTTATAGTTTAAGATTACATAGGATATTTAATGCTAGAAATGTTGACACCACCTTTGTTAACTCCAGTGACAATGAAAAAGAAATTTATCCTTCGGCTATATAAACCCGAACTATTTAAAAGGCCATCTGCTCTATCTCCTCTAACTAAGAGCCTATTAAAGAAGAAATGTGCTGATTACCTGAACCAGCTAAGCATATGACCAGCATGTCCACCATGCCTGCAATTGTGACACCATGTGAACCAGTTGTTAAATTGAGCTAATTTTTTGTCCTTGCTCAAGTCTACTTTTTCATCTGATTTGGATCCTCCTATGGGTTAAAGAAAAGCATCTTCATTAACTATATCACAAGATTTTATTCAAAGCATTAACTTAAAAGTTATTTCTAAAACTAGGTTAAAATACAAATTATATATCATATTGAAATAGCTATTTTAATGCTACAATCTAGTTTAGACTGAAAAACTATTGAAGAACAAAAGTTTCCTTACATTTTTAAGTCAAAAAAAAAAAAAAAGGAAAATAAATAAATGATCAAACCCACTAAGAAGCAATCTGAATTAACAGCCACAGAAAACAATCAGCTTAAAATCTTCCCATGGAGAAAATACCAAGCCCAGTTTTCAGGTGAGTTCTACTAAACCCTGAATGAACAGGTAATTTTCATCTATACAAACTCTTCCAAAGAATAGGAAAAGAGAGAAAATCTCCCAATATACCTCCTGATGCTGGCATAACCTTGCTAAAAGAAAGTGGACAAAGATAATGTATGAAAGGAAGATTATAGGCCAGTCTCTCTCCTGAACAGACATAAAATCCAAAGGAAAAGAGTAGCAAACAGTATTAATTAGCAATTCTACTTCTAGGTACATACACTAGAGAAACTTATGTACATGCACAAAGGAGTCAAGTTGTATGCAGTAATATTCATAACAAGTATTGTTCACAATAGTAAAAATCTGGAAACAACCAAAGTATCCATCAATAATAGAGTGGAAAAACTGTGTTATAGTCATGAATGGAATACCAAATATTAATGAAATGCGAATAGACTATAGTGACACTCATCAGCATAATTAAAACTAAAAGTGTTGAGCAAAAAAAGGAAGTCAAAGGATATATTCCAGAAGATTCATTCATATGGAATTTAAAATACAGACAAAATCAAACATATGATAGAACTATACAGATAAGCAAGAAACCAAATAACCCACAATTTGGGGCACTAGTTAATATCTAGGGAAGATGAAAGACGTAGGAGTAGGCAGGGAATAATGAGCAAAGGGCTAGTATAGACAATGTTATCTCAGGCAGGCTAGAGGCCTCATTGATGTTTGATTTATTACAGTACATGATATATATATTCCTATCTGTGTTACAGTTCACAAAAAACTTTAAGAAAAATGTTTTATTACACATTCATACTAATACATGTATATTTTCATACACATATTTATAACTTTTAGTACTCAAAAAATGCTCATTCTATTAATTCTGGCCACCTTAATTTTTTTTCATTCTAAAACAGATCAAATTAAAATGTTTTAAGGTCATATATAATTAGAGGCAAGAATAGAAAAAATGAGTTTAATTGAGCAATTGTGTACCTATTAACACAGGATGCTGTGTTCAAAATTTTACCTAGACCATTGCTGGCCACACTTTAATGACCAAAGAGATAGTCTTACAAATTGTTTTTTAAAATATCCATCTGTCTTTGCTTACTGATATTAAGATGAAAGGATGTATATAGATGGTTGAAAAATTTAAGATGTAAATACACTGAAATTCTTCCTAAAACCCTTATAAAAATGATTAACAATGGAAGAGGAGAAAAAGACAAAAAATGTAGACCTTATTTTTTTAATATAGACCTTTTAAAGATAAACTATTTTATATTGTGTACAGTTCATTAGTGATTTTCACTTTGTTTTTGTAACTTCTAAGACACAGAAATCAGACTAAATCCAGAACAGTTTACTCCTTATGGTCCTCTGATGAAGCTGAAAATATTAAGGTCTACCTCAATGCCATGTGAAAAGGTTTCTTAAAGATCACATAGCTTTAGCAAACAATATTATCTGATAAAAGGTTAAAAACCCTTTATAAGAAACTTATATAACTGAACCAGAAAACAAACAGTCCAATGAAAAAAATAAGCAGAGAACCTGAATAGATGTTTTTCCAAAGAAGATATACAAATGGCTCACAGACACATGAAAAGATCAGGGAAATATAAGTCAAAACCACTATGAGACCTGACTCTTGTCAGAATGGCTAGAATCAAAAATATAAAAATAACAAGTGCTGGTGAGGATGTAGAGAAAAGAGAATCCTCATGCACTAGTGGTGGGAATGCAAATGGTACAGCCACTGTGGAAAGCAATATGGAGGTTCCTCAAGAAATTAAAAATAGACGTACTCTATGATCCAGTAATTCCAACATTGGGTATCTACCCAGAGAAAATGAAAACACTAACTCAAAAAGATAGATGCTCTCCTGTGTTTATTGCAGGATTATTTACAAAAGCCAAAACATGGAAGCAAGCTAAGGGTCCATCAATAGATAAATGGATAAGGAAAATGTGGTATACATATACAATGGAATATTATAAGGCCATAAAAAGGATTAGATTTTGCCACTTGGATGTACCTACAGGGTATCAGGGTAAGTGAAACAAATCACACTGAGAAAGACAAATGCCATACAACTCTACTCATAAATGGAATCTAAAAAACATGAATAAACAAAAAAGCAGAATCAGGGATGCCAGGGTGGCTCAGTCAGTTAAATGTCTAACTCTGGATTTCAGCTCAGGTCATGATCTCAGAAGTTTCATGAGTTCAAGCCCCACATAGGCTCTGCACTGACCCTGTACAACCTGCTTGGAATTCTCTCCCTCTCTCTCTCTGTCCCTTCCCTGCTCGAGCTCTCTCTCAAATAAATAAATTTTTTAAATACTCATAAAAATATAGCAGAATCAGATGTATAAATACAGAGAATAAAGCTGACAGTTGCCAGAGGAGGGGATGGGAAGGGTTGGGCAAAATGGGAAGGAGAGAGGAAGATATAGGCCTCCAATAATGAAAGGATTAAGTTACAAGAACAAAGGCAGAACATAAGGAATACAGTCAATGATATTATAATAGTGATGTAACAGGACAGTTGGTAGCTACTCTTGTGGTGAACATAGTATAACATATGAACTTGTCACACATCACTAACTGTACACCTACCTGAAACTTACATAATGTTGTGGGTCAACTATACTCAAAAAAAGATCAAACAGTGTTAACTTTTAAAATATTCAGAGTGAATTACAAAGATAAGTGCTACAGAATAGTTGAGGGAAACTAGGGTTTCGCAGTCAGTAACTACCACTACTATTACTACTAATAAAAAAAAAAGTAAGAAGGAAACTACTACATAATCTAATTTTAAAAAAAGGTGTCACACCTGCACATTAGGCTCTATAAAGGCAGGGATTTTTCTGTTTTGTTCACTGTACTATTTCTAGCACTTAGAACAAGTGTTAAATAGACACTTGTTGAATAAATAATGGTTATAATTCATACTGCTAAATATATTTGTAATTAAACATTATAGTTATAAATATGAAATCATAAGCGTTTATAAATAATCATGTTTTTAATTATAAACTCTACTGAGTTTCAACAGAGTTCCAGTCTTTAAAGCACACCTGAGTATAAAGATCTGTAACCCTGAGTTAAATAAGCTTAGGAAATCTTGGCTGTTTGGATCACAAAGCATGAGGGATGGACGGTATCTCTAACTGTAGGCAAAGCAACAGGGGAATGTGTATACCTCAATCTTTAAACTACCTTGATAGCATTTTATTTCCATTAAGTCCTGTCTTATTTTGCCACTCAGAGTCTTCTGATTTTTCATACTAAAAAAGAATATGCTTATCACAGCTGGCCTTGAAAAACAGGATTTTGAACTATATGGATCTGCTTACATGTCAACCTTTTACAGTCTGGTAAACATATTTTCTCTTCCTTATGATTTTCTTAACATTTTACTTTCTTAACATATACTGTAAGAGTACGGTATAGAATACACAAAGCATACAATATGTTAATTTACTATTCATCTTACCTGTAAGGCTTCCAGTAAGCTACTAGTTGTTCAGTTTGGGGGGAGTCAAAAGTTATACCTGGATTTTTGACTATTCGGAGGTTGGTTCCACTAACCCCCCACCACGTTGTTCAAAGGTCAGCTGTATTTTGTAATTAACTCAGCTCAACAATCCTTTAAAGCCCAGGTTTCCCTAATTTTCCTACACTATTTCCTATTAATCTACTTCCAAGGCCCTTGCAGCTGCTAGTTCCCGTCCGCTCTCTGCACTAACCCTCACTACTCTCCTTCCCCTTGTTTATGCTTTCTCCTCTTTGTCTACAACCTGGGAAGGTCTCTCTAAAATCTCCACATATTTAAATCCCCCAAACTTTTTTAAAGGACCACCTTACATGGCATCTTCTTTCTGAAGTTTTCCAAACGTCCTTCAAACAGAAGTACAACACTTTCTTTCTATAATATTCCTTAATTCAACTCAGAAAGCTAAGTGTGTTTCAGAATACAGAATGCTTGGGATTTTCAGAAAATAGTGAGCAAATACTATGTAACAACTCCAGGAAAGTCTGAGGCAGCATCCTGTAATCAAAGACTGTAACAGCTGTCAGTGCTGAACAGGTTTTTTTTGTCTGTTTACCATATGAGATTACTTTAAATTCATTTTAATAATTTTGGATTGTTGGATCATTTGAGAGGTTTTGGAATAGATAGATAAGGGATTCTGGATCATTATTTCTTTTCTCAAAAATATTTATTTTATCCATGCTCATTGTCCACTGTAAGCTCCACAAAAATCTTTCATTCAACTCAGCATGCTGCCTTATCTTAGCAAGTGTTCAAAAATATATCATATAAAAAAATAATATTACTGAAGCAAAACAAGAAAAACATTTCTGAAGCAAATATGGAAAAATGTTAAGATTTTATTAACCTGAGTGCTGAATATTCATTAAATTAACAGTCTCTATAACAGACAGGGTGAAATGTTTTGGGTTTCCTTCAAATTTTAGAAAACTGATTTTACCCTTTCTTACCTATTTCAAAAATAAAAAAGATTGAAAAGCAAATATCTACCAAAGATAATAGCACTCAGGTCATTATGGTTTCCTGAGGTAATGGTGTGAAAGATGTATTAAATTTAACTATTTTTATGTATTCCAGTCCATATAGAACTTCTTTACGCGATATTTTGCCTCATTGTTCTTTCACTGTAGATTTTTAGTCCAAACTATTTTCTATTTACTAGTATTGGGACCATAAAGATGATCAACATGCAATGTATAAAATGAAAATCTTTGAAATTTCAATTAAAACTAATATATAAATTTAAAAATATTATATATCGCCTTTATTTGCTTAAAAGCGGTATCAAACTTGAAAAATAATTACTCAGCCAATGATACCAGAAAATCTCTTTCACAGATGTTAATGTAACAAACAAACTATTTACATGAACCAACTGCAAAGTCAAATGATAAAATTTCATAATTAGAAAGGATCTCCATCTAACACCTTATATGAAAAAGGGATAAAGTAACTCTCAATGTCACAGACGGTCACAGAGGAAGAATAAAACAGGCATTCTGACACCATATCCAGTTCTTTATTATAACAGTGTGCTAAATACTCAAATGTTTTTAATTAAAATTTCTGCCATAGTATAATTTTCAAGTTACATAAATAGCTTGAATATTTCCAGCCATTGGATACATTATATTCAATTATCTACTGTTCTCCAAAATGTTCTCTATATGTTTACCATAAGCAGTAAACAATAATTCTAATATTTCTCACCATTAAAAAATACATATATTTGCTAGGTAACTGACAAATCTAGCAGAAGCAGCACCAAAACCTGGAAGTAAAGGGATCTGACTTCTAGACTAACACTTTCTCTATGTATTTCACAGGTAGATTTTGAAGATTATATAATAGAGAATGTGAAAGTGCTTCAGGACTATCAAAAGCTATTTATGAATACAAGGTACTTGTTAACAGATTAGGGCACACTGACTTTTAAATATAAAATGTGAGGGAACTCTTAGAAAAAGTGATAAGAAAATAGTATAATTATAGGGTTACTTAATAGTTAAACCCTTTTCATGAACTTTAAATTGGCCAGCATTTGTGAGATTACTTGTGATATCATGAAGAGATGATACTCTTAATGTATAGATTTTATAAATTACAAGAAATACAAAACCTTTAAGCCAGCAAAGTGGCTTGCTCTGAGAAATAATATAAACCCAACCTAGTATGTCTTCTATTAAATCAATTACACAAGAATGATTTCAGTTCAGAAAAGTATAGAATTAGGTCATACCAGGACAGCTGGAAACAGGGGTTCCCATATTAATGAGGCAAAGCGCACATCGAGGAAGGGGTTTTCGACAACCAGGGCAGCTTGTGACTTTAGATTTTGTTGGAGAACCGCTGACACCATACTGACTAAAACCTCTGCCCTGATGAGGCACAGTTGAACAGCTGTAGGAGATCGACTTGCCACAAAAATTGCAACTCACAAACACCTACACAAAATGAAAAGAGGAATGAATATAATGCAAACTTCACAAATAAAATATATTCAAAGTTTGAGCCTAACAGATTACTCTTAAATAACTGTTAAACTTTATTTTACATTATAAAATAATTTGTTATCTACTAAGTTTGACTGGCTCTCATTTAAGATTTCCACTTAGCAGTTATGTTATCTGAGTACTTCTCCGTTGCCTCTGTTTAGTTATATTTCTCCTAATACCACTGGTATCTGTAGAAAAATTTGGAAATATTAGATAACAACATTTCAGAAATAACAAAGACTTTAGACTTCACATTGGAACATTATAAAATAATCCATTTTAACTTCTGATCCAAAGTTCAATGATTTAATTTCCTGAACAAAATTTTCTTGTAAAGAGCTAATTTCCTAAGACAAAAGGGGTTAAGGATCCTATAATGTCAAATAGTTAGAATTTTAGAATAATAGCAATAGGAACTGTTCATTTTGCTTTTATATTAAATTCCTAGGCTCTTAAACACTTACAGAGACTAGTAACAAATATGACCACGTAATGCTAGTTTACAAAAACTTCAGTTGTTTTAATATAATCACTAATTTCTCAACTTTCTAAAATAAGAAAATAGCACCATCCAGTGCTCACACTGAGGATATAACTGATATTTAATGTCTGAATTTAGATACGGTGATCTCACATCATGTGCTTTATGTGATAACTGAGCTAAGGATTTTTAATCTAACATTAAAAGAAAAAATATCCATGTTTATTTAGACATATGGATATAAATATATACTGTTAGAGAAAAAAGGAAATTCTGCCTTATTATACATACATAATGCAGAAAATTTTAATATATAAATGGAATTTATAAGATAGTAGAGGGGCACCTGGTGACTAGGTCAGTTAAGCATCTGACTCTTGATTCAGATCAGGTTGTGATCTCACAGTGTGTGGACACTGCACACAGTCTGCTTGGGATTCTCTCTCTCAAAATAAATACATAAACATTTAAAGGTATGTATATATGTGTACACACACACACACACACACACACACGCACATATATGTACAGCATAACAGATTCTGAAAGGGCTTGGAATATACTAGAAAACCTGAGCCCTAGGACTGATTTAGGTTTGCCTAAGATCCTCTAAGCCTGCTGTAGTTTGCTCAGACTAAAGCTCAAACCCTTGAGATATTGTCAGGAATTGGCAGGACTGAAAACACTGGATGGTCAAGGACAGAGTGCAGTCTGGGACAGATAGCGACATCAACAGGAATTTAATATAAGCAAAAGGATGAGCTAATAATAATTTATTAAATTGAACTGTAAATTTACCCAATATGACATGCTATAAACACTTCTATTTGGGGCTGGATTATTAAGTACATGTTACAATTTGATTCTTTCCAAAATAATGTACTTACTTACCTGTGCTAAAGGCTTAGAACTGGGATCCAACTTACTCCTATGAATATCAAACTCAGCTCGTTTGTGCCAAAATCTCCAGGCATCTAATAAATTTCTGTAATTCTCAATCCAGTACTGGACTCTTTCATCTTTAAGAACATCTAAAGGAGAACCCTAAAAAGAAAACACGAGTTAATAGAGTTGTTTAAAAACTTCCTGGGTAAGTCAAAGGATTCCAGGTAACATGTGAGTACATGTCACACACAGAAGAAATAGGCTCCCTTTTTGCCAAAAGTTGATTCCTAATGAGGATACAGATAAAATAACCGATGGAAGCTTCCTTAATTTACTTTAAGCTGGCCTCTACTAATGGCATAAAGATGTACTATATATATTATCATTATACCTGGCCAGAAAAGTGTAATTTTGTATCTCTTATTTAAGTTTAAGGATCCAAGAGTAAACAATTCACCTTCCTACTTGAATACAGTACAAAGTGATGTGAATACTTTGTCCCCAAAACCAAAACCTCTGCATTTGCAAAATCTGTTTACTATCTAATCTAAAAGCATACCTAAATAGCTCCATTACATATAAAATAAGACTGAGTCTGTGCTTTGGATCTGGCAGTGTACTGTGAATGGAGATGCTATTTTTGTATATTTATATCTGAAAGTTAAACCTGTCTATTCTCTCTCTTGCCCTCAATTAAAACACATTTACTACCTTAAAAGTTAACAAACAAACACAACAAAACAAAACCAAACAAAAATGTTCTTCATTCTTTTGTCACTATGCCACAGGATAGAGCAACACTTTCTTTACCTTAAACTTACTTTAGATTTCTTCTCATTACAAACTTCAATTTGTTGCCAGTAAGACTCTTCCTAAAGCTGTATTCTCCCTGGCAGCTGTGACATTTCACATCACCTGTGCTTATTTTGGGTTTTCAGAGAATGCTTTTAGCCCTGTCCAGGATATCTTCCTTAAGTTCACATGATGAAGAAAGTAGAGAAAGTCTCAGCCTCCAATGATGCCATGGGCATCAGTATGAAGCCCAGTTTTCCCAATTTTCGGGAGCCAGACAGAAAAGTAAAATGTTAGAACTTAGCATCTTATGGAAAAAGGGAAAAAAAACAGCTAATAGACTATCTTTTGGCATTCTATCAAAACAGAAGAAGCTTATCTTTTACCTATTAATTAGGTATTAATTTCAATTATCAGAGCTAAGTTCAGCAAAAACAATATATGAAAAACTTCTGACTGACAATTTCACTTCTTAAAAAAGTAAACATCTCCTCTCCTAATAATGACCAAATAGACAGAACTAAATACTAAAAATGAATATAATCCCTAGTTTAAAAAAGAAAATTTACAGAAAAATAAATCTTCATATCCCACACTTTCCATTCCACAGCAGTAAGAATAAACTAAATAAGAATTTGGTCAATTCATATTTGGTAAGTCCTCTCTAGATCTGCCCCAAATAAACCTAAATTTAAGCTCCAACAAAATCTGCAATGTAAACAGTTCAGAGATTATGACTGGAAAGGCTTGAGAAATACCCGGGCTTTCCACAGATCCAAAGTAAGAAAATCTAAGACCAAAGAGATCAACTAATTGAACTTCCAAAAGCATTAACCAACATTCTTCAAGAAAAGATAAAAGAACTCAGATCTCTATAATGTACAATATACAACATCTAGTATTCAAATGAAAAACCACCAGACATAAATAGGTAAATATAGTTCAAAGTCAAGAAAAAAGGCAGTCAACAAAAACTGTATCTAAAATAGCCCAGGATAAGAGAGTTAGCAGGAAAAATCCTAAATGCAACCATTAGATAGATACATGTTCAAAGACTTAAAAGTAGGGTTTTTGTTTTTTGTGTGTTTTGTTCTTTTTTTAATGTTTGTTTATTTATTTTGAGAGAGAGAGAGAGAGAGAGAGTAAGAGAGTGCACTTGTGCATGTGAATGGAGGAAGAGGAGAGAATCCCAAGGAGGCTCCACACTTGGCACAGAGCCCCATCAGGGCTCAATCCCAGGACCACAAGATCATAACCTGAGCCAAAATTGAGTCAGATGCTTAGCTGACTGAGCTACCAACATGCCCCAGGAAAAGTGTTTTAATCAGTATACAGACAAGGATCTGAGTAAAAAATGTAAAATATATAAAAGCTAGGATTCTAGAACTAAACTGTACAAAAGCTGAAATTAAGAATCCCCTGAAAACCTTCTCATCAGGTGACATGAGTCAATGAACAAATCATAGCATTTAAACAATCTGAAGAACTTTGTAATCTAATGAGAAACACTGATTTGCAGATCCAAGAAGCTCAGTGAGCTACAAACAGGACAAAAAGAACGACAACTAAACATCAAGGGTATATTGCTAAAAATCAAAAGCAGCCAAGGCAAAATGAAACATTACACAGGGGAGACAATATTCTCTTCATAAACAATGGAGACCAGAAGACTATGAAACCACATCTTTAAAGTGCTAAAAGAAAGGAAGAGTGAAATAGACATTTTCAGTTAAAATTAAGCTGAGAGAATGTCATCCATTAAACAGTATGACAACAAATGCTAGAGAGAAAGACCAAAGAGAAATTATACAACATGAAATTTGTGTCTATTGGAGGAAACAGTCCCAAGAATGGTAAATAAATAAATAAATATAAAAGTCCATGTTTTCATTCTTCACATAATCTGCATAAAAGACAAGTGACTGTTCAAAGCAAATACAGTAACATTGTTAGCTGGAGTTTATAAGATATATAGAAGTAAAATAATAGGACAAAGGAGGGAGATATTAATTACACTGTTGTAACATCTGAAAAGTGTGAAGTATGGAGCCAAAGTGGCAATGTCAGGTGTGAGGTAAAAAAGAAAAAGTATGAAACATGATGTGTCAGGTGTGAAATGTGAAGTATGAGGGGGTAAAATGCTGACTGATGAGGTAGGGATGCATTATTTTAGACCAAGAGGAATTACTTAAAAAAAAAAAAATTTAAAAAGATAATGAGAGTTAATAGTTAAAAAGCCAATGGGTGAAATGAAACAATGAAATGTTCTATTAGCCCAAAAGAAGGGAGGAAAAGGACAGAAGAACAAAAGGAAGAAGGAAAAATAAGAGAACAAACAGCATGATGGTAGACTTAACTTTGATCATATAAATATAAATGGGGGAAACATCAGAATGGATTTTTTTTAATGTTTTTATCTATTTTTGAGAAAGAGAGAGAGACAGCATGAGCAGAGGAAGAATAGAGAGAGAGAGGGAGACACAGAATCCAAAGCAGGCTCCAGGCTCCGAAATGTCGGCACAGAGCCCGACCCAGGGCTCAAAGTCACAAACCGTGAGATCATGACCTGAGCTGAAGTCTGACGCTCAACCAACTGAGCCACCCAGGTGCCCCCAGAATGGATTTTTAAAAAGCAAGATCCAATTATACACTGTCTGCACATTAAATATATTTTATAAATCTTAAGAAGTTATCAACTCATTCATACTTGGTAGCCATATTCCTCCAGTGTGATTTAACAGATGTAATCTCATTTCAGCAGGAAAAAAGCATTATCTTACAGAAAGACACCTTTTCTTCCATGGGCAGTGGCCTGATATGTTGGTTAAGTATGTTATAGTGTGATTTGTCGGCCAGTATTTACATTTGTTCCTGAGAAGGGAGGGTGGGAGGCGGGGCATTTTACTACATTTACCCAGTACACGGCACACTGTCATATTGTATGAAGGGACGGGGACAGGATAGAGGACACCATGAAAGGGGAAGAAGAGTTGGAGGGCTATAGGAGGTCTCTGGGAAATGCTCTAAATTTTCACAGTATTTCTATCAAAAGTAAAGCAGAAGGAAACCTTTGCCAGAAATCTGTTTTTAAATGCTGGACAGTAAAAACAGAGTAAACTGATGAACTGGTTACCCCAAATCATGCCCGCTAATAACAAAAAATGAAAATGAGAGTTAAGAGAGTTGTGATAAAACTTGCCTTCTGCACCTCAAGTGAAACTATAGTTCAGTTCAGAGAAAGACAATCTCTTTTGCAAAAGGTATAATTTTGTCAACTGGAGAAAACAGAGAGGTTTCTCTGCTCCATTTGAACTTTATACAATTCAACACCGAAACTTCCCAAAATGAAAGGAATAACTGGATAACCCAAAGCAGGAGACTGGGGGAGAGTAAGATAAGGTAGAAGTCCCTATAGATCAAGAGATTGGGTTAAAGTTAAATGTCTCCTAAAGGTCCTAAGCATATAAAAGGCATAACCACTGGGTAAGGGAGGAAGACGGTTTCGCACTATTTTTCCTTACACTGCTGCCACAACGCACTAACCTGTAACATGCAGTAACTTGCTGTTTGGACATCTCCAGTTCTATCGACGTAACTCTCCATTAAGTCCACTCCATCTTTAGTAAGGCCTGTAAGCAGTATTCCTTCCAAATTTCCAGCCTCTTTCATTTCATTGGTCAACTTTTCAATATACCTATTTAACTGGAAAATTCAAAGTGATTTTTCTGAAGTAATCTGTTTCACTATATACTTTGTACTTTCAAAACTTGTACTTTTATAATAATGCTATATTTATGGAAAACATTTTAAAACCAAAGCCCTTGCAAAAATCTAGATATAATCTCTAAGTCTGTGTCTATCATAAATTATAATGCAGAATCCATGATCATTTAAAACACTTTTTAAAAACAGCAACACGTTTATTTTAATAATTATTCTATGAAAGAACTACAGAGAGTTTACTATTTTAAATTTAAAGAGAACTGTCCCCATTATTCTGCCAAGTTCTTCCTGTAATAGAAATGGAGTTGAAAAGGAACTTTGAGATTATCAAAAATAACTTATCTCCTGGTAAGGTCCTCCCTGGCCTCATCACATCCCAACCTGTAGCCAAGATTCCTCTGGGTTCCCCCAACACGTTCTCATTACTGTAGCACATAGCACATTATATTACTCATTGTTTTTGTGCATTTCTCTTTCACTATATACATAGCATATGCATTTAATACTTGTTTATTGTATTAGAAAATGAAGGAATTCTCTTATAACATCCCTAAGAAGTGAGCTTAACATATTTATCTATAGATTTAGAAATAAACTAAAATATTAAGTCAGCATTCTTATACAAACAATTTTGGTTATGATATACAGGTTTACAATATCTTGATCTAATAAAGAAATTATTACTTTACTTTTAAAATAATTTATATATAAATGTCACATATACATATTTGCACAAAAAGATTAGTTTCCTAATCCAGTAAGAGTAAATATGAATAACTTCAAATATAGAATTGTATCAGTTTTTACCTGACTATCGCTAAGGAATTTACAAGCAAATGCCACTCTGTCACGTACAGCAACTTTGTTTTCATACTGAAAAGGAGAGAAAGAGCAAGGAGTTACTTGTAGGTGCTACGAGTTTTATGTTTTTGCAGACTATTTTACATGTCTAATATATCTTTGTATTTTCAAATGTATTACTTACTGTGTAAATACCAGCAGACTGCCTAAGATGCCTTATTTTTTTTTAAGTTTATTTATTTATTTTGAAAGACGGGGTGGGGGATTAAGCAAAGAGAGGAGAGAGAGAATCCAAAGCAGGCTCTGTATTATGAGCACAGAGCCCAACATGGCGTTTGACCCACAAACCATGAGATCATGACCTGAGCTGAAGTCAACAGTCAGAAACTTAACTGAATTAGCCATCCAGGTGCCCCTAAGATGTGTTTCTCAATATAACCCTTGGGAAATTCCATGCGAAGGTTACCATTCTTGCAAAGTAAAAATTTACATATAAAATACTGACCAATTCAGTTTAAAAATATTCCAGTCCAGTTTTCGATAACTCCAACATAAAATATAAGCAATGAAATATAGTTTATCAAATTTAGGATGCCATGTAATCCTTCCATTGTAGAAGGGAAACTGAGGAAATCTTTTCTGGGATGCTAAGTTAATCAACAAGTCTAGGAAATCTGTGAATTACCAGTGAATATACCAATACAGAATTTAAAAAGACTATCAATACATGCGTCTAAACACAAAGTGTAAGTTTTAAAACATACCCTTATAAATAAATAGACATACTTCTTTGGTCATAGTAAAACACTGCTATAGAGGTGGTTTGTGGCAAAATTTTCAGGGGTATTGTGATACTTAGATTTTTGTATATTTGTCAATATTATAAAATACTATTTTGAATTTCTATAAATGTAGAAAGGTAACTAATCTTGTGATAAATATGAAACAGTGTAAAGTGGAAAAAAGATCCTATTTCGATTGAAGTCATCCTATGAAATATAGTCTTCCTGCTTTATTTTTTTCTTTTATATTTATTGTCAAGTTGGTTTCCATGTAACACCCAGTGCTCATCCCCACAAGTGCCCTCCTCCATGCCCCTCACCCCCCCTTCCCCCCTCCCACACCCCCGTCAGTCCTCAGTTTGTTCTCAGTATTCAAGAGTCTCTATGGTTTGCCTCCCTCTAGTCTTCCTGCTTTAAACATAAGATCATTTCAACTGATACTTATCATAGCATGTACTTCCAATTATCATGTACAGTACTGCCCTTAAGAGGGAACATGTTTCATACAAACTAAATTTAACTCTTTAGATTCAGTGCATGTATTACAATTTTGATTGGAAAAGAATTCTAAATGTTATCTGCCCCACTTTATAGCTCAGAAAACTAAAACCCAAAAAGTTTAGTGACCAGCTGAAGTAACCGTCCTAGAGCAAGGACTCTATCTTCTGATTTGCCAATTCAGTACCTTTCCACTAGATTACTGCAACTTACCAATTTTTAACAAGGACACGTTAATTATAATTTTTAACACATAAAGTATAATTAGGTACACTCTAGAAAGAGTTTGGAAATATGAACTTTCTACTTAAGGTAACATATATGTTAGCTAATAACCCAAATTTAGATATAAAGAAATAAGGGTATTTACAATAGATCACTTAATTTAAACTACAGAAATTTAGTATTTAAACAATACTTCTCTATCAATTTAAAATTTGAATAATCTGCAGGACATGGGTGGCTCAGTCATTTAAGCATCTGACTTTGGCTCAGGTCATGATCTTACAGTTGGGAGTATGAGCCCTGTGTTGGGCTCTGTGCTGACAGCTCAGAGCCTGGAGCCTGTTTCAGATTCTGACTCCCTGTCTCTCTGCCCCTCCCCTGCTCATGCTGTCTGTATCACTCTCAAAAATAAACAAACATCAAATTTGAACAATCCACTTGTTTTTTGTCTTTACCATATTTTACTCCTTCCTGCAAATTTATTTCAAAATGTAACATTTAAAGTCTTCTGTTTAATAAAAAAGAGTAATTATAGTAAGAACAAATAAAAAAAACAATATTCTTGGATATTAATTTGAAGTGGCTAGAAAAGTTCAATAGTTCTTTTATTAGAAGTTAATGGGTGGGGTAGGGTGCCTGGGTCACTCAGTTGGTTAAATGTCTGACTTCGGCTCAGGTCATGATTTCACAGTTTGGGAGTTCGAGCCCCACACTGGGCTCTGTGCTGACAGCTTGGAGCCTGAAGCCTGCTTCAGATTCTGTGTCTCCCTCTCTATCTGCCCCTCCCCTGCTCATGCTGTTTCTCTCTCTCAAAAATAAACATTTAAAATTTTTTGAAAGAAAAGAAGTTAATGGACAAAACTCGTAAACTAAGGAACTGGCAAAATGGACATTAACAACATTTACTAAAATTTTCATTAAGATACCCCAGTAAAATACATGTTTTTTTTTTTAATTCTTAGGGACTGATACTTAAATCAATCATCCAAGCATTGTGTCTTTTATATGAAGTGCTATAATGGCAAACACAGAAATAAGCTCCATGTTAGAGAGCTCTTCTCAGTGGTAGAAAGAAGTCCAACAATGCAAAAATAGTTATAGTACTAATATGAAGCTTAAAACACTGTAACTGAAACTGATAAGCACATCTTTCTTTCTGTCTTTGTGTAAAGAACCTATTTGGTGATATGGTTATATATAAGTGAGTAAGGCAGGAGAAAAAAGTAATGAAAGACCAAATAATGAAAAAAATCAAACAGTTCAGTATAAGTAATGCAATCACAGAACTCCCAAACTCTCTCTGAGAATGCAAATACTAACTCAGATAAGATACATGGTCATTCTAATCATAATTGATCATGTGTTTGTTTACTTAACTAAAAACAAAAACACAGACTTTTTTAAAAAATAAATTGCATTTTGGAGTGCCTGGGTAGCTCAGTCAGTTAAGCATCCAACTCTGGACTTCAGTTCAGGACATGATCTCACGGTTCATGGGTTTGAGTCCCATGTCGGGCTTGGTACTGACAGTGCAGAGCCTGCTAGAGAGTCTCTCTCTCCCTTTCTCTCTCTCTCTCATCCCCCGCTCCTGTTCTCACTCACTCTCAAAATAAATAAACTTTAAAAAAAAGCACATCAATATTAAATTTATGCTTATATAGTTGTAGAATTCTAGGGCTATTCTTAGGCTAAAGAATAAAATTCTATGCTTTCTACGTCTGTAAATTTTATTGTAAAACTATTTAAAACATCAAGTTTGTTATCAGCTACCTAACTGTAGAATGATATTCAAGAGTTGCTCAAAAATATTTAAGAATACTTTATTTTAAAGAATATGAAATACATCAAAATATAACAATATTTTATGCAACAAACATCTGAAAATTTAGCAAGGCTATATAAAAACTTTTATTTTAAAAGGAGTCTTGTCAAACAGAAATTAGCTTACCAGTACTCCATCATACGATCCCATTTCACTTGTCAGAAATGCAAACATGACACACAGATAGGGGTTATTTAGTTGTAGTCGCAGAGTGCTGCACATCTCTCTCCAGAGGGAGTTTTTCTCATCTGTGTAACCTGATAAAGCCATTGCTACCACATTGAGATTCAGATCGCCTGCATATTAAAAACAGCCAGCTAATCAAAGTGGTCAAAAGCGTAACATCTCTTTTCCGAATTCTTAAACCCTAAACCAATAAAGACCGGAAGGCAACGTTTACCTACAGAAAAATAAGCCTACTGGAATAAGGGTTTTGATTCAGACTGGAAAATTTGGCAAGGACCACAAGCAAAAATTTCCATTCTTATAAAACTTGTGCCCATATTGCTAACCTTGTGCAGGACAAGCACATCATTAAAATATCAAGTTCTCATTCCAGGCAGGTTCTTATACCGTGTTATTGTTTAGGGTCTAAATGAAGAGAAGTAAAGCCATACTACCAGAATTACCACCAGCCTTATCAAGTTCATTTATGTTGAGATATTTCAAAGCACTAATAGTAAATATTACTGGACATCAGGACTACAATTTTCAAAATCATTTTGTTTTCCTATTCCTAAATACAGAATGCACATACTTATGTATTCTGAAAGCCAGTATTTCAGCATTCTTATTATAGAATTATACGTTTAATTTTTCTAGGACAAAATTAACTATCAGAATTAACAAAGTAACATCATATTTAGACACATGTGCAACAAAGCATTTGTTATCAATAGTCTTCTAAACTGTAGTTCTTAGCAGTTCATCCAGCCATGGATAAGCTGCTAACCTGGCAGTCAGCCCTATGACTGCGGAGCCTCCTTAACGTTAAGTTAGTTCAGCTTCAAAAAAGAAAACTAAATTCGCCTTTAACTTTAAAGTATTTTCTACATTTATTATAGCAGTTTTCTTACTCTGTTCCTTGAGACTAATCATTTCTTTCTTTTCCAAATAAGACAGTAGTTCCCACTTTATGTTCCTAAACAGTCTTGCTCTTCATTTCTATAAACACTCTCCCCAAGTTACTTTGTGCTTGCTTCCTCTGCCTACTCTATTAAATTAAAGTCTTTTAAGATTAAGACAACCACCACCACAACAAAGGAATATCTTCCTGAAACCTGCTTAAAACAATTTATTTCCAAGTGGAAAAGAGTATCTGACTCAGAAAGTATTTTCTTTAGTCCTTAACTAAGTTATTATAACCACTGGAAAGATACTTTCCCCAATTGACAGTATGGGTGTTTAAATCTAACACCAAATTTTCCAGATGCACATGACAGGGACATATCGTGCTCTCAGGTTATAGCAAAATTGTAATTACAATGGCTTTAAATATCAATTCTTTTTTCCATCTCCACATTACCTTCTATTGCAGTCCCAAATGGGGAATACTTACATTGGAGCAAATGTGAAGAAAAAGAGGCCAATCTGGGCAAAATATTTGCTTTCCAAACTTTTTTTTTACTGCAAGTAAATACATTACAGCCATCTGCATGTTTTTCTCTATGGCACAATAGAACTGTGATGTTTTCAAAATGGACCAGCAAATAAGAATTACAAATTCTGAATATTCAGAAAAAATTTGCTAGGTTTATTAAAAATCAACAGCTATATCTACCTTAGTTATTTTCAAGTGAAATACTCCTGATAAGAAAAAACTGAAACTTACCTGCTTGAGGATTCTCTAGCAAGATGTCAGAGTAAAAACTTTCACCATCTTGCAGTTTCTTCTTTTTAAAAAAATATTACATGAAAACTATGTTTAAATCACCAGACTCTAGTAGAAGCATTTTTGCAGATCAAAGTATGATGATTATAGGAAGCTATCAGTCTAAAAGTGCCATTTAGTTTCCTAAAAGTCAGCCAATAACCACTCAAAAGATGAAGTATAAAATACACTCAAATGTTTGCCATAAGAATGTCTGCAAATGAAACAGTCCAATGTCCAATACATCTTTAAAACTGTATTTCTCTTTAAGAGAAAAAAAACATTAAAAAGGACACATTTGAGCATTCACTGTAATGTTATCAAAATGGCACTTAAGACACATTTTCTTTTTTACAGACATAAACCAAGGTATTAAGAAAAGAAATTTCATAGATACAGTTCTGTGCTCATTTCTCTTTCAAAAAATTTTATCTAAAATATTGATTATATATTTAAAAGTTCTCTGCATCTTTATTTTAAAGGATTCTACGAACTGCAATTATCTTAAATATAATCTAATACCTTTTTCTGAAGATGCCCCTTCATTCAGGATTTGGATTGCTCGTCGAATATCCAAGTTGAACAATGCCACAGCAGCGGCTCTCTCCCATTCCCCTTCTTGCACAAGGGAGTTCAAAAACGGTCCTATATCTACATCGGTTCCTTTCTTTATCCACCCACAAAGCTGTAAAGCTAAAATCCTCTCTTCATTTAAATTCTGAATATCAGTTTGTTTATCCAAACCGCTCCAATTATGTCTGCTGCTTTCCACCATTCCTAAAAAGAGAAGTATTTTTATATTAGTTGCTTTATTACTATATTTTGAAATATATTTATAAAGTAAGTCTGGAGATGCCTGGGTCGCTTATGGAGTTAGGCATCCAACTTCATTTCAGGTCATAATCTCATGGCTTACGAGTTTGGGCCCCGCATCAGGCTCTGTGCTGACAGCTCAGAGCCTGGAGCCTGATTCAGATTCTGTGTCCCTTTCTCTCTCTGCCTCTCCCTTTTTCACACTCTGCCTCTCTCTCTCATAAAACTAAATAAACATTAAAAAAGGAAAGAAAGAAAGAAAGAAAAAAGAAAGAAAGTCCATTTTATGCAGAAATATTTCAGTATCACATTCTGGATATTTGACTTCTTTTTTTAAGTTTATTTTTTAAACTTATTTTGAGAGACAGAAAGAGAGCACAAATGCAGAAAGGGGCAGAAAGAGATGGAGAGAGAGAATCCCAAGCAAGCTCCAGTGCTGTCAGTGCAGAGCCTGACCCAGGGCTTGAACTCATGGCCTGTGAGATCATGACCTGAGCTGAAATCAAGCGCTGAACACTTAACGACTGAGCCACCAGGTGCCCCTGGATATTTGACTTCTTAACCACAAACTCATGACAGCATAAATGTAAAATATGCCACAAAACATACATTACATGTTGTTAAGTACAACAGTTCCGTGAGACACCAAAAGAGCTATTGGAAGAACAATTAATGCTCTCTGGGCTGAGCTGCCGCTTCGGAGAAGCTTCCCTGATCACCTCATCTAAAAGTGCCATCTGCTATTACCAACAAAACATTGTTTCCTCGATTTCCTTTAAAACTAATGTAAGCTCCCATATTTTATTAGTTTTCAGTCTTATCTCTTCTACTAGAATATATGTTCCAAAAGGGGCAGGTGTCTTGCTTCTACTTGAAAGATTATCTCCAGGGCTTAGAATCCAACAGACTGACTCTCCCTCTCTGACTTTCTATCTTTGTATGTATATATACATATATATGAAAAATGAGGTCATAAATATCAAAGTACTCTGAAAGTTTACAGTAAATACTAAAGCTAAAATACAATGGGAATGATTTGAAGGTTTCTCCCCCTTCACTAAATCAGAAGACTTTATATTCTCATTCTCTTTTCATAAGGAATCTAATTCTTCCAGCATTAGATTATAAGCAAGGCAGATAATCCTAATGGTACTAAATAAAGGTAAAACAAAGATAAAACTTGACTTAATTGCAACTCAAATTCTTAAAGGTTCTAGAAAGTTATGCCATCAAAATTGTCATAATAGAATTATGTTATTTTAACAAAAAGTATTTTCAGAATAAACTCAATTATGAATTAGGCAGCAAGAATGTTTAACATTACAAACATCTTTTATTATAATTTATAGTAATTCTACATTTATACACTTACATATAAAACAGTAATATAACTTTGTAAATAACTAGATCAATAGGTTTTAAGAAATAATTCACTTTGTGGTAGGCAGAATTGTAAATTGGGAGCCATGACTCTTGCCCCCTAGTGTAACTGCACCCTTGTACAATCCCCCTCCGCTTGAGTACAGGTGAAATCTGTGACTTGCTTCTAAGTAACACAAGATAGTACAAGTGAAAACATTCTGCAGATGTAATTAAAGGTTGTTACTTAGTTGACTCTGAGTTAATGAAAGGGAAATTATCGAGTGTGTGGGCCTGACCTAACCACATTAACACCTTTTAGAGTCAAGAGAAGATGAGGGAGGTTCTCTAGCTAAACTAGAGGTAAAACCTGCTCTGTTGTGAGCAGGCTACGTGGCAAGGAAGCGTGGGCGGCCTCCCGGAGCTGAGGGCAGCCCCTGGCGACAGCCAGCAAGGATACTTCTGTCCTACAACCTCAAAGAAACAATTCTGTCAATAAGCACATGAGCTTGGAAGAATATCCCAACCTCCAGAAAGGATCAAAGCCTGGCTAACATCTTTATTTTAGCCTCGTGAAAGCAAGAGCAGAGGACTCAGTGAAGCCATGCCCAGACTCTAGACCATGGAAATTATATTTCATAATAGAAAAACTAGTATGCTGACCAAAGTTGACTTTAGCTATACTGTTGGGAGCAAGAAATTACAGGAATGAACACAATGAACACAATTGGGAAAATATTAAAAACTGAATCAACTGTCATTTGCAAATCAAATACATATGTATATAAATAATGCAAAGGATTATTTGTTAAAATCTATTTAGTGTAAATACATGGTTAGAGTAAAAATAGTATAACAGCAAAAGTCTAAACTCTGCAAACCTAATTCACACTTTTAAATAACTTCTTTCATTATATGAAGTTAGGCTGTGGCAAAAGCCCATAATATTATTCATGTTAGGACATACTTTAAGCTATATATCATTGCTCTATGAAAAAGTTTCAAGGTAGGTTTGTAAAACTCTGGAAATTAAAAAAACAGTTAAATAATTACATTTGAAATTACTTATTTTTAACCTTACTGCTGAAAACTGTTGCCGTTTAAGACAAGGGGTCCGGAGGAAACTTCTGAAAAGTTTTCTTCCCTTAAGGGAACCACCTGCCCATTGAAAAGTAGAAGCATGCTGCTCTACTTGCAACCATGAGGAAAGTTAGTCAAGACAAAATCACTTTTAGCTTATGAAAGTGAAATTTAAGAACTATAAGAAAATTCTGAATAATGATAAGGTTAAAACATATGTTAAAAATTAAATACAACACGGTGCCTGGGTGGGCTCAGTCAGTGAGGCAACCAACTCTTGGTTGGGTCACGATCTCTCAATGTTCATGAATTGGAGCTCCACTTTGGGCTCTACGCTGATTGTGTGGAGCCTGCTTGGGAATCATTCATTCTCTCTCTCTCCCTCCCTCCCTCCCTCCCTCCCTCTCTCTCTCTCTCTCTCTCTCCCTCCCTGTCTCTCTCTCTCTCTCTCTCCCCTTCCCTCCCTCCCTCCATCTCTGCTCTTCCCATGTTCTTTTCTCAAAATAAATAAAAATTTCAAAAAATTTAAAAAGTTAAATACAACATTACCTTTCTGAATAACATTTAACTTTAGATTAAAAGTAGCTATTAAATTTCAAATACAATAAGCTGTATATGTAGCATTTCGCATTTATTTTCATAACTCCCTTATAAATTTTGGACTGAATGCTGAGGATATTAAATGGTAAAAATGACTATTTTAGGGCACCTGAGTGGCTCAGTCAGTTATGCATCCAATTCTTGACTTCATCTCAGGTCATGATCTAAAAATGGTTCATGAACTAGAGCCCCACATTGGGCTCTGCAAGGACAGTGTAGAACCTATTTTGTCTACCTCTCTTTCTGTCCCTCCCTTGCTTGCGTTCTCTCTCAAAATAAGTTAAAATAAACTTTTTCTTAAAAAAAAAAAAAGAAACTATTTTAGAGGCACCTGGGTGGCTCAGTCAGTTAAGCATCCAACTTTGGCTCTGGACAAAAGCCCAGGCTGGCGCCTTTGAGGGACTGTTCAATAGGGAACAGAGGTGTGCACAGGCGGTAGATTAAGTGGTCACAGCTTTTCACTGTGCATCATCAGAAACGCCAGGCACCTGTATGGCCCTGCAGCTTTACTGGGACAGACGGACATCAGGCACAGCACTGCAAGCCTCTTCTTCAGAGACTGTGGTGGGTCCTTTAAGATTCGGAGTTTTGAATCCCTGTCCTGCACTCTAGATAAAACACTGAAGGGGCACCTGGGTGGCTCAGTCGGTTAAGTGTCTGATTTTTTATTTTGGCTCATGTCATGATATTGCAGTTCATGGGATTGAGCCCTGCTTTGGGCTCCAGGCTGCCAGTGTAGAACTAGCTTGGGATTCTCTCTCTTCCACTCTCTCTCTCGGCTCCTCCCCACTTATCGCACTCTCTCTTTCAAAATAAACAAACTTTAAAAATATATATAAATAAATGGGAACTATTAAAACAAACAAGCAAGCAAACACACAAACAGAAAACACTGGAGAGTTGTGGTGCCCAGCAGGTCTATGGCCTGGGGAACAGAAGGGCTGAAGGCAGGGATCTGGTAGAAGCCTGAAACACAGAGGAGAAACCGCCTGCTTGTCTGTGAGGACTACCTGAACAGAGGTGGGCGCCAGCTCTCCCACCCAGGAATGGAGGCAGCAGGGTGGTGCCGCCTTTCCCCACCCATCCATAGTGTCTGACTTCAGCAAACAACACAGCTCCCCCAGTCAAGCCAGAAGCGTTTTACACCAAACCCCACCCCCCTACATCCAAAGCTACAGGGACATCTTTGCAAAGGCAGGTCTGACTGTGAGCCAGTGCAATGGGCCTCTTCCCCAAGGACCAACACAGGCCCCCCGCCCCCACCTCCAAGTGTACAAGTCCACTGATCATAGAGTGCTCCAAAGCATCAGCTCAGTTCTGGTGGAAATAGGACCAGATTTTTTTTTTAAATCGGGCTTAGGTTTTATTCGTTTTTGGTTTTTTGTTTCTTCTTTTTTTTTTTTTTCTTCTTTTGCTTTTTTTTTTTCCCCTTTGAAATGAGGCTTATAGTTTTTTTGTTTGGCTTTTTTGTTTCTCTTCTCTTTTTTTTGGATGAGGTCTTTTTTTTTGTTTGTTTAGTAGGCTATTTTAACAGATCAAAGCACACTCAGTGAAAGGTCAAGCACTCCTCACTACAAGCAAGGAGGAACTCTGCAAAGGACTGAGGCAGGGAAAGAGCAGCTGTATCACTGCAGCAGAGTGCACCCAGCACTCACCAGAAACACTTCCTGCAGTGCCAGGCCCTGGACAGTGCACGAACCCTTCTTAATATACCCATTACTCTCAGGAGCAGGAAACATAACAAGCTTTCATAGCATGCAAAAGACAGAAACCTAGACAAAATGACAAATGGAGGAATAGTCTCCCAAGCAAAAATCAAGAAAAAACCATGGCCAGGGATTTGCTTAAAACAGATATAAGTAATTTATCTCAACAAGAATTTAGAACAAGAGTTATAAGAATACTAGCTGGACTTGAAAAAAGCATAGAAGACACCAGAGAAACCCTTGCTACAGAGATCAAAGACCTAAAAACTACTCAGGCTAAAATAAAAAACTGAGACGCAAAACTGACTGGATGTAATCATGAGGATGGAAGAAATAGGATCAAACAGGTGATACAGAAGATAAAACTATGGAAAATAATGAAGCCAAAAAGGAGGAAAGAAAACTATTAGATCACGAATACAGACCTAGGGAATACAACAATTCAATAAAGCACAATAATATTGTACCATAGGAGTCGCAGCAGAAGAGCAGGAAAAAGGACAGAAGGTTTATTTGAACAACTTATAGCTGAGAAATTCCCTAATCTGGGGAAGAAAAACAGGCATTCAAGTCCAAGAGGCATGCTGTAGTGCCCTCAAAATCAACAAAAAGCAGGTCAACACCAAGACATATCATAGTGAAACTTGCAAAATACAAAGATAAAGAGAGAATTCTGAAAGCAACCGGGGACAAAAGGTCCTTAACCTACAAGGATAGACACATAAGGGTACCAGCAGATATGTCCACAGAAACTTGGCAGGCCAGAACAGAGTGGCATGATATATTAAACATGCTAGTCAGGAAAAATATGCAGCCCAGAATACTTTTTTAACTTTACATTTTCTAAAAATGTTTATTTATTTTGAGAGAAAGAGAGAGAGAGAGAGAGAGAGTGCAAACAGGGGAGGGACAGAGAAAGAGAGATAACAAGGAAAGAGAGAATCTCAAGCAGGTCCCATGCTGTCAGCACAGAGCCCAACATGAGGCTCAATCTCACAACCATGAGATCATGACCTGAACCAAAATCAAGAGTCAGATGCTTAACTGACTGAGCCACCCAGGCGCCCATCAGCTGAGAATATATAGCAAGGGTGTCAGTCAGAAAAGAAGGAGAAATAAAGAGTTTCTAAAACAAACAAAAACTAAAGGAATTGTGAACACTAAACCAGCTCTGCAAGAACTGTTAAAGGGGATCCTTTGAGCAGGAAAGAGAAACCAAAAGCAACAAAGACAAGAAAAGACAATCTACAGGAACAGTAACTTTACAGGTAATACAAATGGCACTAAATTCAGATCTATCAATAATTACTTCTCAATGTAAATGGATTAAATGCTCCAATCAAAAGACATAGGGTATCAAAATGGATATTTTAAAAAAGACCCATTTATATGCTGCTTACAAGAGATTCATTTTAGACCCAAAGACCCCTCTAGATTGAAAGTGAGGGGGTTAAAAACCATCTATCATGATAATGGATATGAAAAGTAAGCTGGAGTAGCCATACATATACCAGACAAACTATATTTTAAACCAAAGACTATATAATAAGAGATGAAAAAAGGCACTATGTCATAATAATGGGGCCTATACAACAAGAAAATTTCATAATTATAAACTGGATTTAAACAGTTTGAATTTTATAAACAAAATTGTAATTTATGTCCCCAAACTGGAAAGAGCCAAATATACAAATCATTTAATAACAAACTTAAAGAAACTCATTGACAATAATGCAACAATGGTAAGTGACTTTTACACTCCTGACACAATAGCCCATATGGACTTAACAGATATGTTCAGAGCATTTCAACCTAAAGCAGCAAAATGCACATTCTTCTTGAATGCACATGGAACATTCTCCAGAATAGATCACATACTGGGTCACAAATCAGGCCTCAACCAGTACAAAAAGACTGAGATCATGCCATGCATATTTTCAGACCACAACACTATTAAACTTAAAGTCAACCAAAGAAAAAATTTGAAAAGACCACAAAGATATGAAGGTTAAAAAATATCCTACTAAAGAATGAAGGAGTTAACCAAGAAATTAAAGAAGAAATAAAAATACATGGAGGCCAATGAAAATGAAAATACAATAGTCCAAAACCTTTGGGATGCAGCAAAGGTGACAGAAGAAGGAATATAATACAGGCCTTCCTCAAAAAGGAGATCTTAAATACAAACTTAACTTTACACCGAAAGAAGCTGGAAAAAGAACAGCAAATAAGGCCCAAAACCAGGAGTAGAAGGGAAATAATAAAGATTAGAGCAAAAAATAAATGATATAGAAACCAAAAAAAAAAAAAGAACAGATCAATGAAATTAGGAGCTGGTTCTTCGGAAGAATTAACAAAACTGATAACCCTCTAGCCAGATTATCAAAAAGAGAGGGGCACCTGGGTGGCTCAGTTGGTTGAGCATCTGACTTTGGCCCAGGTCATGATCTTGTGGTTCATAAGTTTGAGCCTCACATCAGGCTCTATGCTGACAGCTCGGAGCCTGAAGCCTGCTTCAGGTTCTGTGTCTCCCTCTCTCTCTGCCCCTTCCCTGCTCACACTCTGTCTGTTTCTGTCTCAAAAATAAATAAAAACATTAAAAAAATTTTATTAAATAAAAAAAGAATAAATAAAATCACAAATGAAAGAAGAGAGATCACAAACAACACTGCAGAAATAGAGACAATTATAAGGGAATATTATGAAAAATTATCTGTCAACAAACTGGGCAAATGGAAGAAATGGATAAATTCCTAGAAACATATAAACTACCAAAACTGAAACAGGAAGAAATAGAAAATTTAAACAACCTCATAACCAGTAAAGAAACTGAATCCAGGATCCAGGGCCAGATGGCTTTCCAGGGGAATTCTACCAAACATTTAAAGAAGAATGGGGGCATCTGGGTGGTTCAGTCAGTTAAGCATCTGACTCCAGTTCAGATCATGATCTCATGGTTCATGAGTTTGAGCCCTGCGTCAGGCTCTGTGCTGACAGCTTGGAAGTTGGGGGCCTGCTTCGGATTCTGTGTCTCCCTCTCTCTCTGCTCCTCCCTAACCCATCTCTCTCAAAAATAAATAAACATTAAAAATTTTTTTAAATAATAAAGAGGAATTAATACCTGTTTCTTTTCTAACTATTCAAAATAATAGAAATGGAAGGAAAACTTCCAAACTCATTCTAGGAGGCCAGCATTACCTTGACTCCAAAACCAAAGACCCCACTAAAAAGAATTTCAGACCAAAACCCATGATGAATATGGATGCAAAATTTTTCAAGAAGATACTAGCAAGTAAAATCCAACAGTACATTAAAAGAATTATTCACTATGATCAAGTGGGATTTATTCCTGTGCTGCAGGGCAGTTCAATATCTACAAATCAATCAATCAACATCACATACTGCATTAATAAAAGAAAGGATAAGAACCATATGATTCCCTCAAAAGATGGGAAAAAGCACACCCTGTTTCATTATAAACCCTCAGGAAAGTAAGAATAGAAGGAATATACCCCAATATCATAAAGGCCATATTCAAAAGACCCATAACTAATATCATCCTCAATGGGAAAAAAACTGAGACCTTTCCCCCTAAGGTCAGGGATACAATAGGGATGTCAACTCTTACCACTGCTACAGTTAGTCCTAGCTTCAGCAGTCAGGCAACAAAAGGACATAAAAGGCATCCCTGTTGGCAAGGAGGAAGTCAAACTTTCACTCTTCACAGACAATCTGATACTCTATGTGAAAAACCCACAAGACTCCACCAAAAAATTGCTAGAACTGATACATGAATTCAGCAAAGCTGCAGGATATAAAATCAACATACAGAAATCAGTTACATTTCTATGCACAATAAAGCAGCAGAAAGAGAAATCAAGCAATCAATTCCATTTAAAATTGCACTAAAGGCCACAAGATACCTGGGAATAAACATAATCAAAGAGGTAAAAAAATGTGTATTCTGAAAACTACAGAACAACTTTTTAAAAAAAACTGAAGAAGACACAAAGAAATGGCAAAACATGTTCATGGATTAGAAGAACAGATATTTGCAAATGACATATCAGATAAAGGATTAGTATCCAAAACCTATAAAGTACTTACCAAACTCAACATCTGAAAAACAAATAATCCAGTGAATAGGCAGAAGACATAAATAGACATGTTTCCAAAGAAGACATACAGATGGCCAACAGACACATGAAAAGTTGCTTAACGTCACTAATCATCAGGGAAATACAAATCAAAACCACACTGAGAAACCACTTAACATGGGTCAGAGTGGCTAAAATTAACAACTCAGGAAACAACAGATGCTGGCGAGGATGTGGAGAAAAGGGAACCCTCTTACACTGTTGGTGGGAATGCAAACTGGAGGAGCTGCTCTGGAAAACAGCGTGGAGGCTCCTCAAAAAATTAAAAATAGAACTACCCTACGATCCAGCAATAGCGCTGCTAGGAATTTACCCAAAGGATACAGGAGTGCTCATGCATGGGGCACATGTACCCCAATGTGATAGCAGCGCTTTCAATAATAGCCAAATTATAGAAAGAGCCTAAATGTCCATCAACTGATGAATGGATCAAGAAGATGTGGTTTACATATACAATGGAATACTACTTGGCAATGAGAAAGAATAAAATCATGCCATTTGCAGCAATGTGGATGGAACTAGAAGGTGTTGTGTTAAGTGAAATAAGTCAGAGAAAGATAGATATCTAGGTTTTCACTTATATGTGGATCTTGAGATACTTAACAAAAGACCATGGAGGAAGCAAAGGGGGAAAAATAGTTACAAACAGAGAGGGAGGGAGGCAAACCATAGGAGACTTAAATACAGAGAACCATCAGAGGGTTGCTATGGGGGTGGGGGAGAGGAGGAAATGGGTGATGGGCATTGAGGAGGACATTTGTTGGGATGAGCACTGGGTGTTGTATGAACCATGGAATCTACCCCAGAAACCAAGAGCACACTTTACATACTGTATGTTAACCAATTTGACAATAAATTATGTTAAAAAGAAAACATATTGCAAATATATGTCTATACTACCCAAAGCAATCTACACATTCAATGCAATCCCTATCAAAATAATGCCAGCATTCTTCACAGAGCTATAATAAACAATTCTAAAATTTGTATGGAACCAGAAAAGACCCCAAATAACCAAAGTAATGTAGAAAAAGAAAAGCCAAGTGACAGGCATCACAATTCCAGACTTCAAGCTGTATTACAAAGCTGTAATCATCAAGACAGTATGGTACTGGCACAAAAATAGACACAGAGATCAATTGGACAGAACAGAGGACCCAGAAATAGACCCACAACTATATGGTCAACTTATCTTTGACAAAGCATAAAGAATATCCAATGGAGAAAAAAGACAGTCTCTTCAACAAATGGTGTTGAGGAAACTAGACAGCAACACACAGAAGAATGAACCTGAACCTGCCCCATATGCAAAAATAAACTCAAAATGGATAAAAGACCTAAATGTGAGACAAGAAACCATCAAAATCCTAGAAGAGAACACAGGCAGCAACCTCTTTGACCTAAGCCATAGTACTTCTTACTAGACACACCTCTGGAGGCAAGGTTCACAAAAGCAAACATGAACTATGTGAATTTCATCAAGGAAAAAACCTTCTGCACAGTGAAGGAAATATTCAACAAAACCAAAAGGCAGCCTATGGAATGGGAGAAGATATTTGGAAATGACATATCTGATTAAGGGCAAGTACCCAAAATCTATAAAGAACTTATCAAACTCAACATCCAAAAAATAAATCATACAGTTAAGAAATGGGCGGAAGACATGAATAGACATTTCTCCAAAGACGACATACAAATGGCTAGCAGACACATGAAAAGATGCTCAACATCACTCACCATCAGGGAAATACAAATCAAAACCACAATGAGATACCACCTCACACCTGTCAGAATGGCTAAAACAAAATATTCAGGAAACAACAGATGTTGGCAAGGCTACAGAGAAAGGGGAGCCCTCTTACATGCTGGTGGGAATGCAAACTGGTGCAGCCATTCTAAAAAAACAGTGTGAAGGTTTCTCAGAAAGTTAAAGATAGAGCTACCCTAAAACTCAGCAATTGCACTACTGGGTATTTATCCAAAGGATACAAAAATACTGATTTGAAGAGGCACAAGCACTGCAATGTTTACAGCAGCACCATCAACAACAAGCCAAATTATGGAAAGAGCCCAAAAGTCCATCAATTGATGAATGGATAAAGATCATGTGGTACACACACACACACACACACACACACACACACACACCCCATATGATTCCACTCATATGTAGAATTTAAGAAACAAAACAGACCAACATAGGGGAAGAGAAGGAAAAATAAAATAAGATGAATAAAGAGAAGGAGAGGGCACCTGGGCAGCTCAGTCGGTTGAGCATCTGATTCTTAATTTTGTCTTAGGTCATGATCTCAGGGTCATGAGATCCAACCTCACATTGTGGTCCATGCTGGGTGTGGAGCCTGCTTGAGATTCTCCCTCTCCCTTTGCCCTTACCCTGCTCACACACGTGCTCTCTCCCACTCTGAAAAAAAAAAAGTGCAAACAACAAAAAACAAGAGGGAGGCAAACCATAAAAGACTCTAAACTACAGAAAACAACTGGGGGTTGGTAGAGGGGAGGTGAGTTGGGGGATGGGCTAAATGGGTGATGGGCATTAAGGACGTCACTTGTTGGTGCTACGTGTAACTGATAAATCACTAAATTGTACTCCTGAAACCAATACTACACTATATGTTAACTAAGTTGAATTTAAATAAAATCTTGGAAGAAAAAAACATTTAAAAAAAACTGGTTTCAAATACAACACCAACCAATCAGACACTATGCCATTTGTAGATAGTAATTTGTTGCATTTGCATATCTATATTATAAGGTAGTAAAAGTATCCAGCGTTTGTAAGAACATTATGTTGAAAACATTAAGTCTTAGCTATTCTGTTAAAATAATTCTTAATAGACAAGTTCTGTAGATCAGATTTTACCCTTTAAGTATGAAAAATATTTTCATCATATTGGGTAGAAGGCTGACCAATATTTATTACACAATTTTCCGCCATCTTAAAAGGAAGGGATTTTACTTGTTAACAACAATATGAACACTGCTCCACAAGACCGTACAAGACCTTCCCTTAGAGCATGGATTCGCATCCTGAGACTTCAACACTCAGTCTGTCCAATAAAGCAATCTATCTCTTTGCTTCCTTGTCTCCTGTGGTTCACACCTCCTAGACTTTACTTAGTCCTGTAATGGACACACTCCAAACTGATCCTCCTTCAAAAGAGCCACTTTCTGACCACAACCTCATAGTCTTCCAGAAATATCTCTTCTAAATTTTTCAACCTCACAATCTCTTGGGCCCTCATATTTTTACTCCTGTCACTTCCTTCCCCAATACCAACAAATGAATCATTCTCTTGCCAGTACCCTTAACTCTCTCACCCTGTCTTTTATTTTAACTTCTGACTAAAGAACATTGCCCCACAATCCTCCCATGTTTCTCAAGACAACTCTGGCTCCTTTTCTCCATTTCTTCTCTCTACTACCTTCCTGCTCCTGTTCCTTCTCAACAAGAAACCTACCACACTGAGAAAAGAGAGTCATTGAGTGAAAAACTCATCAGCCTCTGGTCCTTCAACCTTATACATCCTACATACCTTTCCCCTTTCCCTCTGGCAGTATGGAGAACATGTACATCCTCCTATCTACAGTTAATCTTTCACCTATGCTCTGGATTCTATTCCCTCATATTCCTAGGAATTTTGTTCTTTCTGCATCTTCAACCTCTTTGCATGGTCTTACTCACATCTGCATTTTTGTTTATTTTTTTTTCTCTCCATAATATTTTATTGTCAGATTGTTTTCCATACAACACCCAGTGCTCTTCCACTTCAGTGCCCTCCACCATCACCACCACCTCTTTTCCCCCGTCCCCCTTCCCCCTCAACCCTCAGTTCATTCTCAGCATTCAATAGTCTCTCAAGTTTTGCATCCCTCTCTCTCCCCAACTCTCTCTCCCTCCTCCGTTCCCCCTGGTTCTCCATTAGGTCTCTCCTGTTTTCCTGCTAGACCTATGAGTGCAAACATATGGTTTCTGTCCTTCTCTGCCTGGCTTACTTCACTCAGCAT